>NC_136484.1:197130517-197235517 GCF_053919585.1 Euprymna scolopes
ACAGTAATAAATTTCCTATATACTGCTCTGACTACACATTGAGCACTCTAGTCCGGTTTTTTCACCACTGGTAAATATATATATATATATATATATATATATATATATATATATATATATATATATATATATATATATATGATTAAGGTTAAGTATACTGTTACCATGTTACCATGAAAGGAAAACCCATATTTCTTCAAAGGTGCTCAATACGTGTGTAGAGCTTTTACATAAAATGATTGTATTGCTCGAGATGTAAATCCCCTAAATCACTAGTATTTATCACAAAGTGTTCAGCGACAAACAGATCATTATTATTGTGCATTCATTTATTTATACAAACATTATTCGCTACATGTATGCACACATGTTTCCGCTGCGATTTCCTTAGAAACGTAACCTCCTCAGGCCGTATCTCGCAATCAAACCAACATTTAAATAGTATATATTTTATACAAAATCTTTGTGTTATCTGAAAACAGTTTGGAAATTAAAATAAACACAATAAAAAGAAATAGAAAAAAGAAAGGAAAAACAAAACAAAAAGATGGAGCAAACTAAAAGATCGATTAGAGAAAGAGGGTGGTAGTTAGAGGCAGCGTGAAAGGGGGGGATCACCTCTATATAAACTCGGGGGTCTTCTTTATATAAATTTCTATAAACGTAGTTTCCATTTTTATTATCTGGTAGTTAGATTTTTTTTATCTATGCAGACAATGTGAATTGTGGAATAGATCTGAACTAAGCGTAAATTTGACACGTAACCCAAACTCTTGACCAATAACCTCTTCATTCTGTCTTAACCTTAACACGTAACCCTAACAGCTAACCTTATCCCCTAACTTTATCACTAAACACTAACCCTAACCTCAATCCAAACCTTAACTCTAACTCTAACCTTACCTCTTTTTTCTGTCCGTAATCTACTGAGAATGATGCTTATCCAAATTATGATACATATGACCGCACTCCTTACGTACTTCCTACTTCTTCTATATTCTCCATATATAAATGCACACTCATATACAGACACATCTATATCTGTACATACACACGCACATACACACAAAGGCTTCCTTCAGTCTTGACAGACTGTAGACACCCACTGTAAGGGTGCCTGATCGTGAAATTTTATTGGCAAGAGTTGCACAATCCTCAACCACACCTCTCCCGAATCGACATTGTTTAATAACAGTGGTAAGTGGAGGTTCAGGACGACTAGAAACAACGCCGAGATAAGCGGAAAGCACATACAGCGCTTAGAATTCCCAAATGGTCATCCATCTGGTACTAGCCAGGCTCAACGTTGCTAAACCGCGGTGATCTGACGAGAACCGGTGTCAACGTGATTATGCCGTGCACACTCATATATATATATATATATATATATATATATATATATATATATATATATATATACATATATATATATATACATATATATATACATATATGTATGTATGTAAATACACATTGATATTCACATACACATACATAAATAAAAATTCTGACACACATCGTTTCAGCATCGTTATCAGATGCGTATTTTGTTAACTCTTTTATTCATTTCTTTCTTATTTCGTCATTTTTTTAATTTTCTTCTTATTTTGTCATTTTTTAATTATTTATATCAACATTTTTATTTCTATGTACAACTCACCTACTACTACACACACATAGTCTATCTATCTATCTATCTATCTATCTATATATATATATATACATACACACACACACACATATATATATGTATATATACAATTTCATACACATGGCTCTACGTACATATGCATCCAATAATTTAGAGCTGAGCAGGAAAATAGTTAGTGAAATGTGATGTATAATTTTATTATGTAAGTTGCAGAAATACATAAAAATAATAATAAAACTACTATAAAGTATTTTCAAGAATTTTAATATATTTTTTTAAAATTTTAATACATGTGATCATTCACTACATTCTTAATTATTTAATTTTCTCATTTACAATTATTGTTTTCGAGTTTTGAGAGTATATTCAATATTTATACGCATAAGCATTCTTTGTTGAGGATTATTGGAAATCTGGGTAGACTTGTCACCCAAATGTTACATAAAAGGGCTGTCCCCTTCTCATGTACGTAAGAAGTCATACTAGATAAGTGAATAGATATTAGGAAGAGGCTAGAATCGAACCCTGTAGGCAAATGTTTAAGATAATGGAAAATGGAATGATAGAAATTCAGTCCATTGTTAATTTTATTAGAAATAGTTAAATATTGTTTATGTCGGAAAAAGAGTTTATTGTCCATTCTTTTAGAAATCTGGATATTAAATATGTCAGTTAAAGGAATGCACAATGCGAGTTCAAATATATTGTTTAGAAATAGGTTAGAATTAGAATTGAGGATTCTTTGTTTGCAAAAATTGTGTTGGACAGACATGTGTAGAAAACGTGATATAGTCACGTTGGTAAACACAGTTCTGACGTCATAAATAAAGGAGATTTCTCATTGTAGGAATCTGGGGGTTCGAAGTTAGAGAGTTAAGGAGATGATCAGATAATCAGAGCAGATCACACACGGTGATAGTCAGTTGGAAAGTGGGAGCCCCTTAGAGGCGAAGGGAGGAAAGAGAACATGTAGTCGAAAACGCTGGAGTTCCTGACATTACCGATCGGTCGACTGAATAATAAAGGAACCATCTATGTTGTAACTGTTTGTCTCGTCTCGTCATTCCTCACAGCCAAAAAGCTAAATGTGGTTTTATCACCATCTTGTAACGAACTTTGTACAACCCTTCCAAGTAATGTTCCTCCTCCATCATAAGTGAAGTATCTCCTTCCCTCTATATGTGTATAAGAATTGTTGCATCATATCATGCAGTTTGTATTGATAATATGAATCTCCAATAATCGTCCCAGTCAGATATAAATGTCTCTCTCATTATCATCGTTATCTGTTCTGAGTCCCCATTAATGTGCCCCCAATATGTACCGCTATGCAACACAGACTCCAGGGAACACCACCAGTTTTTTTCAGTGAGCAATCTCTGATGATGACCTGTGAGAACTCATGAGAGAAATAATTAAAAATAGAACAATATATATTTTGAATAACAAAATTCTTTTTTCTTTTTCAGCAAAGAAGATAAAGACGAGTTTCAAATTGACCAGTACACGTACGTCGACGAAAACGACTCCAACACAGAGCGAAAACGAGTCACGCAGTCTTCAAACGGAGAAACTTCACATCGTGCTTTGAGCTAAGAAAATTGATGGATCAGAATATTCCGATCAACAAAATATAAATGAGACGGAAAAATCCAACTAGTCAAGATAGTCAATGAAGTCTTTGATGACCATGAACATATTAAAATGATAGACATTCATTTGCCATCATCTGAACGCAGAGATGTTATAACCTTACTCTATTGGACATGCCCCACCCATTTCTTGGTTTCCCATTGTTAATTATTGTCTACTTTTGATAAAGAAACTTGGGGCTTTCGTAACGTTACCATTATTTACATAATATCGTATATATTTATGCATACAACGAACCAAAAAAACACATACAACAAACCACAAAAATTAACTAAAGTACTGATGAAATAATGTTAATTTGGCGATGTCCTTTTGAGTTTGGTACAATTATCTGAAGTACCAGCGTTAGTGGATGTTGTTTTAAAATATCGACCTGATTGAACAAAAGCTCAAAGCAGCAGTCTCTTCCAAACCGATGATACGCAAGAGATATTCACTTCGAACAATAGACAAATATGTATATTAAATTTCTCTTATATATTTCTCTTTATACTCAGTTTAACGGAATTTTCAGACTACTTTGATCTCTAAGTCTCCACAATTTTTTTTATCTGTAGTTGTCTTAAACAATGTTGTCAATAAAAAAGCTTTATTGTGTCATTGTATAATTTAACACCGACTTTCGCTCTACACATTAACAGAATATAATTTGTTTTTAAAACGCAACAGCAAGCCGATTGTCATCATTTATGGGAATGTTACTGATACATTTTCTACCTAAGCATAAATATATTCGCTGTTCAACCATGCATTCATTCATGATTATTATTCATGGCTCCCGTTTAGTCTAGAGAGACAATAGATACGCCTGATGAAGGAATATACATTGTCTCTCAAGACTACGCGCGTGAAACAATGGTTGCACAATCTTCAGCAACATTATTACTGAATGGACACTGCTTGATTCTAGTGGTAAAAATAAGTCCAGGACGACTAGTAACAATACCGAGATAAGCTGAGTTTACAAACAGCACCTGGTATTCCCAAATATTCACGCATTCAGTATTAACTAGCCTCAACGTCGCTTACCCTTGGTGATCTAATAATATTATGCCGCATATAATTATCATTCCTTGACTGAATAACAAAGAATTCGGTTTTAAATAATCAAATTCGAACTAATTTACACAATAAAAGATTACTACGAACTTTTATTAATGCGCACCATTTTGTTTATTTTCAAATTAATATTTCTGACAACAAATGTAATTTAAGCATCAAGTTCAAGTAAAAAAAATGATTTACGGTTTTGGGTTCAAAAGATTGGCAAACGAAACAGAAGTAAGGCAACCATGTAATTTTCGAAGAAATTAATGTTCTTATTTTTCGACCAAACGCTAAAGTAAGACAAACACGAAAAGTCGCCCAAACAGCCTATCTTTCTGCCATCCCCTCTCTGTCTGATGTAGCAGCCGGTTTTCTATAGTTGCTCATTTTGAACTAATTAATCTTCTATTTGCTATAATTGCAATCGATTGAAATTCTCGTGACAACAAAGACGGCTTGGGTTATGGAATGGTGTGTCTAATACTTTATACACTTTCTTGAAATCGACATTGTAACACAAAACTGTATGACCATATAAATCCTATATTTGTAACATTTTCACGTGCAACAATCGAAGCGTTCGCACATGTCGTTTCCAACAGACGCGTAGGGTGCACATATGCGTTCTCACTCGTGATCCACGAAGAGACAATCATAAAAATGTGTTTTTAAATACATTGTGCAATTGACAGGTCAATGCCCCAACTGACACAAAATATTGCGACATTTTGCTTTTTTATGGTTTTTAATACCAAGTTAGGCAATAGCTGAGAATCGGAAAGTTTCGAATGTCGAAGTTGAACAAGTAATTTTCCGTTATATTTTAAAGCACCAACTCAGTCAGTTTTCATGATAAAGAAATAAATCTTGCATTTTTACTCACGTTTTCAAGGTTAATCTTTCACATGAAATGTTGAATCATGATTTATACCATATCTTAAGTTACCCCTTCTTCGAAATTTGAAACTTTCCCATACTCAATTCTTTTGCACCCCCGGACAAAGCCGGGTAACATTGTTACCAATAAAATTGAAAGTAATTGTTCTGATCCCACATTCAGTAATTTGTTGTACATTAAGACAAATTAAATAAACATTGGAGTAGTATTTTACAATACCCAGATCGAGGTGATACTGAATTGTAATATGTAAAGTTTGTAAGCATATCGTGGGTAGTTTCTGAGTTTTAGTTTGACACATACAGACAAACAGAACCGGTTTTCTTTATATAATATACAACATCAAGTATTTCACATTCGAATAACGTATATTTTAAACTTACAATAGATATACAAGGTTGAATGGATCTGAAGTGCTTGTCTAGTAGACGATCCCTTATCCACCATGCATCACTCACCCTCATCACTCTTCTCATCACTCTTTCTTTGCTTTGATAGATAACATAATTTTCTCACATTATCCACCTGTTTTACAGATAACAAAACAATTTCGTGAACAGTGTACACGGAGACAAACAAGCAAAGAAATAGACAGGCAAAATCTACACACTTTTAATAGATAGATAGATAAGCAGATAGATATGACACTGATTGCGGCTCTACTGTATAGAGTTAATTAGATGGAGATGCAATTTACATAGCTAGACGATCGAAGTTTTAACCTATTTATCGAATACCACACACGATTATTTTTGACACTCCCTGTGGATGGTGAAGCAGTGAAATTTAACGTATTTCACTTGATTCATAATCAGATATTGTGTGTTGTTTGCACATTTTAATTAGCTAAAGAAATGTCAACCTGTTCGTAAAGTTGGTGATATAAAAACCGCACGTGATGCTGCTGCTGCTGCTGCTGCTGCTGCTGCTGATGATGATGATGATGATGATGATGATGATGGAAATGGTGGTGGTAGTGGCGCTCGAGGCGGAGTTACTTATTTAGGACATTATAGGAATCGAGTAAATAACTTCCAATTTAGGTACGACATCTCTTCTTTTTTTCTTCACTGGTTGTTATCGTATTTGTTGTGTCCATCAAGTTAGCTGTTTCGCCCGTGGCCACGTGTCTTACCAACTGTCCCGGAGGAGAGGAAAACGGACGAGGAAGAAGAATAGCGCGGCTTTATTTATACAATTGCCTGACCCGCATTAATAAATTTATCGGACGGGTCAACAATTGCGGATTAGGTGGGGTGATTTTGACGTAGAATTACCGTCGTCGTTAAGGATTGTCGAGGAGGAAAAAGTAGATGAGGAAGGAAGAGAGAGAGGATAGCGGACCGGAAGGATAATGGCCTGGTTTCTTCTTGAAAAGTCATAAGAAACAAAAACAAAAACTGAAATAATTGTTTTTCAAGAGGAAATCGCATTCTTTTTAGCTACTTTTGAGTCATTACGATTGAATACTTTATTTAACAACTAATCTCATTTCTTTTCTGCGATGTTATCTACGTCAGTATATATATATATATATATATATATATATATATATATATATATATATATATATAAGTGAACGTGTCTGTGTATCTGTCTGTCCGTGTATCAATGTGTCTGTCTGTCTGTGTACATTTCCCTACGCAATAACTCTGTCAATTTTAAGTCTACAGACTCGAAATTTGATATACAGGGTACTGAGATTTAGAAAAATCTATGTGATCAATTTTTGGCCAGAAATTTGGCGATTAAGGTGTCAAAGTTCAACGAATTGACCTTTGAGAACTCTACCAAACTCCTCCGACAATTTTGGGTCTAAACACTTGACATTTTAGATATAGGTTCCTTGGACATGGATCTAACTTAATGATTTGATTTGAGCCCCAAACTATAAATTTTATGGCGTCATAAATAATTCTCTATACCATGGATCTATCATACTGCCTACTAACACACAATTTTACGTTAACCTTTCAGACTACGAACTTACAGACGCACAAAAAGAATTCTTAAACCTTGGACCTAACTGTCACCTCACACCACAATTCAACCATCAAAACAAAAAAGCCGAAATTGAATTACTCTATGAACGCATTACTAACCTAGAAGAAGAAAACAAAATTACCACTCACCCTGGGTTAAGAGATATCCTAAAAGCGGAAGCTATAAAAACCCGATTCTATAAAAAACACAACTCTGTACTTACTACCGATTTAAAAAATGCTGCCAAAGAACTACGTAACCACCCTAATATAGTTATAAAAAAAGCTGATAAATCCAATATTTTCGTCATTCTTAATAAATCCGATTATGATGAAAAACTTAAAAATATTATTAATGATAATACGAAATTAAAAAAAATTAGTAAGAATCCTACTAATACACTTAAAACGCAAGTCAATAAACTAATTACAGCTAATAATGTACAAATTGGTAATTTTCAACTCCCTAAAATAATTGGAGACTATAAACCTGGTTACTTATATGGCACAGTCAAGACACATAAACCCGATTTCCCTCTCCGACCTATTATATCCCAAATTCCGACTCCCATCTATCGCCTAACAAAAACACTAAACGAACTTATCAGCCCATATATTCCTAGTAAATATAGCGTTAAGTCCACACACGAACTAATACAAATATTAAAATCAATGCAACCAAAAAACAAAATAATTTCTTCCCTTGACGTAGAAAGTTTATTTACAAATGTACCTGTAGTAGAAACAATAGATATAATTATCAAGAACATTTATAATAATCCATCACTCCCCCCACTTAAAATTAACAAAAGAGTTTTAAAAAAATTGTTACTAATTTGCACTACAGAAGTACCCTTCTATGACCACAATGGTAACATTTATACTCAAATAGACGGTGTGGCAATGGGATCAGTCCTCGGACCAACTCTAAGTGAATTCTACATGGCTGACTTAGAGAACAAAATATTTAAAAACAACATAAAACCCCCAATTTATGTACGCTACGTGGATGACATTCTCATTTTAGCTGAAAATAATGAACAGATACACCAATTACAGCACCTCTTTCAAGAAAATTCAATTTTAAAATTCACAGTAGAGTTAAATAATAACAATAAAATTCCATTTCTTGATGTCCTTATTGATACGTCTAATAACACTTGTAATACATCTGTATATAAAAAACCAACTAGCATAAACTCTAGCCTCCTGAACTTTAAAAGTGAGTGTCCACAAAGGTACAAAATAGCCATAATAAAAAATTTACTAAATCGTGCTAAAATGATATCCTCCACAAAAAAAGCATTGCTAATTGAAATAAAAAACATTAAACAAGTACTCATCAATAATCATTTCCCCAATTACATTGTTGATGAACGAATAAAAAAAATGCTACAATCTTCCGATAACCAGAATAATAATGTTAGCCAACACCGCAATGCAAACCCCATTAATATATTTTACCAAAATCAAATGACGCCTAATTTCAGAATCGAAGAAAATGCAATAAAAAATATTATACGAAGATACTTGACGCCTGTTGACAGTAATTTTAAAATTAAATTTATTATCTATTATAGGAAATTTCGAACACAAAACCTTGTGGTTAAAAACAACTCTTCACCGGCGATAAAAACGTTGGAGCAAACCAATGTAGTGTATAAATTTAAATGCTCTATTGGAGAATGTAACTCCAAAAATAATACATACATTGGGCATACAACAACAACGTTGTCCCGGCGAATAACTATGCACCTCAATGACACAAGCGCGATTTACAAACATTTAAAAAAAAGAACATGGCTGTCCCCCCTCCAATGTTAGAAAGGTCCTCGTTGACAACACAAAAATTATACAACGGGAAAATAATGTAAAAAAATTAAAGATTCTTGAAGCGTCGTACATTAGAACTCTTCAACCTAATATAAATGACATTGCATTTCAAAAAAGCAGTAACGTTCTGAAATGTCTTGCGTAGTCTGTGTTGGACGGACTTCGTACATGGTGTCTACGAACTTGCTGGTTTTAACACTCGAATTTTTAATCGACTTTTATTCTTAATCGACTTTTATTTTAACTCATCACTGAATATATATTTTTTTGTTTTCATTTTTAATCCTCATTTTCGCAATCCTGTATTTTTAACACCTGATGATGATTCGTGGACGAATCGAAAGCGCTCGTAACAGCAACATGTATGGATCCTTTATTAATATTTTTGATTTTGAAACAAAAAAGACAATACGAAAAATTGAAAAATTAAAAAAAAGAATTATAAGACAAAATGTCTCCGTTGTATTTAATAATATTTGCTTGATATATATATATATATATATATATATATATATATATATAAATATATATATACACAAATATATATATATATATATATATATATATATAAACTGTGTCAATCGCTTTATTGCAGATTAGTAAAATATCAATATTTCCCTAAATATACGCCACAAAAAAAATAAAAAATGAAAATTGTACATCAAAGGGTTGTTTAAATTTAGTTATTTCTAAAAATTTTATTCAAATTCATGCTATATTCACGAAGTTATGGCATTTTACTTTTTATCAAAGAAATTTTACTGTCCATCGCTTTATTGCAGATCTCTTACAATGCCAAAAAATCAGGCGAATATAGGTTATTGAAAAGCAAAGGATAGTTGCTGGATGCGCAGAAGGATTGTCCATCAAAAATTTAGCCACGGAGCTGGAATTGGATCTCGAAACCTTGGCTTCATTCTTGAACAACCCGAACACCAAATCCAGAGAAATATGGGCACCAAGAGAAACCTTTCAGATCGTGATATACGGAAAATTCATCGGGAAGTCAACCGAAACACAAACAGCATCAGTGCTTTCGTTTTTGCAAAAGCTGAATCGCTTCAAGATCCAGGCATGCCAATATGTTGAATGAGAATGCAAGGAACATCAAACTTCTTCCAATGCCTCCATTGAGCAAACAACATAGGGAAAAATGAATGGCTTGGGCACAGAATTACATGAAAATGGATTTCTAACATGTCCTATTTAGGGATAAGGCCCGTGCTACTCTTGACGGTCCGAATAGATGAACCAAAGTTTGAAACCCGAACGGAACTCCGAGCCGTTACATAGTTCATTGCCAACAAAGAAGTGGAGGCATCATATTTTGGCCAGGAATCATTGGGGATTAGTTGGTTGGACAATTCCGAGCGCCAAAGGGTGTATAGCTTACCAGCAATGCGTACACGGCCTTTTTGGATAATCATTTGTCGACATGGCTAAATGACCTACGATTGTCACGTCGCTTTCAGATGCTTTTTTATACATGACAGTTTATCACCACATTCTGCTTTGGGCGACTGCATCCTTCGTTGAATCTGTGGAATTCGTTGGGGAAACACTCATGACCTGATCACCGTGTTCTCGAGACCTTAACCTCATTGAATATCTCTGGTCAATATTAAAAAAAGGAGTTCATGAGGGAGGATAGCAATTTACTTCAAAGGATGCCTTGTAGAGAAACATAATTGTTGTTGATAGAGCCATAAATTCTTTTAAGATCAAAGAATTGACTTCCTCGGGGAACAAAAGGTTGTTTTAAATTATTTACAAAATGGTGGATATGTCGATAAATAATTAATTTATATAAGGCCCATACCTAGGATATGCTTTTGTTTATTATTCTGTAGCAGAAAAATATAATAAAAAATAAAGTTTGCAAGATAAGACATTGTATTTTTGCCCTAAAACAACATTTTAAGAGACCTGCAATAAAGCGATGGGCAGTGGAAATTCTTCGATAAAGAATAAAATATCATAACTTCGTGAATATCACATGAATTTGAATAAAATCTTTGGAAATAACTTACCTGAAAGCAGCTGTTTTATGATATAATTTTCATTTTGTTGTGACGTATATTTAGTGAAATATTGATATTTTACAAATCTGCATAAAAGCGATTGACCCAGTATATATATTTCCTGTAATTCTGACCCCCCACTTGTCTATATTCCCTTTTTTACGCATTCCCTTGTAATTATTATTAATATTGTTATCATTATTATTATTAATATAGTGGTAGTGATAGCGGAGGTAGTGGTAATAGTATTGTTATCACTATTATTATTATCATTATTATTATTGTCTTGTTTTTACCGCTATTATTATTATTATTATTATTATTATTATTATTATTATTATTATTATAGTCTTCACAATAATTGCTGTTATTATTATAACCCCCGTTATTATCCCCGTCATTGCGACCATAACCGTTACCATTACCTTCATTTTCATTGTTATTACCTTTAATACTGGCATTACTTTTATCACAGCTATTGGTATTATTATTATTATTATTATTATTATTATTATTATTATTATTATTATTATTATTATTATTATTATTATAGTCTTCACAATAATTGCTGTTATTATTATAATCCCCGTTATTATCCCCGTCATTGCGACCATAACCGTTACCATTACCTTCATTTTCATTGTTATTACCTTTAATACTGGCATTACTTTTATCACAGCTATTATTATTATTATTATTATTATTATTATTATTATTATTATTATTATTATTATTATTATTATTATTATTTATTATTTATTATTTATTATATTTTATTATTATTATTATCATTCTCATTATTATAATTACCCTACTATTATTGGTATTACTACTACCTTTATAAGTAGTAAATATCCCCTTACTCTTCCACCTTACCAACTATATGTATCCTTAAACCTTTTGCATCAAGGTAAACGCACTCATAGACATTGCAATCCTATCCTCCGACCGCCTCCTTATACTCATACTCCCTACATCATAACAGAAGAAACTTAAAAATATTGCCGTATATTACCTAATCAATATTACAACCTTGAATACCCCCGCCCCTTAAATTATAAGCGATTTTATAGCCGCTATTTGCCGTTTAGATTGCACCTGTCAAAAATACCACTCCATAGATAATAGACACTTCACAAACCGTTAAAATTTTACCACGCAGCAACAATACACCCCCAATTTTAACCCTAAAACATATACCCCTTAAACCTAACACTATGTTAAAGACCATATACAATCTTATATATCATACTATATATAACAAGCTCCTCCTTTATTTATTTAGAATTCAATAAAGCTTCCCTCAACATTCTATAATTCCTCTTAATCTTTTTCGTCCCTAATGAACCCTACGCTATACGTTATATATATATATATATATATATATATATATATATATATATATATATATATATATATATATATATATGTATATATATATTATATATTATATATGTATATTTTTTTTAGAAAACATAATTTTAATTTGATCTATCTAGTATATTGAGCAATTTTATTTGGCTGAGATTGTCTTATATAAAAATATTACCTTCAATAATATTTTGCAAGATATATATATATATATATATATATGCATATATATGCATATATATACATGCATATATATACACACACATATATATTTATATATATATATATGTATATATATATATATATATATATATATATATATATATATATATATATTAGCTACGATCCCGTCGTTTCCTTGTCATATAATATGCTTAAACGTGATATTTTAATTTATGTAGATTGCTTATGTATTATTATAGAATCAATCCTCTATTGATTATTATATATTACGAGGAATAATTACCATAATATTTAATAAAGTATTGTTAATAAATAATGTGTTTAGACTATTTATGTTATTGTGATGTATAACTACTTTCATATCATCTCGATAACCGATTCATCGATAAAGAAAACCCTTATTGTAGATAACCTATAATAGAAAAAAAAACAATATTAAATAAATGCATATGGTCTAGTCTGTTTGCACGAAGTCATTACGCAATTTTAACATCTTGCCAAGAAACACGTCCTTCTCTATAGAAGTATTCGCGGTAAGAATTTCGCACACCGCGTACTAATCCAATGCTTCTACTTCTACACATCTTCAAACCTTCCAGCTGATGTCGACCTTTTCTTTCCTCGGTTGTAAATTGTAATTTGCATTTTTCCTGTTCACATTTCCAGCCCTCAAGTAGCGTTTTGATTTCTTGCAGAGTAAATCATGCAGATAACAGCATGCTAGCGTTATCGTCGTGGCTTTTTCAGGGTCCAGTTGTATAGTATTTCGAATTACACCAAACCTATCGGACAGTATACCGAAAGCATTTTCTGACAGGCGCCTCGTCCTGTTCACGCGATAATTGGACATTCGCTGCCCGTCATCTAATTTGCCTCCGTACGGTTTCAGAAAGTTTTCTGACTTTGCGACGAAAACTGTTTCTTCCGTTATGAACGATGGGCTCTGGTTCTGGGAGGTTCAAAGCGGCTTCTTCAGGGCGTCGGCTGAATTCTATTACAGATATTACTCCTCTATTGGAAACGCGCCCATTGACGTCTAAATCTGCGATAATGAATTCATAATTGGCATTGACGACACCCCTGAGTACGATGCTGATGCACTTTTTATAGTTGAAGTAAAATGATCCAGACGTGACTGTTTTTTTAATCGGAATGTGCTTAACGTCTAAACAGTTAGGGAAATGCTAGGCCAACTCGAAAGCGTCGCTCGTCATAATCCATTCTTCTGGTGTTTTCGGCATCTGAAAAAAGAAATTGAGAGTTGTTACTGAAAACTTTAAACAGTGGTAGGACTTTAGAAGTTCTGGATATGTGTATAAATTCAGATCTAGGGGACGAAGGTAAAGGTCACAGAACGGACAAAGTGTAGAAAAACGTAATATAATTGGGTGGTTATAAGGTGCAGATGTGTACTCCCAGGAGTATTTTTTTCAATTTTAATTTTTTTGTTGATTCTGTTCCAGGATGGATATGACTCGGTAATAAAAAAAAAGAAAAAGCGAAAACTGGGAGGAGTCACTTCCAGCGATTACACGCCAACTTCCCATACCGACAAAGCGGTCATTCTTCAGTTCGTTCATATCTCTCGGCAGAAAACGCAAGCGATACACTTGTCATGGGCAAAAGCACAGATAGCTGAACCGGAGCACCGGTATCTAAGCCAAATAAATATACGGGCGCATGAACTGAAATGTTTGGATGGCATACAAGAGCTGTTTACGAAGAATACTATAAACTACATTGTTTGAAGCTCGATGCACAGAAATTCAGTGCAAATTAATGACAACACCAAAACCTCATCCAACAGTCGATGAAGTATTCCACATAGTTCTGTCAGTCACTATCACATTCAATCTGCACATTATTTAATGAAAAATTACCAGGGCATTTTTCGAAAGTGACAACTGAATTCTTTAATAATGGAAGCAACCTGTTCCAGTATTTTGGTAACTTCAGTGCTACCCCTTGACGACGCTGACAAGTGTTGGACTGTCAAGATTAATATATCTTGTTCATGTACCGTATGTTCTAACAGTTTCCGGTTCAAATATTCACTGATTTTCAGACTAAGGTTGTCAGTTTATTGTTATGTTCATAATTTTTGTTATAATAATAGAATTTAACAGATAGTAATTTAACAAGTAGTAATTTATACGTGTTTTCAGTTGATTGTGATTTTCATTGCCTTAAGAAAGTTTCACAAACAGTACATGCTTTTAATTTATTTGCGACCTTACCTTTATAGTCTTCTGACGCTTCAGAAAAGAATGATGACCCCACAGGTTTCAGAAACCAATTTTCAAATCTCTTGCGGAGATGTTGCTGTCAGAAATTTTAAGCCTTCAGAGGAATTTCCAGACTCCAGGTACCTGAGTGTGATGGACACTTGCTGATGTGGATAGACACATGACAGTGTCTTATTTCCGTATCAATAGCGCGACAAGACCGAGTAACTCATAGAACGATGGTGCATCCTTTCGAATGAAATTACGGAAGTTCCCTGGCTCATTAACACGTAATTCTTGGAGGAGGTTGACATGTCCGTAGGTTTCCCTTTTAAAAAAAAAAGACTTTTGACTATTTGCGACTTTTACTGAGAAGTTTATCAGCGTCCAATGCGAATACTAGTGTAATTCCCACTGATGCATTCATGTCGAAGTTTGTTAAAAAAAAAACACCTATGTGTGTCCACGTCAAAATTTTTATGCAAAATTTTGACTTTTCTTTTTATGTGTAAGGATCCCTTAAGAGTGATAACATAATTTTTTTTAAATACTTGTAAACTGGGACAAATATTGTTAAGCGATTTTAAACATGATTTCAAAATATCAAATAAGTTTTAAATTGTCGTATTCTACGGAATTAATACACACACGCACATGCACACAGACGCGCGTGCGCACACACACAATATTTAAAATCTATACATCCATCTGGTCATGCTGGATTGAAGGTACAATCTAGTTAAAAATTTAAAACCTTAACTAGACCAATGGAACTCGTGTACCTTAACAAATGTTCTAATGCATATTTTTAAATAAAACAATTTATGGAACCTACTTGCTTCTTTTTTCTCTTTTGATGAGAAACATTAGTGTTCGAAATAAAGAACGTTTAGAACCCATTTTTCTATTTGCTATTCTTCCTTATTCAACTGACAAATATATTCATATATACTATTTTATTGTGTTAAACTTCATTTTATATATATATATATATATATATATATATATATATATATATGCATATAAATAATTATTTATTATAATAATTATTATATGCCTACAGACTCTAGTGTTTCATACTTTCGGGAATCATCAGTGCAGGGTGTCACGATTAACACCAGTCAATAGATTCGAACCCGACGACAGAAGCCATCTCTAGCTCCATTAGCAAGGACCGTATCCATTCGACTACCGTTAATTGCGTGAAATAACGTTGAAATTTAAACATTTTATTTTTAAATATATTTTTTACGTCAGCCAGATTGATCTAATCATAATACAATCATCTGCGCATAATAGCTAAATTGACCGACTTAATTGAACTAAAAGTGCTCAACGATAAGACACGAGTTCCTTAAAGGAGCTGACATAATTATTTAATATAATAATTATTAAATACCTACAGATACTAGTGTTTCATTCTTTCTAGAATCTTTAGTGCAGGGTGTCACCATTAGCACCAGTCGACAGATTCGAACCCGACGACAGAAATCATCTATCTATCTATCTATCTATCTATCTATCTATCTATGTATATATATATATATATATATATATATATATATATATATATATATATATATATATATATATATGCGCACATAGATAGCTAGAGAAAGAGAGAGAGGGAGGAAGAGAAAGAGAAAAACTTGGAATGGGAAAGGGGAGAGAGAGAAGAAAAGGGGAGTGAAGAAGCGAACGAGATAAAAAATAACAGATAGATAGATAGATAGATAGATAGATAGAGAGAGAGAGAGAGAGAGAGAGAGAGAGAGAGAGAGAGAGAAAGAAAGAAAGAAAGAAAGAAACAGCAAATAAGCGTGCCAGAAATAAAGAGATAGAAAGAGATAGAAGAGAGGCGGCGAAAGTATCTGGGGATGGGAACGTAGTCACGTATTTCCATGTCTTTCTTTACAATCGCCGCTCATTTGTTACAACCTTTCTTTTCCCTTCGCCATTTCGCTTATCGTCTCTGACTTTTGACTCCTAGCAACCATGCTATTATAATGCTGGGCCGTGGAACGATCCCCATCGACTGAAGTTACATCGGACATCGGCAGGCACAATATTTTTAGCAACTTTGAAGAAACAAATTGACAAGAACGACGTGTCTATTGTATCTGTACCGTTATATGATCGCTGCACAGACGGATAAAAACGTTCCTCGTCTACAGATGCAAATGCCCGTGTTTTGCACAAAACAAATGTCGGATTTTTCGAACGACGTCGGAACTGAGGACAGATGGAGAATTTATAGATGCACATTCAAGCCACAGAAGAAAAAAAATAAAGGAAACATCATTTTCAGATGTTTTTAACACGATTCATTGTTAACCGCACGACACGAATAAAACGAAACACGGTTGACCGCAAAATGGAACGTACATCATTTTGAATTAATTATTAACTTTTGCAGTTTCGTCATACAATTTAAATATACATTTATGTATTTACTTTACCAACAGCCGATATGAAAGTCGTCTATCTCCTCATTCTCACCACCTCTTTTTTCTTATTCATATATATATATATATTATTTTTATATATATTTTTCATTTTTCTTTTTGGCGTCGAAAGGTTCCAGGTCGCCTAATGAAGTCTCTTTGACTGAAACAGATGGCTATTTGTAGCGACCATATGTAACTGTTTACCCCAAATAATAAATAATATATATATATATATATATATATATATATATATATATATATATATATATATATATATATATATATATATATATAAAAGCCATATTTTGGTGTACATAGATTTATTGTCGATGTAATATGAAAAATACTATAATTGGAGAGGTGTTATATGCTCTTTATACTATGGCGTGACCGCCTTAGGGAGCAATAAAGCTCCCCATTGGGGGAGATTGAGACCCCCTAAACACTGAGCAAGGCCAGGTAATTATGCTGATATTGTCTGTTAAGTATTATTGGGTGTCCGGGCAGCGGTGGGTAACTTAGCTGAAAGGATGAATTTATTGTGTTTTTGTACAACAGACATATAATTTTATTGTTTGAGAAACATGAGAATAGATGTCATTCTGGCTTTTGAGTGTAAGGTTAGACAGGGTCAAACAGTCAACCTCTGTCAGCGTGTGAATTAGATTGAGCTGTGATTACAGGTTTTCAAACCGTGCAAGGCACCGGGACTTCCCCGGAATAACGTGTTGATCGATGATTGGTCTAGCGCTTTACCCCAACCACCTTTTTCATCAATATATAAGCAAATGCCCGAGCCAAAATTAGCAGATAGGAGCCAAATCTCGAGAGAGAACAATACCCCAGAAAGACGCCCCTCCCTCCCGTCCACTGTCGCCACCGTAGAGAACAAAGAATAAGATTCCAGACTGTTATATGGTGTAACAAGATCGAACTGAACAATTGTACATATGTATGATACCTGCAAATTTCGTGAATTAACTTGTAGACTAGAACCCCCCTGCGTTTGTTTTCTTTTGGCCTGCATGAGAAGCTAATTAATTTTCACCGGCATCTGGAACCGACAACGAGGCCTGCGACGCGGAAGAATCTTGTAAATAACTCCCGAGAAAAGGCCGATCACGACTATTGCGATTTCGGCGGGGTCAGAGGCAACATCTAGTGGCCGGTGTAAGGGACGCTTTACAATACGTATTCGAAGCCTAATGTTTCTCATCAGCAGAGGGGATAGAAATCTAGGTTGCAAATATTTTAATACGACATCTAGGTAAGGGGATTATAGGGGGTATTAGGTATTTGGTATATAAAGAATGATGTACGAGGAGTGTGCGGGATATGCGGAGAGTTTAAACTAACTCATGGACCAAACTTGTAAGCAATATATATACAATAGAGAAAATGTGTAACTGTTTGCTAGCATTCATTACTTTTGGAAAACGAGCTTATATGTTTTGAAATTAATATGAGAAAAGAAATCGAAATTATCCTTCCAATTAAACACAAGAGGGGAAAAAACTACCGGTCGACTCCTGAAAAGAACACACTTGGGCCTTAAGGCACACACTTCTTTTTATTACTACTTTGAAATAGTAATTTTTGCATCCCAAATTCATTCTATTTGGAGACATTGGTCTGTTACGTAGCCCCTTCTTTCTTGGGTCGCCCGAATGGACAACAAGATAAGTACATCTATCTATTCCGTGTTGTATATAACCTATGTGTAAATCTTATCGCACCATTTCTTTTTATTTCTTTGCGTTTTATTTCTTACATATCCAGGTATTTATTAATATTTTATTCACTAATTTTGAAATGAATTAATTACTAAAACAGATTAGTTTTTCACCATACTTAATACATATATAGTTTCTTAATGTTATAGGGAAATCTCTCTCTAATTCTACGTTCATTTATTTAGAATCGAGAAAACTTTATATTAGTATGATACTTAATATTCTCATCCATGTGGGGGCGTAGAAATACCTGGTGTAGAAACCAGGCGCATGGTTACCCCTCTTGGAGTGATGGACCGATAGATCTTGTAAGGTCATCCATGTAGGAGAAAGAAAATTCTGATATTAAAACTCAAGAGCGAGGCCTCTTCAGTCATGGTCGACAACTTTCCTAGAGTTGGTGACTCGAACAAATTCTCCGGTTTGCAAACCTGAAGTATTTCCGACTTTCACACTCCTTCTTTATCTGTTATCCAGGCGCAGAAGTGCAATAACAGTGAACCACCGGAGCCACCTTCTGCTTGACTTTTTTTTTCCTGATTAGGACATTGAACACCATTCTCTTATCCCTAACTTCTTTCTTTTTTTCACAAACTGAGACAATTGGGTTTGCTTGCATACCACTTGCGCTTACTCTGCTTGGATGTTCAGGGTACCTGATTGACAGTTTGTCTAACTGATGTTTCCGACTGACAGTACAGCAGCCCTAACCTTTTGGTAGCGCTTAGAACGGCTGCTTTATCGTAAGTTGTATAATATCGGGATAGTTGTATTGTCATGTTGTGCATGAAAAGGGACCCTGCTGCTGGCTCTGGTGGGCTTTCACAAATGTCTAGGAAGGCTAATGGACATATTGCGTGTGTACTTGGCGTC
The DNA here is from genome assembly GCF_053919585.1 of Euprymna scolopes. Lineage (NCBI taxonomy): Eukaryota > Metazoa > Mollusca > Cephalopoda > Sepiida > Sepiolidae > Euprymna > Euprymna scolopes. The sequence continues at coordinate 197,150,435 of NC_136484.1, forward strand.
AAAACTGGCCTACATTGCCCAGTTCTCTCTGAAATTAAACAAAACGTAATGAAATGAAATGACAACCCCAACAAATACCACGATCAAACCAGACAACGGCCCAAACCAAACTAATTCGCCTCCTCCCTTGAGGCTCACCTTCACAAATATCCGTGGGTTTAGAAGTATCTCAGGTGTAATCTTACCTCTTAGTAAACTCCCCGGATATCTTAGTATTAAGTGAGAAAGGAACCTACACTTATTATAAAGAACAAATCGATGAACATTGCGGATGTTATTGTCGTAGTCGGAGTAGAAATGTGTAAGGTCACTTTTATTCGTTGTTTTCCTGTAGACTAAAAGGTTTAGGCCGCTTGGTGTGTTTTGCAGAATGGTAGCAAGAAAGTTGAGGATGTATTTATTTTCTAATACAGACATGAAGGAAATGGTGTTCAATTTTATTGAGTTTATCGATTATGTCAAGAAGAAAAAAATTCTTCCAGTAGATAAGGAGTGTGTCATCGATGTTTCTAAAATATTGAAAGTTTTAAGCAGGATTTGAAGGGGTCGTTCTATAAAAGTTTCATGCAAAACAATTCTGAGTTAAAATGCTTTTACGTTCATCTGATATGAAAGAAGGTTTTGACGTCTGATTCGATCATCTTCAATAAAACTTGATGTTTTGCGTGATGCATTCGTTGATTAAAATCCGTCAAAAAATCTTTCAACTGTTAAAAAGGAGAAGGCAAATCGGGGAAAAGTCGGGAATTATATTCGTAATATAACCGAAGTTAAGCAATGTTAAATCTTGCCACAAATAAAACTCACGCTTCCAATTCATCATGGACCAACACGGAAATAATAAGACTCAAAGAATGCTAATGTCAATGTACAATTTGGTATAACAAAAATAGTGAAAGATAATGTTATATATTGGTACCCTAAGCCAGTAAACAGAGATTACGTTAACTAGTATGATATTTGTGCGATGGTTACATTAGGTACATGTCGGGACAACCTAGCGGAAAACGAAAATAGACCCAGTGTACCTCGCGTGAGTGAGACAAGATGGGATCAAAAGGTTAGTTCTCTAAACACACAAGAAACAGATGTCAACGATATTACATATGACTATCACCTGTTCAAGACGGGACAGAGGTTCAAGGCAGTTTGAAGCGAGGGAGCGATCAGATAAGACGTACCGGCAATATAGAAATCTAGAGACCTGCTCATTTGTAGACTATTTAAAGGCTAAGTAAGAAAATTACGTAAGAAAAAACTAATTTTAGTAACGCTTTTAGAAGGAATTAAATTTTGGTATTTCTCCTCTTGAAAGGACTTCTCTCGCTAATAAAACCTTTGAAATCACAACAAGTCTCCATTGTTCTATGCATGGGTTTTATTTACCTAAGTTAAAGCACGGCTACTGAGAGTAAGAAAAAGACCTGTTAACTAAAAAATGCCAGCAGGCAATGTAGGTAAGATTTATCAGACTATCAGTACTATCAGGGCCATTCGAAAAAGAGCAATACAACATTTTTAAAAAGAAAAAGGAACGCAGTTCGATTAATACTAAAACTGAACTTTATTCAATATAAAATATAAATATTATCTATGTAAAATTAAGTAATTTTAAAGCAATATACAATTTAATACTGATAAAAGTGAATTATGAATTTATGAAACAAAGAATTAAAAAACATATTACACACCAACGATGAATAATTTTAAAAGTGAAAATAAACGATAAATAATTTTAAGAATGAAAACAAACGATAAAATACAAAAAATTAAAATAAAACAAATAATTTAAATATAAACGAAGAATAAAAGTTACTTGTACAGAAATATTTTTTAATTTAATTTAGAGAAAAATCACATGGGTTGAATGTTATTTTTTGAAACTATAGAGATTATTCGGACTAATGTCTTGCGTGTTTATTTCACAACGTTTTATCATCAAATCTTGACTTCTCCTTTAATACATCCCCAGGCCGAAAATGATGTTCACACACCTAAAAACATAATTAAAGAAAACATTCATACCATAATGTAAACTATTGCTAAAATCTAAGAAAAGACAGTAAACAAACAATTACAATAATAATAATCACAGTGTAGTATCTGTTCTGATGCTACACTTCATTGGTTCTGTCGTCGGTCAGTTGAGGAGAAATCCTTCATGACTGACACAATTTTTATTTTATTTTTGTTCCTATCCAGAGTGCCCCTTTTTGGGGAGATAAATTTTCCCACATTAAAAACCGACCTTGTGTCTAACTGTGCTCTCGTGGGGAGGCAAGTAAATAAATTTAAAATCAATATTTTTGACAAATATTCTCATGTAAAAATTATTTGTTTATAATTTTAAAAAGAAACAATCAATTTTAATATATAAAGCTCAGTCACGGCTAATTTCATTAATAGCCGCGTGGTGAATAATTTTCAAACCGACTTTAGAAACAAATATAGAACTTCCAAATAATTTGAAAATAATCAATGAATGGTTTTATTCATTACTAAAAAGACATTTTGACAATTATTCTCATGGAAAAATTATTTGTTTATAATTTTCAAAACTAAAACAAAATTAAATTAAATTTTCAACCTTCCCGATAGACTTTTTAGCCTTATAAGAAAATAAACAGTTAAAAATATCAACATAATATTTGCTGTATTAGCAATAAATAGTATTGTTTCTTTAATTTATATTAACAATGTTATCAAACGTTATGAAAGTACTTTAATTTATATTAGCAATGTTATCAAACGTTATGAAAGTTCTTTAAGTTATATTAGCAATGTTATCAAACGTTATGAAAGTTCTTTAAGTTATATTAGCAATGTTATCAAACGTTATGAAAGTTCTTTAATTTATATTAGCAATGTTATCAACCGTTATGAAAGTACTTTAATTTATATTAGCAATGTTATCAACCGTTATGAAAGTACTTTAATTTATATTAGCAATGTTATCAAACGTTATGAAAGTTCTTTAATTTATATTAGCAATGTTATCAAACGTTATGAAAGTACTTTAATTTATATTAGCAATGTTATCAAACGTTATGAAAGTACTTTAATTTATATTAACAATGTTATCAAACGTTATGAAAGTACTTTAATTTATATTAACAATGTTATCAAACGTTATGAAAGTACTTTAATTTATATTAACAATGTTATCAAACGTTATGAAAGTACTTTAATTTATATTAACAATGTTATCAAACGTTATGAAAGTACTTTAATTTATATTAACAACGTTATCAAACGTTATGAAAGTACTTGAATACAGTTCTAATTAAATACACGTTTAATTATTAACAAATAACATTACTTACTTTACTATATTTGGTTGGAATAAAAAATTTCCCTTCTAATGGGACGTATCCAAATTGAGAAAATTTAGGAAAAGAAAATGTATGTACTTTGGGGCCTTTTGGATAATTTCCCCGGTAATTTGGAACAACGCAAGATTTCACCATGTTAACAAACTGAAAACTAGAGGAAACTTCTGCTGATAGCCTAGACCATATACCTACAACTAAATCTGATATTGACGCCACGCTGTCATGTGCATCGGCCTTCTTTACTCGCGGTAGCCACGGTTAAACAGCCAATAAACAGCCATTATGTAATATTGTCGGGGGTATATATTATGTATGCATGTGTTTCTAGTGGTTTGATTATATGAGAATGTATCTATGTTTGTATATACGTGTTAGTTATCTATATGACGTGTGTATATATGTGTGTGTTATCTATAACGATTCTCTATTAATTTATGATTGTTAAACATTCTGATATGCGATTCATTAGGTGTATCAGAATTTTTGTAGGAATTTTTGACACCCCTAACACGAAACTGCGAATAAAATATTAAAAAACTCGTAATTTCTCTTTTAAAAGTGGGTTGTTTATTTTCTTTATGGATTATACTTCCAAAATAAACTATTAAAGTTGTTTTTAAAGTAATAGAAATATTTTTTTTTAAATACAGTAATGAATTTTACGAACTCAATATTTTTCAATTTTTAAACTTAAATATCTATCAAAAGTTTTCTATTGATTCTATTTTTACGATATTTTCAGGGTCAATGTGAAATTTTATGCTCTTTCACCACGCGGCTCTTTAGTTATGAGCTTGGAAAGACAGGGGGTCGAATAATTCACGCCTCCCATTTTGAAATGTCTATTAAAAAGTAAATAATGAATTTACTCACCAAAGTGTTATATATCACAAATTGAAGATAAAAAATCAATAAATAATATATTCAAATTTAAAACAAAAAAACTAGTGTTTTCTAGAAATTTACCTGTAAAGTCCGAAGTTCAAAACCTTTTAAAAAACACGTTGTTTGTTTGTTTGATTTTTTTTAATGAAACCTTGGTCCTTGCTCCTTTAATTGAAAACAAAATTAGGGCTTGAATTACATTTTTCGATGAGTTATAAGCTTGGAAAGACGGGTTGGAATTATTCACTATTTTTCACGAAATTTCTGACACACCTAGCGATTCGTCTGGTGTATTCTCTATTGTATGTTGATGTGTGTGTGTGTTCATATTATTAAAATTCATAGACATCGTTGTCGGTTGGAACACCAGCAAAAACATTGTTCAAATCGTCTTTCCATGCGCCCTGAAATTAGTGGTGTTTTCCTCCGAAAGTGAAAACGCTTAGACGGTAATTATATTTTGATAAAATCATTTATTCCGTATTGGGTTCCTTTTCAGAGTTGGCACGTTTTGTATAAGATTACATTTTTCTAAGTCGCTCTCTTCTGACATCCATGGGCGTCCTGTCCATTTGCTAACCCATTTGCATATCGAACGGATCTCCCTCGGAACTAAAACTCTGTCTCAAAATTCATCTTTTCCATTGCGTCATCACTACACGTAGCCTAAAGATCCTGGCCCTGGATATGACCTTAAACTATATCCGATGGTGAGGCCCCAGCTAGCAGGCTTTGGGGAGTGTGGAGCCCCCCTTTAATTGCTATTGCTCCCAGGTCCACTCTGACCCGGAGTGGTAGTACCTGTTAGGGTCCCAACTATGGGTTAAATAGAAAATGACTTGAAAAACAAATATATATTCTATATAAAAAAAGGTTCTTCAAAATCACTGGATTCGGCATTAAATAACCTGAAAGGGTTGATATGCCGTAAAACAACAGCAAGCAAGAAACCAACCTAAAGATTCTTGCTGAGTTTTTGTTTATATTATGCTTAGTTAAAATTCCATCTATTAAGTTAACATCAAATTTCATTTTTGTTTATATTATGCTTAGTTTAAATTCCATCTATCAAGATAACATCAAATTTCATTTTTGTTTGTATTATGCTTAGTTAAAATTCCATCTATTAAGTTAATCTCAAATTTCATTTTTGTTTATATTATGCTTAGTTTAAATTCCATTTATTAAGTTAACATCAAATTTCATTTTTGTTTATATTATGCTTAGTTTAAATTTCATCAAGTTAACATCAAATTTCATTTTTGTTTATATTATGCTAAGTTTAAATTCAATCAAGTTAACATCAAATTTCATTTTATTTTATATTATGCTTAGTTTAAATTCCATCTATTAAGTTAACATCAAATTTCATTTTTGTTTATATTATGCTTAGTTTAAATTCCATCTATCAAGTTAAAATCAAATTTCATTTTTGTTTATATTATGCTAAGTTTAAATTCCATCAAGTTAACATCAAATTTCATTTTTGTTTGTATTATGCTTAGTTTAAATTCCATCTATTAAGTTAACATCAAATTTCATTTTTGTTTATATTATGCTTAGTTTAAATTCCATCTATCAGGTTAACATCAAATTTCATTTTTGTTTATATTATGCTTAGTTTAAATTTCATCTATCAAGTAAACATCAAATTTCATTTTTGTTTATATTATGCTTAGTTTAAATTCCATCCATCAAGTTAACATCAAATTTCATTTTTGTTTGTATTATGCTTAGTTTAAATTCCATCTATTAAGTTAAAATCAAATTTCATTTTTGTTTATATTATGCTTAGTTTAAATTCCATCTATCAAGTTAAAATCAAATTTCATTTTTGTTTGTATTATGCTTGGTTTACATTCCATCCTACAAGTTAACATAAAAGTTCATTTTTGTTTATATTATGCTTAGTTTAAATTCGATCCATCAAGTTAACATAAAATTTCATTTTTGTTTATATTATGCTTAGTTTAAATTCCATCTATTAAGTTAACATCAAATTTCATTTTTGTTTATATTATGCTTCGTTTAAATTCCATCTATCAAGTAAACATCAAATTTCATTTTTGTTTTAATTATGCTTAGTTTAAATTCCATCCATCAAGTTAACATCAAAGTTCATTTTTGTTTATATTATGCTTAGTTTAAATTCCATCCATCAAGTTAACATCAAATTTCATTTTTGTTTGTATTATGCTTAGTTTAAATTCCATCTATTAAGTTAAAATCAAATTTCATTTTTGTTTATATTATGCTTAGTTTAAATTCCATCCATCAAGTTAACATCAACTTTCATTTTTGTTTATATTATGCTAAGTTTAAATTCCAATAAGTTAACATCAAATTTCATTTTCGTTTGTATTATGCTTAGTTTAAATTCCATCCATCAAGTTAACATCAAATTTCATTTTTGTTTATATTATGCTTAGTTTAAATTCCATCTATCAAGTTAACATCAAATTTCAATTTTGTTTGTATTATGCTTAGTTTAAATTCCATCTATCAGGTTAACATCAAATTTCATTTTTGTTTATATTATGCTTAGTTTAAATTCCATCCATCAAGTTAACATCAAATTTCATTTTTGTTTGTATTATGCTTAGTTTAAATTCCATCTATTAAATTAAAATCAAATTTCATTTTTGTTTATATTATGCTTAGTTTAAATTCCATCCATCAAGTTAACATCAAATTTCATTTTTGTTTATATTATGCTTAGTTTTAATTCCATCTATCACGTTAACATCAAATTTCAGTTTTGTTTGTATTATGCTTAGTTTAAATTCCATCTAATAAGTTAACATCAAATTTCATTTTTGTTAGTATTATCCTTAGTTTAAATTCCATCCATCAAGTTAACATCAACTTTCATTTTTGTTTATATTATGCTTAGTTTAAATTCCATCCATCAAGTTAACATCAAATTTCATTTTTTTTGTGTTATGCTTAGTTTAAATTCCATCCATCAAGTTAACATCAAATTTCATTTTTGTTTGTATTATGCTTAGTTTAAATTCCATCTATTAAGTTAAAATCAAATTTCATTTTTGTTTATATTATGCTTAGTTTAAATTCCATCTATCAAGTTAAAATCAAATTTCATTTTTGTTTGTATTATGCTTGGTTTACATTCCATCCTACAAGTTAACATAAAAGTTCATTTTTGTTTATATTATGCTTAGTTTAAATTCGATCCATCAAGTTAACATAAAATTTCATTTTTGTTTATATTATGCTTAGTTTAAATTCCATCTATTAAGTTAACATCAAATTTCATTTTTGTTTATATTATGCTTCGTTTAAATTCCATCTATCAAGTAAACATCAAATTTCATTTTTGTTTTAATTATGCTTAGTTTAAATTCCATCCATCAAGTTAACATCAAAGTTCATTTTTGTTTATATTATGCTTAGTTTAAATTCCATCCATCAAGTTAACATCAAATTTCATTTTTGTTTGTATTATGCTTAGTTTAAATTCCATCTATTAAGTTAACATCAAATTTCATTTTTGTTTATATTATGCTTAGTTTAAATTCCATCCATCAAGTTAACATCAACTTTCATTTTTGTTTATATTATGCTAAGTTTAAATTCCAATAAGTTAACATCAAATTTCATTTTCGTTTGTATTATGCTTAGTTTAAATTCCATCCATCAAGTTAACATCAAATTTCATTTTTGTTTATATTATGCTTAGTTTAAATTCCATCTATCAAGTTAACATCAAATTTCAATTTTGTTTGTATTATGCTTAGTTTAAATTCCATCTATCAGGTTAACATCAAATTTCATTTTTGTTTATATTATGCTTAGTTTAAATTCCATCCATCAAGTTAACATCAAATTTCATTTTTGTTTGTATTATGCTTAGTTTAAATTCCATCTATTAAATTAAAATCAAATTTCATTTTTGTTTATATTATGCTTAGTTTAAATTCCATCCATCAAGTTAACATCAAATTTCATTTTTGTTTATATTATGCTTAGTTTTAATTCCATCAATCACGTTAACATCAAATTTCAGTTTTGTTTGTATTATGCTTAGTTTAAATTCCATCTAATAAGTTAACATCAAATTTCATTTTTGTTAGTATTATCCTTAGTTTAAATTCCATCCATCAAGTTAACATCAACTTTCATTTTTGTTTATATTATGCTTAGTTTAAATTCCATCCATCAAGTTAACATCAAATTTCATTTTTTTGTGTTATGCTTAGTTTAAATTCCATCCATCAAGTTAACATCAAATTTCATTTTTGTTTGTATTATGCTTAGTTTAAATTCTATCTATCAAGTTAACATCAAATTTCATTTTTGTTTGTATTATGCTAAGTTTAAATTCTATCAAGTTAACATCAAATTTCATTTTTGTTTATATCATGCTTTGTTTAAATTCCATCAAGTTAACATCAAATTTCATTTTTGTTTATATTATGCTTAGTTTAAATTCCATCCATCAAGTTAACATCAAATTTCATTTTTGTTTGTATTATGCTTAGTTTAAATTCGATCTATCAAGTTAACATCAAATTTCATTTTTGTTTATATTATGCTTCGTTTAAATTTCATCTATCAAGTTAACATCAAATTTCAGTTTTGTTTGTACTATGCTTAGTTTAAATTCCATCTATCAAGTTAACATCAAATTTCAGTTTTGTTTGTGTTATGCTTAGTTTAAATTCCATCTATCAAGTTAACATCAAATTTCATTATTGTTTGTGTTATGCTTAGTTTAAATTCCATCAAGTTAACATCCAATTTCAATTTTTTTTATATTATGCTCAGTTTAAATTCCATCAAGTTAACATCAAATTTCATTTTTGTTTATGTTATGCTTAGTTTAAATTCTATCAAGTTAACATCAAATTTCATTTTTGTTTTTGCTGCTTCTGAAATCTAACATTCCGTTCCATCAAAACATGTTCACGCAAATATTTTTATTCTGTAAATATTTTTGGGGAGATAAATTTTCCCACATTAAAAACCGACCTTGTGTCTAACTGTGCTCTCGTGGGGAGGCAAGTAAATAAATTTAAAAAACAATATTTTTGACAAATATTCTCATGTAAAAATTATTTGTTTATAATTTTAAAAAGAAACAATCAATTTTAATATATAATGCTCAGTCACGGCTAATTTCATTAATAGCCGCGTGGTGAATAATTTTCAAACCGACTTTAGAAACAAATATAGAACTTCAAAATAATTTGAAAATAATCAATGAATGGTTTTATTCATTACTAAAAAGACATTTGACAATTATTCTCATGGAACAATTATTTGTTTATAATTTTCAAAACTAAAACAAAATTAAATTAAATTTTCAACCTTCCCGATAGACTTTTTAGCCTTATAAGAAAATAAACAGTTAAAAATATCAACATAATATTTGCTGTATTAGCAATAAATAGTATTGTTTCTTTAATTTATATTAACAATGTTATCAAACGTTATGAAAGTACTTTAATTTATATTAGCAATGTTATCAAACGTTATGAAAGTTCTTTAATTTATATTAGCAATGTTATCAAACGTTATGAAAGTTCTTTAATTTATATTAACAATGTTATCAAACGTTATGAAAGTTCTTTAATTTATATTAACAATGTTATCAAACGTTATGAAAGTACTTTAATTTATATTAACAATGTTATCAAACGTTATGAAAGTTCTTTAAGTTATATTAGCAATGTTATCAACCGTTATGAAAGTACTTTAATTTATATTAGCAATGTTATCAACCGTTATGAAAGTACTTTAATTTATATTAACAATGTTATCAAACGTTATGAAAGTTCTTTAAGTTATATTAGCAATGTTATCAACCGTTATGAAAGTACTTTAATTTATATTAGCAATGTTATCAACCGTTATGAAAGTACTTTAATTTATATTAGCAATGTTATCAAACGTTATGAAAGTTCTTTAATTTATATTAACAATGTTATCAAACGTTATGAAAGTACTTTAATTTATATTAACAATGTTATCAAACGTTATGAAAGTACTTTAATTTATATTAACAATGTTATCAAACGTTATGAAAGTACTTTAATTTATATTAACAATGTTATCAAACGTTATGAAAGTACTTTAATTTATATTAACAATGTTATCAAACGTTATGAAAGTTCTTTAATTTATATTAGCAATGTTATCAAACGTTATGAAAGTACTTTAATTTATATTAACAATGTTATCAAACGTTATGAAAGTTCTTTAATTTATATTAGCAATGTTATCAAACGTTATGAAAGTACTTTAATTTATATTAGCAATGTTATCAAACGTTATGAAAGTACTTTAATTTATATTAGCAATGTTATCAAACGTTATGAAAGTACTTTAATTTATATTAACAATGTTATCAAACGTTATGAAAGTACTTTAATTTATATTAACAATGTTATCAAACGTTATGAAAGTACTTTAATTTATATTAACAATGTTATCAAACGTTATGAAAGTACTTTAATTTATATTAACAATGTTATCAAACGTTATGAAAGTACTTTAATTTATATTAACAACGTTATCAAACGTTATGAAAGTACTTGAATACAGTTCTAATTAAATACACGTTTAATTATTAACAAATAACATTACTTACTTTACTATATTTGGTTGGAATAAAAAATTTCCCTTCTAATGGGACGTATCCAAATTGAGAAAATTTAGGAAAAGAAAATGTATGTACTTTGGGGCCTTTTGGATAATTTCCCCGGTAATTTGGAACAACGCAAGATTTCACCAGGTTAGCAAACTGAAAACTAGAGGAAACTTCTGCTGATAGCCTAGACCATATACCTACAACTAAATCTGATATTGACGCCACGCTGTCATGTGCATCGGCCTTCTTTACTCGCGGTAGCCACGGTTAAACAGCCAATAAACAGCCATTATGTAATATTGTCGGGGGTATATATTATGTATGCATGTGTTTCTAGTGGTTTGATTATATGAGAATGTATCTATGTTTGTATATACGTGTTAGTTATCTATATGACGTGTGTATATATGTGTGTGTTATCTATAACGATTCTCTATTAATTTATGATTGTTAAACATTCTGATATGCGATTCATTAGGTGTATCAGAATTTTTGTAGGAATTTTTGACACCCCTAACACGAAACTGCGAATAAAATATTAAAAAACTCGTAATTTCTCTTTTAAAAGTGGGTTGTTTATTTTCTTTATGGATTATACTTCCAAAATAAACTATTAAAGTTGTTTTTAAAGTAATAGAAATATTTTTTTTTTAAATACAGTAATGAATTTTACGAACTCAATATTTTTCAATTTTTAAACTTAAATATCTATCAAAAGTTTTCTATTGATTCTATTTTTACGATATTTTCAGGGTCAATGTGAAATTTTATGCTCTTTCCAATAAACCGAATATAATATTTTAGACAAACGCTTTTTAAAATTCACGCCCCCCCCCCATTTTCAAGTGTCTATTAAAAAGTAAATAATTAATTTACTCACCAAAGTTTTATATATCACAAATTGAAGAGAAAAGGTCAATAAATAATATATTCAAATTTAAAACAAAAAAGAAGTGTTTTTTAGAAATTTACCTGTACAGTTCGAAGTTTAAAAACTTTTTTAAAACCACGTTGTTTGTTTTTTCTTTTGCTGTTTTTTTTTTAATGAAATCTTGGTCCTTGTTCCTTTAATTAAATTACATTTTTTGAATAGTTATGAGCTTGGAAAGACAGGGGGTCGAATAATTCACACCTCCCATTTTGAAATGTCTATTAAAAAGTAAATAATGAATTTACTCACCAAAGTGTTATATATCACAAATTGAAGATAAAAAATCAATAAATAATATATTCAAATTTAAAACAAAAAAACTAGTGTTTTCTAGAAATTTACCTGTAAAGTCCGAAGTTCAAAACCTTTTAAAAACACGTTGTTTGTTTGTTTGATTTTTTTTAATGAAACCTTGGTCCTTGCTCCTTTAATTGAAAACAAAATTAGGGCTTGAATTACATTTTTCGATGAGTTATAAGCTTGGAAAGACGGGTTGGAATTATTCACTATTTTTCACGAAATTTCTGACACACCTAGCGATTCGTCTGGTGTATTCTCTATTGTATGTTGATGTGTGTGTGTGTTCATATTATTAAAATTCATAGACATCGTTGTCGGTTGGAACACCAGCAAAAACATTGTTCAAATCGTCTTTCCATGCGCCCTGAAATTAGTGGTGTTTTCCTCCGAAAGTGAAAACGCTTAGACGGTAATTATATTTTGATAAAATCATTTATTCCGTATTGGGTTCCTTTTCAGAGTTGGCACGTTTTGTATAAGATTACATTTTTCTAAGTCGCTCTCTTCTGACATCCATGGGCGTCCTGTCCATTTGCTAACCCATTTGCATATCGAACGGATCTCCCTCGGAACTAAAACTCTGTCTCAAAATTCATCTTTTCCATTGCGTCATCACTACACGTAGCCTAAAGATCCTGGCCCTGGATATGACCTTAAACTATATCCGATGGTGAGGCCCCAGCTAGCAGGCTTTGGGGAGTGTGGAGCCCCCCTTTAATTGCTATTGCTCCCAGGTCCACTCTGACCCGGAGTGGTAGTACCTGTTAGGGTCCCAACTATGGGTTAAATAGAAAATGACTTGAAAAACAAATATATATTCTATATAAAAAAAGGTTCTTCAAAATCACTGGATTCGGCATTAAATAACCTGAAAGGGTTGATATGCCGTAAAACAACAGCAAGCAAGAAACCAACCTAAAGATTCTTGCTGAGTTTTTGTTTATATTATGCTTAGTTAAAATTCCATCTATTAAGTTAACATCAAATTTCATTTTTGTTTATATTATGCTTAGTTTAAATTCCATCTATCAAGATAACATCAAATTTCATTTTTGTTTGTATTATGCTTAGTTAAAATTCCATCTATTAAGTTAATCTCAAATTTCATTTTTGTTTATATTATGCTTAGTTTAAATTCCATTTATTAAGTTAACATCAAATTTCATTTTTGTTTATATTATGCTTAGTTTAAATTTCATCAAGTTAACATCAAATTTCATTTTTGTTTATATTATGCTAAGTTTAAATTCCATCAAGTTAACATCAAATTTCATTTTTGTTTATATTATGCTTAGTTTAAATTCCATCTATTAAGTTAAAATCAAATTTCATTTTTGTTTATATTATGCTTAGTTTAAATTCCATCTATCAAGTTAAAATCAAATTTCATTTTTGTTTATATTATGCTAAGTTTAAATTCCATCAAGTTAACATCAAATTTCATTTTTGTTTGTATTATGCTTAGTTTAAATTCCATCTATTAAGTTAACATCAAATTTCATTTTTGTTTATATTATGCTTAGTTTAAATTCCATCTATCAGGTTAACATCAAATTTCATTTTTGTTTATATTATGCTTAGTTTAAATTTCATCTATCAAGTTAACATCAAATTTCATTTTTGTTTATATTATGCTTAGTTTAAATTTCATCTATCAAGCTAACATTAAATTTCATTTTTGTTTGTATTATGCTTAGTTTAAATTCCATCTATTAAGTTAACATCAAATTTCATTTTTGTTTATATTATGCTTAGTTTGAATTCCATCCATCAAGTTAACATCAAATTTCATTTTTGTTTATATTATGCTTAGTTTAAATTCCATCTATCAAGTTAACATCAAATTTCATTTTTGTTTGTATTATGCTTAGTTTAAATTCCATCTATTAAGTTAAAATCAAATTTCATTTTTGTTTATATTATGCTTAGTTTAAATTCCATCTATCAAGTTAAAATCAAATTTCATTTTTGTTTGTATTATGCTTGGTTTACATTCCATCCATCAAGTTAACATAAAAGTTCATTTTTGTTTATATTATGCTTAGTTTAAATTCGATCCATCAAGTAAACATAAAATTTCATTTTTGTTTATATTATGCTTAGTTTAAATTCCATCTATTAAGTTAACATCAAATTTCATTTTTGTTTATATTATGCTTCGTTTAAATTCCATCTATCAAGTAAACATCAAATTTCATTTTTGTTTTAATTATGCTTAGTTTAAATTCCATCCATCAAGTTAACATCAAAGTTCATTTTTGTTTATATTATGCTTAGTTTAAATTCCATCCATCAAGTTAACATCAAATTTCATTTTTGTTTGTATTATGTATAGTTTAAATTCCATCTATTAAGTTAAAATCAAATTTCATTTTTGTTTATATTATGCTTAGTTTAAATTCGATCCATCAAGTTAACATCAACTTTCATTTTTGTTTATATTATGCTAAGTTTAAATTCCAATAAGTTAACATCAAATTTCATTTTCGTTTGTATTATGCTTAGTTTAAATTCCATCTATTAAGTTAACATCAAATTTCATTTTGTTTGTATTATGCTTAGTTTAAATTCCATCCATCAAGTTAACATCAAATTTCATTTTTGTTTATATTATGCTTAGTTTAAATTCCATCTATCAAGTTAACATCAAATTTCAATTTTGTTTGTATTATGCTTAGTTTAAATTCCATCTATCAGGTTAACATCAAATTTCATTTTTGTTTATATTATGCTTAGTTTAAATTTCATCCATCAAGTTAACATCAAATTTCATTTTTGTTTGTTATTATGCTTAGTTTAAATTCCATCTATTAAATTAAAATCAAATTTCATTTTTGTATATATTATGCTTAGTTTAAATTCCATCCATCAAGTTAACATCAAATTTCATTTTTGTTTGTATTATGCTTAGTTTAACTTCCATCTATCACGTTAACATCAAATTTCAGTTTTGTTTGTATTATGCTTAGTTTAAATTCCATCTAATAAGTTAACATCAAATTTCATTTTTGTTTATATTATGCTTAGTTAAAATTCCATCTATCAAGTTAAAATCAAATTTCATTTTTTTTTATATTATCCTTAGTTTAAATTCCATCCATCAAGTTAACATCAACTTTCATTTTTGTTTATATTATGCTTATTTAAATTCCATCCATCAAGTTAACATCAAATTTCATTTTTGTTTGTATTATGCTTAGTTTAAATTCCATCTATCAAGTTAACATCAAATTTCATTTTTGTTTGTATTATGCTAAGTTTAAATTCTATCAAGTTAACATCAAATTTAATTTTTGTTTATATCATGCTTTGTTTAAAATCCATCAAGTTAACATCAAATTTCATTTTTGTTTGTATTATGCTTAGTTTAAATTCCATCCATCAAGTTAACATCAAATTTAATTTTTGTTTGTATTATGCTTAGTTTAAATTCGATCTATCAAGTTAACATCAAATTTCATTTTTGTTTATATTATGCTTAGTTAAAATTCCATCTATCAAGTTAACATCAAATTTCATTTTTGTTTGTATTATGCTTAGTTTAAATTCCATCTATCAAGTTAACATCAAATTTCAGTTTTGTTTGTGTTATGCTTAGTTTAAATTCCATCTATCAAGTTAACATCAAATTTCATTATTGTTTGTGTTATGCTTAGTTTAAATTCCATCTATCAAGTTAACATCAAATTTCATTTTTGTTTGTATTATGCTTTGTTTAAATTCGATCTATCAAGTTAACATAAAATTTCATTTTTGTTTATATTATGCTTAGTTTAAATTCCATCCATCAAGTTAACATCAAATTTCAGTTTTGTTTGTATTATGCTTAGTTTAAATTCCATCCATCAAGTTAACATCAAATTTCATTTTTGTTTATATTATGCTTAGTTTAAATTCCATCTAATAAGTTAACATCAAATTTCATTTTTGTTAGTATTATGCTTTGTTAAAATTCCATCTATCAAGTTAAAATCAAATTTCATTTTTTTTTATATTATCCTTAGTTTAAATTCCATCCATCAAGTTTACATCAACTTTCATTTTTGTTTATATTATGCTTCGTTTAAATTCCATCCATCAAGTTAACATAAAATTTCAGTTTTTTTGTGTTATGCTTAGTTTAAATTCCATCCATCAAGTTAACATCAACTTTCATTTTTGTTTATATTATGCTTAGTTTCAATTCACTCTATCAAGTTAACATCAAATTTCATTTTTGTTTGTATTATGCTTTGTTTAAATTCGATCTATCAAGTTAACATCAAATTTCATTTTTGTTTATATTATGCTTAGTTTAAATTCCATCCATCAAGTTAACATCAAATTTCAGTTTTGTTTGTATTATGCTTAGTTTAAATTCCATCCATAAAGTTAACATCAAATTTCATTTTTGTTTGTATTATGCTTAGTTTAAATTCCATCTAATAAGTTAACATCAAATTTCATTTTTGTTTGTATTATGCTTAGTTAAAATTCCATCTATCAAGTTAAAATCAAATTTCATTTTTTTTTATATTATCCTTAGTTTAAATTCCATCCATCAAGTTAACATCAACTTTCATTTTTGTTTATATTATGCTTATTTAAATTCCATCCATCAAGTTAACATCAAATTTCATTTTTGTTTGTATTATGCTTAGTTTAAATTCCATCTATCAAGTTAACATCAAATTTCATTTTTGTTTGTATTATGCTAAGTTTAAATTCTATCAAGTTAACATCAAATTTCATTTTTTTTATATCATGCTTCGCTTAAAATCCATCAAGTTAACATCAAATTTCATTGTTGTTTGTATTATGCTTAGTTTAAATTCCATCCATCAAGTTAACATCAAATTTCATTTTTGTTTGTATTATGCTTAGTTTAAATTCGATCTATCAAGTTAACATCAAATTTCATTTTTGTTTATATTATGCTTAGTTAAAATTCCATCTATCAAGTTAACATCAAATTTCAGTTTTGTTTGTATTATGCTTAGTTTAAATTTCATGTATTAAGTTAACATCAAATTTCATTTTTGTTTATATTATGCTTAGTTTAAATTCCATCCATCAAGTTAACATCAAATTTCATTTTTGTTTGTATTATGCTTAGTTTAAATTCCATCTATTAAATTAAAATCAAATTTCATTTTTGTATATATTATGCTTAGTTTAAATTCCATCCATCAAGTTAACATCAAATTTCATTTTTGTTTATATTATGCTTAGTTTTAATTCCATCTATCACGTTAACATCAAATTTCAGTTTTGTTTGTATTATGCTTAGTTTAAATTCCATCTAATAAGTTAACATCAAATTTCATTTTTGTTAGTATTATGCTTAGTTAAAATTCCATCTATCAAGTTAAAATCAACTTTCATTTTTGTTTATATTATGCTTATTTAAATTCCATCCATCAAGTTAACATCAAATTTCATTTTTGTTTGTATTATGCTTAGTTTAAATTCCATCCATCAAGTTAACATCAAATTTCATTTTTGTTTGTATTATGCTTAGTTTAAATTCGATCTATCAAGTTAACATCAAATTTCATTTTTGTTTATATTATGCTTAGTTAAAATTCCATCTATCAAGTTAACATCAAATTTCATTTTTGTTTGTATTATGCTTAGTTTAAATTCCATCTATCAAGTTAACATCCAATTTCAGTTTTGTTTGTGTTATGCTTAGTTTAAATTCCATCTATCAAGTTAACATCAAATTTCATTATTGTTTGTGTTATGCTTAGTTTAAATTCCATCTATCAAGTTAACATCAAATTTCATTTTTGTTTGTATTATGCTTTGTTTAAATTCGATCTATCAAGTTAACATCAAATTTCATTTTTGTTTATATTATGCTTAGTTTAAATTCCATCCATTAAGTTAACATCAAATTTCAGTTTTGTTTGTATTATGCTTAGTTTAAATTCCATCCATCAAGTTAACATTAAATTTCATTTTTGTTTATATTATGCTTAGTTTAAATTCCATCTAATAAGTTAACATCAAATTTCATTTTTGTTAGTATTATGCTTTGTTAAAATTCCATCTATCAAGTTAAAATCAAATTTCATTTTTTTTTATATTATCCTTAGTTTAAATTCCATCCATCAAGTTTACATCAACTTTCATTTTTGTTTATATTATGCTTCGTT
This sequence comes from Euprymna scolopes, assembly GCF_053919585.1. Classification (NCBI taxonomy): domain Eukaryota; kingdom Metazoa; phylum Mollusca; class Cephalopoda; order Sepiida; family Sepiolidae; genus Euprymna; species Euprymna scolopes. The sequence continues at coordinate 197,168,636 of NC_136484.1, forward strand.
TAAATTCCATCCATCAAGTTAACATCAAATTTCATTTTTTTTGTGTTATGCTTAGTTTAAATTCCATCCATCAAGTTAACATCAACTTTCATTTTTGTTTATATTATGCTTAGTTTAAATTCACTCTATCAAGTTAACATTAAATTTCATTTTTGTTTGTATTATGCTTTGTTTAAATTCGATCTATCAAGTTAACATCAAATTTCATTTTTGTTTATATTATGCTTAGTTTAAATTCCATCCATCAAGTTAACATCAAATTTCAGTTTTGTTTGTATTATGCTTAGTTTAAATTCCATCCATAAAGTTAACATCAAATTTCATTTTTGTTTGTATTATGCTTAGTTTAAATTCCATCTAATAAGTTAACATCAAATTTCATTTTTGTTTGTATTATGCTTAGTTAAAATTCCATCTATCAAGTTAAAATCAAATTTCATTTTTTTTATATTATCCTTAGTTTAAATTCCATCCATCAAGTTAACATCAACTTTCATTTTTGTTTATATTATGCTTATTTAAATTCAATCCATCAAGTTAACATCAAATTTCATTTTTGTTTGTATTATGCTTAGTTTAAATTCCATCTATCAAGTTAACATCAAATTTCATTTTTGTTTGTATTATGCTAAGTTTAAATTCTATCAAGTTAACATCAAATTTCATTTTTTTTATATCATGCTTCGCTTAAAATCCGTCAAGTTAACATCAAATTTCATTGTTGTTTGTATTATGCTTAGTTTAAATTCCATCCATCAAGTTAACATCAAATTTCATTTTTGTTTGTATTATGCTTAGTTTAAATTCGATCTATCAAGTTAACATCAAATTTCATTTTTGTTTATATTATGCTTAGTTAAAATTCCATCTATCAAGTTAACATCTAATTTCAGTTTTGTTTGTATTATGCTTAGTTTAAATTTCATGTATTAAGTTAACATCAAATTTCATTTTTGTTTATATTATGCTTAGTTTAAATTCCATCCATCAAGTTAACATCAAATTTCATTTTTGTTTGTATTATGCTTAGTTTAAATTCCATCTATTAAATTAAAATCAAATTTCATTTTTGTATATATTATGCTTAGTTTAAATTCCATCCATCAAGTTAACATCAAATTTCATTTTTGTTTATATTATGCTTAGTTTTAATTCCATCTATCACGTTAACATCAAATTTCAGTTTTGTTTGTATTATGCTTAGTTTAAATTCCATCTAATATTTAACATCAAATTTCATTTTTGTTAGTATTATGCTTAGTTAAAATTCCATCTATCAAGTTAAAATCAACTTTCATTTTTGTTTATATTATGCTTATTTAAATTCCATCCATCAAGTTAACATCAAATTTCATTTTTGTTTGTATTATGCTTAGTTTAAATTCCATCTATCAAGTTAACATCAAATTTCATTTTTGTTTGTATTATGCTAAGTTTAAATTCTATCAAGTTAACATCAAATTTCATTTTTGTTTATATCATGCTTTGTTTAAAATCCATCAAGTTAACATCAAATTTCATTTTTGTTTGTATTATGCTTAGTTTAAATTCCATCCATCAAGTTAACATCAAAGTTCATTTTTGTTTGTATTATGCTTAGTTTAAATTCGATCTATCAAGTTAACATCAAATTTCATTTTTGTTTATATTATGCTTAGTTAAAATTCCATCTATCAAGTTAACATCAAATTTCAGTTTTGTTTGTATTATGCTTAGTTTGAATTCCATCTATAAAGTTAACATCAAATTTCAGTTTTGTTTGTGTTATGCTTAGTTTAAATTCCATCTATCAAGTTAACATAAAATTTCATTATTGTTTGTGTTATGCTTAGTTTAAATTCCATCTATCAAGTTAACATCAAATTTCATTTTTGTTTGTATTATGCTTTGTTTAAATTCGATCTATCAAGTTAACATCAAATTTCATTTTTGTTTATATTATGCTTAGTTTAAATTCCATCCATCAAGTTAACATCAAATTTCAGTTTTGTTTGTATTATGCTTAGTTTAAATTCCATCCATCAAGTTACGTCAACTTTCATTTTTGTTTGTATTATGCTTAGTTTAAATTCCATCTAATAAGTTAACATCAAATTTCATTTTTGTTAGTATTATGCTTTGTTAAAATTCCATCTATCAAGTTAAAATCAAATTTCATTTTTTTTATATTATCCTTAGTTTAAATTCCATCCATCAAGTTAACATCAACTTTCATTTTTGTTTATATTATGCTTCGTTTAAATTCCATCCATCAAGTTAACATCAAATTTCATTTTTTTTGTGTTATGCTTAGTTTAAATTCCATCCATCAAGTTAACATCAACTTTCATTTTTGTTTATATTATGCTTAGTTTAAATTCCATCTATCAAGTTAACATCAAATTTCATTTTTGTTTGTATTATGCTTTGTTTAAATTCGATCTATCAAGTTAACATCAAATTTCATTTTTGTTTATATTATGCTTAGTTTAAATTCCATCCATCAAGTTAACATCAAATTTCAGTTTTGTTTGTATTATGCTTAGTTTAAATTCCATCCATAAAGTTAACATCAAATTTCATTTTTGTTTGTATTATGCTTAGTTTAAATTCCATCTAATAAGTTAACATCAAATTTCATTTTTGTTTGTATAATGCTTAGTTAAAATTCCATCTATCAAGTTAAAATCAAATTTCATTTTTTTTAATATTATCCTTAGTGTAAATTCCATCCATCAAGTTAACATCAACTTTCATTTTTGTTTATATTATGCTTATTTAAATTTCATCCATCAAGTTAACATCAAATTTCATTTTTGTTTGTAATATGCTTAGCTTAAATTCCATCTATCAAGTTAACATCAAATTTCATTTTTGTTTGTATTATGCTAAGTTTAAATTCTATCAAGTTAACATCAAATTTCATTTTTTTTATATCATGCTTCGCTTAAAATCCATCAAGTTAACATCAAATTTCATTTTTGTTTGTATTATGCTTAGTTTAAATTCCATCCATCAAGTTAACATCAAATTTCATTTTTGTTTGTATTATGCTTAGTTTACATTCGATCTATCAAGTTAACATCAAATTTCATTTTTGTTTATATTATGCTTAGTTAAAATTCCATCTATCAAGTTAACATCAAATTTCAGTTTTGTTTGTATTATGCTTAGTTTGAATTCCATCTATCAAGTTAACATCAAATTTCAGTTTTGTTTGTGTTATGCTTAGTTTAAATTCCATCTATCAAGTTAACATAAAATTTCATTATTGTTTGTGTTATGCTTAGTTTAAATTCCATCTATCAAGTTAACATCAAATTTCATTTTTGTTTGTATTATGCTTTGTTTAAATTCGATCTATCAAGTTAACATCAAATTTCATTTTTGTTTATATTATGCTTAGTTTAAATTCCATCCATCAAGTTAACATCAAATTTCAGTTTTGTTTGTATTATGCTTAGTTTAAATTCCATCCATCAAGTTACGTCAACTTTCATTTTTGTTTGTATTATGCTTAGTTTAAATTCCATCTAATAAGTTAACATCAAATTTCATTTTTGTTAGTATTATGCTTTGTTAAAATTCCATCTATCAAGTTAAAATCAAATTTCATTTTTTTTATATTATCCTTAGTTTAAATTCCATCCATCAAGTTAACATCAACTTTCATTTTTGTTTATATTATGCTTCGTTTAAATTCCATCCATCAAGTTAACATCAAATTTCATTTTTTTTGTGTTATGCTTAGTTTAAATTCCATCCATCAAGTTAACATCAACTTTCATTTTTGTTTATATTATGCTTAGTTTAAATTCCATCTATCAAGTTAACATCAAATTTCATTTTTGTTTGTATTATGCTTTGTTTAAATTCGATCTATCAAGTTAACATCAAATTTCATTTTTGTTTATATTATGCTTAGTTTAAATTCCATCCATCAAGTTAACATCAAATTTCAGTTTTGTTTGTATTATGCTTAGTTTAAATTCCATCCATAAAGTTAACATCAAATTTCATTTTTGTTTGTATTATGCTTAGTTTAAATTCCATCTAATAAGTTAACATCAAATTTCATTTTTGTTTGTATAATGCTTAGTTAAAATTCCATCTATCAAGTTAAAATCAAATTTCATTTTTTTTAATATTATCCTTAGTGTAAATTCCATCCATCAAGTTAACATCAACTTTCATTTTTGTTTATATTATGCTTATTTAAATTCCATCCATCAAGTTAACATCAAATTTCATTTTTGTTTGTAATATGCTTAGCTTAAATTTCATCTATCAAGTTAACATCAAATTTCATTTTTGTTTGTATTATGCTAAGTTTAAATTCTATCAAGTTAACATCAAATTTCATTTTTTTTATATCATGCTTCGCTTAAAATCCATCAAGTTAACATCAAATTTCATTTTTGTTTGTATTATGCTTAGTTTAAATTCCATCCATCAAGTTAACATCAAATTTCATTTTTGTTTGTATTATGCTTAGTTTACATTCGATCTATCAAGTTAACATCAAATTTCATTTTTGTTTATATTATGCTTAGTTAAAATTCCATCTATCAAGTTAACATCAAATTTCAGTTTTGTTTGTATTATGCTTAGTTTGAATTCCATCTATCAAGTTAACATCAAATTTAAGTTTTGTTTGTGTTATGCTTAGTTTAAATTCCATCTATCAAGTTAACATCAAATTTCATTATTGTTTGCGTTATGCTTAGTTTAAATTCCATCAAGTTAACATCCAATTTCATTTTTGTTTATATTATGCTTAGTTTAAATTCCATCAAGTTAACATCAAATTTCATTTTTGTTTATGTTATCCTTAGTTTAAATTCTATCAAGTTAACATCAAATTTCATTTTTGTTTGTATTATGCTTAGTTTAAATTCCATCTAATAAGTTAAAATCAAATTTCATTTTTGTTAGTATTATGCTTTGTTAAAATTCCATCTATCAAGTTAAAATCAAATTTCATTTTTTTTTATATTATCCTTAGTTTAAATTCCATCCATCAAGTTAACATCAACTTTCATTTTTGTTTATATTATGCTTAGTTTAAATTCCATCCATCAAGTTAACATCAAATTTCATTTTTTTTGTGTTATGCTTAGTTTAAATTCCATCCATCAAGTTAACATCAAATTTCATTTTTGTTTGTATTATGCTTAGTTTAAATTCCATCTATCAAGTTAACATCAAATTTCATTTTTGTTCGTATTATGCTAAGTTTAAATTCTATCAAGTTAACATCAAATTTCATTTTTGTTTATATCATGCTTTGTTTAAATTCCATCAAGTTAACATCAAATTTCATTTTTGTTTATATTATGCTTAGTTTAAATTCCATCCATCAAGTTAACATCAAATTTCAGTTTTGTTTGTATTATGCTTAGTTTAAATTCCATCCATCAAGTTAACATCAAATTTCATTTTTGTTTGTATTATGCTTAGTTTAAATTCCATCTAATAAGTTAACATCAAATTTCATTTTTGTTAGTATTATGCTTAGTTTAAATTCCATCTATCAAGTTAAAATCAAATTTCATTTTTTTTTATATTATCCTTAGTTTAAATTCCATCCATCAAGTTAACATCAACTTTCATTTTTGTTTATATTATGCATTTTTAAATTCCATCCATCAAGTTAACATCAAATTTCATTTTTGTTTGTATTATGCTTAGTTTAAATTCCATCTATCAAGTTAACATCAAATTTCAGTTTTGTTTGTATTATGCTAAGTTTAAATTCTATCAAGTTAACATCAACTTTCATTTTTTTTATATCATGCTTCGCTTAAAATCCATCAAGCTAACATCAAATTTCATTTTTGTTTGTATTATGCTTAGTTTAAATTCCATCCATCAAGTTAACATCAAATTTCATTTTTGTTTGTATTATGCTTAGTTTAAATTCGATCTATCAAGTTAACATCAAATTTCATTTTTGTTTATATTATGCTTAGTTAAAATTCCATCTATCAAGTTAACATCAAATTTCAGTTTTGTTTGTATTATGCTTAGTTTGAATTCCATCTATCAAGTTAACATCAAATTTCAGTTTTGTTTGTGTTATGCTTAGTTTAAATTCCATCTATCAAGTTAACATCAAATTTCATTATTGTTTGTGTTATGCTTAGTTTAAATTCCATCAAGTTAACATCCAATTTCATTTTTGTTTATATTATGTTTAGTTTAAATTCCATCAAGTTAACATCAAATTTCATTTTTGTTTATGTTATCCTTAGTTTAAATTCTATCAAGTTAACATCAAATTTCATTTTTGTTTGTATTATGCTTAGTTTAAATTCCATCTAATAAGTTAACATCAAATTTCATTTTTGTTAGTATTATGCTTTGTTAAAATTCCATCTATCAAGTTAAAATCAAATTTCATTTTTTTTTATATTATCCTTAGTTTAAATTCCATCCATCAAGTTAACATCAACTTTCATTTTTGTTTATATTATGCTTAGTTTAAATTCCATCCATCAAGTTAACATCAAATTTCATTTTTTTTGTGTTATGCTTAGTTTAAATTCCATCCATCAAGTTAACATCAAATTTCATTTTTGTTTGTATTATGCTAAGTTTAAATTCCATCTATCAAGTTAACATCAAATTTCATTTTTGTTTGTATTATGCTAAGTTTAAATTCTATCAAGTTAACATCAAATTTCATTTTTGTTTATATCATGCTTTGTTTAAATTCCATCAAGTTAACATCAAATTTCATTTTTGTTTATATTATGCTTAGTTTAAATTCCATCCATCAAGTTAACATCAAATTTTATTTTTGTTTGTATTATGCTTAGTTTAAATTCGATCTATCAAGTTAACATCAAATTTCATTTTTGTTTATATTATGCTTCGTTTAAATTTCATCTATCAAGTTAACATCAAATTTCAGTTTTGTTTGTACTATGCTTAGTTTAAATTCCATCTATCAAGTTAACATCAAATTTTATTATTGTTTGTGTTATGCTTAGGTTAAATTCCATCAAGTTAACATCCAATTTCAATTTTTTTTATATTATGCTCAGTTTAAATTCCATCAAGTTAACATCAAATTTCATTTTTGTTTATGTTATGCTTAGTTTAAATTCTATCAAGTTAACATCAAATTTCATTTTTGTTTTTGCTGCTTCTGAAATCTAACATTCCGTTCCATCAAAACATGTTCACGCAAATATTTTTATTCTGTAAATATTTATTTCACTTTGATAACATTCTTTCTGATATTCTATTTGTACAACTATTATAACAATCATAATAATCGTCGACCAGCATATCTGTCGGCATTGTCCGATCAATATCTAACAATTAGACGACGGAACTATACAAGAAACGGCACACGTCAAATAGCGACGACCAAAGAATAAAGAGCAAAGGCCACGTATGCAACAAAGCCTTTTTTGTTGGTCGCTCACTGACAAAACCTCACAAATATAGCGAGTGCGTGTTTGTGATTTCATTCCATGAATGTTTTGTGTCATGAAAATGTTGCAATGATGCTTAAAAGAAAACCGATCTATACTTACATATGAGTTCATGCATCGACGATCTGAATTGATTAGCTTCATATTTTATTGCACAACAACTGCATGAAATTTCAAATCTAAAAAAAACTTGGATAATTATAGTCAGCTACAATTTACCAACAAGAAGGGAAACGAAAGCAAGTATTCTATTGATTCTATTTTGTACTTCCTTTCAGCACCCTTTAAATACGTCGATATGTGTTCAAATTGTGACCTCATCTAACCGAAAGCCTTACAGGCGCACAATGAGGATGTTTGGTATAGACACACGCGTTTCTTTTCTACTTTCTTCTCTTATTTCATATCAGAAGCAATATTCAACCAACTGCTGCGAGTGGAAAACAAGAAAAAGAAAATAAACTAGAATTATTGAAGGCAGGCCCGCAGCAAAATTGATCCCGGAAGTACCGGCCTGATTCACTTGACTTAGAAATTGAAGAGTGTGAAATAAAAGATTTAAAGAATACTGAGCAATTAGCAAAAAAAAAAAAAATAAAAAAAAAAATATGACTAGGGCTAAAGTTTAAAAAACTGAATATGATATAATTAAAATGAAAACGAGGCTCCCACTTCATATTGGCTCCTTTTTCTATGTAGATAATTTTCGCCATTTTGACCCTCGAATAACGTTGTTATCAAGTGGGAGGAGAAGGGTGTGTCGTCGGTCGTGCGTCAAATGTTGTGTAACATGAGGGTGTCCTCCACTCAGTGGCAATGTTCGTTTCAGTACTTCCGGTAAAGAGTGTTCAACTTGGCACGACGGGAGGCGAGCAGTCAACGATGAACAAGCCTGTCACCGCACGTGATCCTGCATGGTAGTTCACGAGGCGCGAACAGAGAAAGGCTAGCAGTGAAAAAACAGTTTCAAATGTGGAGATATGTACGCAGTGTTGTGTATGCGTGTCTAAGTTTGCACGTGAGTGCTTATTAAGAAAGTGCGCATGTGCGTATGTGTGTGTGTGTGTGTGCGCGCGTGCGTACACGTTAGGATAGGTTAAGTTTACATTTTTTATGGGATCAACGTCGAGCAAGAGAAGATGATTAATTACATCAAAACGGACATTAAATACGAAAACTTGTAATCGAACACGAATTTAAAAAGAAACGATTTTTTTTCAATGTTTGGTGGGAAAATTGCACTATTTTCATAATAAACCTTGTTTTACTGTCTCTCCTACAGACGTTATATTGCTAGTCTCAGTCTTTTCTATAATTACTAGTATAGCAGGCATTCTTCAGAATTGTCAGATATATTCCTGAATTCCTTTGTTCAAGCTCGTTTGATTCGTTAGACTAGTGGTATCTATCAATCCGTTGTTTTGATAACTGATTGTAATACGGTTTCCTATGTCTTTAACCTTTTCCCAAGAACTGCAGGACTGTAAACCTCTCTTCCCGCTGACCGTTTTTCTCTTAATTATAGCCTTATCCTTTTCAAGGCGAAGGCCAATAGGAATCTCTTGTCTTTGCGATAACTATCTCTCGTTCTTGTTCGCGCCTTACATCGAATAACTTCACGCGTCTCTAAAACTTTGCACATAAAATATGCATTCGTTATTATCGTTGTTCAATAGTTTTACATTGCAAAGTTATTTTTAGATTTATTCAAGCTAAACAAAGCATACTGCCACTGAAGCGTAAGGAGATACTATGGTAAGCGCCAGATATTTAGGGGCAACATTGGTGGGGAGTTTGGTAGCAAGATGTTTGTTCACATCTGGCATCTAGGAACCTCTAAAGTGGAGTGTGAATTAACAGTTGTCGGCTGTATTCAGGTATTATGTATTTAAACTTTTGTTCACTCCGAACAATACATATTGCGAAGGAGACGTAAGAGAATACTGTGGTTACGGACCAGATTTATAGGGGTATTCTACGTGGGAAGTTGTGCAGCAAGATATTTGTTCACACGGCATTTAAATTTCTTCCTGTTGGTACAGTCAGAAAAAACAAGGAAAAGGAAAGGAATTCCAAAGTTAAGTAATCAGTGAAGAGAAACTATCAGAGTAAAACATTTTTTGACATGTAGAAGTAAAGAGTACCATTTTTCCGCTAATCGGTTGGTTTAGGGTAAGTTTGTTTACGGGTTAGTAATGCAAATATATATCTGATTATATCCTGTGGAACACGCTCAGGGATGCAACACTGCAGCGATGTGACAGGAACCGGAGTTTAACAGATACTGCAAGACCTATTAGGTAAAAGTAAAAAGTTTATACACTGTCCTAGAGTGAGCAACTAGTGGTTGGTTCACAAGTTAAAATTTGGCAACAATACTCCATGCGCTATTATTATTACCTGTTGTTTACCATCTTTCCTTGGTGATTCACGTCGATGGTCATTTGGTTTCGAAAAAATACAGCATGTTTATTGACTATTTTTTAAAAATGTCGCTGTGAAGCTTAGGAAGTATTTGTATGCATTAGACATGATGAAGGCCATGTAATAGTCATCCAGGAAGCAGCCTTATAGTATTTTGTTCAATAGATGGAGAAAACTTTGAAATACATTTTCATGGAAGTTTTGTTTGGTTTTAGATACACAGAGAAAAAGGGAAGTTATTTACAATGGTTTTAGCTAGACGAGTTTTACTGTGAATGGTTCACTGTCAGAATCGATTGAAAAATATGTAGCATTTTTAATGCATTTAATTTCCATTGATTAGAATGTCATCGATTAAACACCGAATTTTCAGATAAAAGACTTTTTTGTTTAAATATTAAGTTTAGTTTAGCATAAAATAGAGTGGCATGCGGACAACTCGACTACAAATGTTTTTCTTATAAGTTCGAGTTCATTTTACGTCATATTTTTAGAGCGAACTAAACACACTTTTTTCACAACTCATGGGTAAAGGTTCCTATTTACTTGTATCCCCATTAGGGCAAAGTTAGACACAAGGTCGGTTTTAATCTGGGGGGGGGGTAAGGCACTCTGGTGGGGACAAAAATAAAAATTGTCTCGGTTATGAAGGATATCTCCTTCACTGACCGAGGATAGAAAAGATACTGCACTATGATCTTAGTCCGAATTCATTGTTTGAATAATTTAATAAATATTGTAATTTATTATTTTTTTCCCTCACACACACACACACACACATATATGTATTAAGACAGACTGAATATATATATATATATATATATATATATATATATATATATATATATATATATATATATATTGGACTCTTCGATTTCGACGGATGAGGTTTCAACAACTTATTTATTAACTTCGTTTATTATTCAGGCTCAGATGACATTACAAGAGACTTAGAAACGAGTGTACCCATAGTACAAGTGTATGAATTCGGTGATGCGGTCGACAGTATGGCTGCTGACCATTTAGCTCCTTTCCTTTTTACACGCAGATGATTCAAACTCTCGGTAAATATAATATAATATAATAAACTCTCGGTAAATATAATATAATATAATATAATATAATATAATATGATATAATATAATATGATATAATATGATATAATATAATATGATTTATATATATATATATATATATATATTAGGGCAGACTAAAGTGAAGAGATGCATGCACGCCTACCAAATTCCTTCTCGAAGACAAGATCCAAAGTGAGATACAACGCAATCAGTAATTAACCAGAAGATGGAGAGTTTTAGCAGTCAATCGACACGAAAACATCTATTTTATACGGGCGACATGGTCACGTGTTTGTGAAGTATTCCGATTGAACGAAAAAGCTGGTGGATGCAGCGGGTGGAATAACTATCGAAAATAGAAACTAACCGAGGGTGTCAGCAGCGGGTGAGGGATGGTGTCGACGGGTGAAAAGAAAAGCATGAACCTGTGAGGAGGGTGTACGCTTGGTACAAGCCTTCCCATCCCAATATTCTTTTTTGCTATTTCGATCGACAGAAAGCTCTGACGTCTGACCCCCCGGGCCCTAAACGCGCGATAAACAAAGATGGCGACCAACCGAATAAAACCGGATAAAGATTTTGCCTTAATTACTCTTAATTAGTAGAACCTGATTTTATTGTTTGTCTTTCAAGGGGGAAAATTCGTTGAGTTGTCTTGTTGATAATGACTGAATGTTTTGGATGAGCCGGGTGGGAGGGATTCACAATGCAACGGGTGGGGCGAGACTTATGAAAAAGATGTTGAAATAATAGAAGAGTGGAATGGGTTAAAGTTAAGGTGTGTGTTTGAACGAACTATAAAAAGCACATCCCTTTCGTTCTGAAAATACGATAAGAGATAATATGAAGTGGTAGATACAGGGTGTCCATAAAGTCCGTGTGTGCCTTAAAATATTTATAATTTTATTTGTGATTGCAATAGAAATAACATGTAAAAAGGATTTGATTTTGGAACAATTCATTTTAAAATTGCACACGGACTTTACGGACACCCTATATATATATATATATATATATATATATATATATATATATATATATATATATATATATAAAGAGACAATTAGTCAATATTTTTAAAGTAAAAATTAATAATTATTTTTATATCTACAGACACTAGTGTTCATGCTTACACAATTACTTGGTGAACAGTAGTCTAAGATGTCGGAAACTTTTCTGTCTCTATGTCTGTCCTTGTGGCCATGTCACAAGTAAGGGTGCTGGAGGTAAACGTTTCGCCTGGGCTGACGTTATCCGCCTGATAGTCAGGGACCCGAACCTTGGATTAACCACTAAGGAGGCTGTCCTATCAGCAGGCGCAAAGTACTGGGACTGCTGTATTGCCATTTGGTGAATAGATTCTGGACCATACAGTAGTCTCTGGTGGGACCTCTCAATGCCATACTAGTGGGTAATTGTTACGGGTTTACCTTTTCATGTGCTACAAAAAAAAATTCCTGTCTTTTTCTCTCTTACTTTCCCTCTCTATCCTGCTCTAACCAAGTATGCCGACCTATTCCACAAATCCCAAAACCTCAACATGAAATATCTCCAGAAAAAAACTCGAATAAACCTAGAACCCCATCTTCCAACGTAGACCCTTACTACCAGGTCTCCTTCCCCAACATCAGGGGCCTACGTTCCAACCTTCCAGAGGTTGAAACCCAATTACAGGAGACGAAACCGGACATATTCTTTCTAAGCGAAACTGGAATAGGGCCGACCACTTCCGTAGATGAGTTCATAATTAACGGATACTCTAACTTAATAGCTAAATCTGACCCCCAAGATCGGCATGGGCATGGAATATGTGCCTACATTAAAGATGGCTTCCCGTGTGGCAAGGGATATCTCTAGAGAAGATCCTAATTTACCCATATGTGCTTCCGGGTTGCACTTGCTTACACCACTGCATTTATATTTGCCCTCTATCGGTCCCATAACAGCGGAGTTACTATCTTTAAGAGTATATCTGAGAAAATAGACCACATCCTGTCTGCACATCCCTCGGCTAACATCCACATCTGTGGTGACTTCAACGTCCATAACGTGGAATGGCTGACCCATTCAAATAAGACAGACGATGGGGGAGGTTCTGTCATGATTTTGCCATTGCATATGACCTCACTCAGATTGTTTGCGAACCCACCCGTGTGCCCGACACTACTGATCAATATGCAAGCCCCCTAGACCTTTTTCTCTCAACTTCCCCTGAGCTATGTTCATGTTCCGTTCATTCTCCTCTAAGATCCTCCGACCACTCCGTCGTATCAGTTAAGATAAAAATGAAATGTAATAAGTCCTTAGACGTACCCCTCCACCGTACTGTATACCGATACTCTATGGCTGACTGGGATAGCTTCCGTACATTCATATCTGATCTACCTCTGCACTCCATGTTTAAAAAGGATTAAAATTGTAGGCATAGAACAAGTCATACCATCTAAAAAATTCCAACAAAAACCTAACAGCCAGCCATGGTTCTCCCCAGAATGTTCTGCTGCTATCGCGCACAGAAATCACTTTTTCCATAACTACCAACGTAATAGATGCACTGAGACTAAAGCTGCTTTCAGGAACGCTAGCAACCACTGCAAAAGAGTAACAAAAAATGCAAGAGAGCTATATGCTCAGTCTGTTAAATCCAAGGTAGCTGATCAGCGGCTTGGATCCCACCAGTTTTGGCAAATAACAAATAGGATCCTGAACAGAAGTGTGCGTTCTATCCCAACCATTATCAACGGACCTGAGGTCATCTCGTCAGCATCAGACAAGGCCAAACTATTTGCAAAGAACTTTGCAGCTAATTCTACCCTATGCGACGAAGGCCATCAACTTCCCATATTTTCTCCTATAACACAGAACACGCTAGGTAACATTCAAATATATGTGCATGAGGTCGCCAAGCTAATTAAGAACCTTGGTTCCAGTAAAGCAACTGGCCCTGATGGCATCCCAATTATAGTGTTAAAAAAGCTTCAACCAGAACTTACGAAACTGTTTAAACGTTGCCTTAAGGAGAAGTGCTTTCCGACTCCATGGAAAACCTCATCAGTATGCCCTGTATTTAAGAATTCAGGTGATAAGTAATCTCCCTCTCAGTACAGACCAATAAGTCTCCTGTGTGTTATGAGTAAGTTGCTGGAATCCATATTAAATAGAGAAATAGTCAACCACCTCAGCAGAAATAACCTTCTTAGTGACACACAATATGGTTTCCGCTCTGCAAGATCTACCGCAGATGTACTAACGGTTATATCTCATAGGGTTAGCGAATCTCTTGACAAAGGCTTCCTTTCTAGGGCAATTGCTCTTGACATATCAAAGGCTTTCGACAAGGTATGGCATAAGGGTCTACTTCACAAGATTTCCAGCTACGGTATGACTGGAAATGTTTTCTCAATCATTAAATCATTTCTCTCCGATGGGCTCATAAGAGTAGTGGTCGATGGACAAAAATCAGAGGCCTGCAGTATTAATGCTGGAGTCCCTCAGGGGTCAATCCTGGGCCCAACTCTCTTCCTGATCTACATCAATGATCTCCCTAAAGACATACTTACATCATTCGTTGACATCTATGCTGATGACACGACCATCTACGGCAACACATCAAAGGCTGTAAATGACAAAGTTCTCTCTGATTCTCTCTCCTCTGATCTCCAGCGCGTGGTTCAGTGGGGGAAGACGTGGCTGGTTACTTTTAATGCATCTAAAACCAAACTCCTATCCTTACATCATCAACGCTCTGATCCCCATCTGGCGTCAATTGAAATGGATGGCTCTCGTCTAGGAGAAGCCCCATGTTTTGACAAGCTTCTGGGTATGTCCTTTACTCCTGATCTGAAATGGAACACGTACATCAAGTCTATTGCCAAGGTCGCTGGAAATATGGCGGGATCCTTCTACCGCTTCAGAAGATATCTCACTACTGATGCAATTCTCTATCTGTATAAAAGCCAAGTACGTCCAAGGATGGAATACTGTTGCCATATCTGGGCAGGAACTGCTAAGACAGCATATCCTGCCTTGTCAAAGTATAAAATAGACTTCCTGGCTTAGTGGGGGATGCCCTTTTCTCTTCCCTGCAACCACTCTCCCACAAAAGAGACGTTGCTAGCTTATCCTTGGTTTATCGTTATTTCTATGGCATGTGCTCGTCTGAACTCCAATCTCTGGTCTCCCCTCGCCAATCTTTCACGAAAACCCCCCGTCTAGCTGAATCCACTGTCAAACATTTTCCCCACTCTTTATCTATGCCTAAGTCAAAACGTAGATTCCATGAACAAAGCTTTTTTCTTAGAACTGCACGCCTGTGGAACTGTTTCGTCATCTTGCTTCTCACCGGACTACAACCTGGATGTCTTCAAGTCCAACGTAAACAAATTCCTAATGAACCGCCACCAAGTAAACACTTCAATAAATCTCCACACTAACGTACTGTACTTGCAATAACCCTTACCCCTGAGTGTCTTCTGGGCCTTGATAAGTGGTGACCAACGTGTAAAAAAAAATGATCAATGTAAGGAGTGATAATTACTGCTGGTCATGTTCTCTTTTCCATCCTGCTTATCCTTATGGAATTCCTCTCAATAAAATGATGAAAACAAAAAAAACAAAAAACAAAAAACAAATGAATAACAATAAAAAAACAAAATAGCAAAATTGAACTGAGATTACTAAACGATTTTTTATTATGTTTTAAATGCACGGAATAGGGAAATTGTGAATAAAATAAATTTAATTAAATGATAGTTATAGCCAACATTTACTGAAAATGTACCCAAAATACTTAAAATATGAACATTAATCTCTTAATACAAATGTGAAATTACAATTTCTACTAAATCTAAATAAGTACAATGCAATTCTTCTGACAATTTTGTTCAATTTTAAACTTTGTTAAAATTTATAGACTAAGAATAATTTGGTAAAACTTAAAGTTATTGCTGTTGAAATAGTCACTTCTATTCTAATTAATTTTAATTGTCAGTTAAGAGAAAAGCGAGTGCTGTGATAATAATAGTTTTGGTAGGTAGAAATAAAAAAGGTTAAGACTTCACAATTTTCTTAATAGTCTCATATGTATATTTTCTCTTAAAGCAAAAATAAAACTGAAAGTAATTTTGAAAAAAAGAATAAGCATACGTTAGCAACTAAAAATTAAAAAATAATTTCTTTAATCATGATTTCACAAAATATATTCCCGTTTCTGGTATTTCAACTTCGCTTTACTCAATAAAATAACAATAAACACAGTTAAGTTTGAAATATTCTTATAAGCACTGTAACTCTTGTTGTCATTGTTTTCATTGAGTTCATTTCATCATTATGCTGCCCTTTCTTATTATCAATTATATTTTGCTAAGTTTACATTAATCGATCAAAGTTACTCCATAGACTTTACGTACATTGATTTCAAAAGCAATAAGAATATCGACTATATTGCCACGTGAGCTGCATTCTTGTACTTGAAGAGAAGTAAAATCGTACATTTAACATTCCAAGACTAATATCGAATACAGTTGCATTTTAGTACACCAATTTTTACTTATTGGGCTAAAGTTTATATTTGCGCCTTGTTTAATGGAAGCTTGTACAGAAATATATTTCGTTTAAATGTTGGAAGTAAAAGAGCGTTTTCCAGAATACAGAAACAAAGTTCAATTTAATTCTTTCTTAGGTAGTTTTCGCATTTCCTCTCTTCAAAACGATATTATGTACTCGGCTGCCGTCGGCTAGCTCCACAAAGCGACTCTTGCGGTTAAAGCTGGAATTAAAATTGATATAATCAGATTCCTTCGTGATTACATTGCGCTGTTGATCCACAATCGACAAGAAAGTTGTTAGTTTGTTGAAGTGTTAACAGTACATGTAAATAAAAATGGGTGCTCACTGAAGAAGATCTCCACACATTTGAAGGAGTTTCCTTTGAAAATTTTCTATCTACATTGGAAACTTTTGTGGTTGAGTTGTCTAAAATTATAGCAGATAATATTCATATTTTCTTAGTTGAAAAATTGTTTTATGAAAAATTGCGATTTTTTATCTGGCGTAAAGATATAATTTGATTTGTTTGTTTTTTGGTATTTTTGAATGTTATGATAATTGCAGATTATTTATTTTCCATTGTCATTGTTTTTGTTCCTTCGTGCTTTCTTCAATTGACTGCTGGGTTATCACGATTCTAAACGGCAAAAAGTCACCTGGCAACACTTTAGAATCATAGAATCAATAGTCACTGATAATCTTACCAAACATTTTTCTTGAATTTTCCGTTGTTTCGGCACTTATAATATAGGGTGTAATTGTCTCAGCTTCCACACATTTTAGAGACGTCTGTTCTGTATATAAAGAACTAATTTGGAGTTTTCCTTTCACTAAATAATGCTCTCTTTATATGT
Organism: Euprymna scolopes; assembly: GCF_053919585.1. Classification (NCBI taxonomy): domain Eukaryota; kingdom Metazoa; phylum Mollusca; class Cephalopoda; order Sepiida; family Sepiolidae; genus Euprymna; species Euprymna scolopes. The sequence continues at coordinate 197,185,961 of NC_136484.1, forward strand.
TTAATGCTTTGCAGCTATCATCAAAGTATAATAAAATAGCACACAAAGATATAACTGGTTACAAGTATATTATACTATTTCGCTTATGGTAACGAAAAAAAGTTCTTTGATCTGAATCCAAGTTGTTAGGTTTAAAATAATAAAAAAAGAAGACGTACCCGGATAAATTGTCTTTGCTTAAAGAAAGTTCATTCAACTGACCGATGTGTCGCCACCAACGGGAGATTCTTGTTGGAAGGTCAATGTGTTGATCATCTTCAGCGAGGGTGTAGAGAGAAAGAAAAAAGAACATCAACGTCTCTCAATGTAGCAGCGAAATATGTAACAAAAAACGACAGAAGCCATTGACTGTTCAAACGGATATATTTCTAAACAATGTTAAAATTGAAGTCAGACAGTAACACAACCAAGAGAAGGAAAAATAAGTGTCAATAAAAAAGGAAGGGAACAATTTTAGTGATGGCCGACATTTAATTTCTTTTCACGTTTCTTTTCACAATTAATCTTTTTCTCTCTTTTTTTTTATAAATCGACGCATTTAGTTTTTTTTAATGTTTTTATTTTTTAATATCCGGATATATCCTTGCTGCTTTGAGTTAATTGTGAGTTGATACTTTTCTAGGGTGTTTTTGCGTATCTCCAGATATCATGTAACTCCTTCGTCGATATTTTTGGCGGAGCGGTTCTGCTTACGCCTATTGGATTCTCGCACGAACTGCTCCGATCTCACGGACGAACCCTCTGCTGAAAAATAGTTCTGCATTGTTATTATGCTGAGAGTGGAGTTTGGTAGCGGTGCGATTTTACTTTCGATTAACTTATTACTAACGCTACCTTGGTTTCTGCAAAAAAGTGATTGGTTAACAAACCACTGACATCTCAAATTTTCCAAGGACGAATACGAATCCACATCTGAACTCATCAGCCAGAGTTTTTTGAGTTGACAAAATTCAATTAGCATCAATCAAAACTTCAAAGTGAATTAACATTTCCTGTCTTGCGCGGAAATAAATCTTTAATAAATAAATTGAAAATCATGATTTAGCAAAAAAACAAAAAAACAAAAAAAAAACAAAAAAAAACAAAAAAACAAACAAACAAAAAAACAATTAATGAATTCATTCTTGCTGGTCGGTGCGTCCAGTCTATTACATAACCGAAACATGCACATTAATCAAAATCAATTCCAGTATAAAACGAAAATAAAAAGAAAAAAGAGAGAGTAAGAGGATAAAGAGGAGAAAGGATTGCGCAATACGTGGGCCATGACATAATCTTTCGATCATTCGGAAATCTTCATTAATTGATACAATTTTTATTTGATTTTTATTTTTTCAGATTTGATTACTCCATCCTTCTAAGTGCTATTCATTTTCATCCACACAACCCAAACCTCCAATCCGTATCCTTCTCGTCTGACAGTCAATCAAACTTTGTAATAACATTCATGCATAATGTTTTTTTTTTTTTTTTTGCGTCGTTCGTTCACTATCGTAACTATCTCTCTTTTCTTTAGCTCCGCCTAGGTCCATTGGGTTGTTTTGTAGAAATTCCATGAAGATTGAATCTCTTACCATAAAAAAATTATATTATATATAAAAATCTCTGTTTAACCATGCGTTTTGTTTTTCTTGCCATCTGTATGCATCGCTTGGGTATATAATGGGGCGAGATTATCTCGAACCAGACAACGTGTCACAAAGATCTTAAATCCCACGGATAACATTTTATATTTTTTATTTATGTCTTAAAAGCAACGTAGCGAGAACTGTCAATACGAAGATTGGAAGATACAGTACGAAGGTCTACGCCTGATCGTGGTCTCCCCCGGCTCGTAACAGTTGTCTGACTCGTCGAAAAATACGGAATTAGACGTTTTTACCAGATCACAAACTGATCTTTTATTGTGTGAGATTGGTGCATGTATATAACCCCTAAGAAGATAAAGAAAGAAAACAGAAAAATATTCAAATATATTTGTAATTTGAAGGGGGAAAATAGCTTACACTAAAATTCACGTAAATTGATTCACTAGCTTTATTTTTACGAATGCGCTCATTTTTAACGGATTAGTTTGAATTTGTTGTCATTAGAATGATGTGTCAAGCTTTTAAAATAAAACTATTTTTATGTGATGTTTGAGGTACGCTATTTTCTTTCATGCGTACATCATTACGATTTTATGAAGATGCACAGCGACTTTAAAGCAAAAAGTCCTGAACTCCTTTAACGTATCATAAAAGATTAAATACTCTGCACCCTTCAGATTTATTCCCCAATCCATTATTTACTGATAATGGGTTCGTATATTTTCTTGTAAAAGTGCTGGACATAAATAATTCATTAAAATATTTTTCAACGTTTTAACATTTAGGATAGGTCATCGACAAGTGCGAATGCGTGCAAAACATTTGAGAGAAAAACAAAAATGAAATAAAACAATGAAGAAGAAAGGGGGAAAAGGAAGAAATACGGGTCAATTAGAATGGAAAAGTTTGAAGTGGATGGTAGGATGGGAAGATGGGAAGTAGTGAGAAGGACGGAGAGGAAAAATGATAGGGATATATATGGAATAAGAGGAGAGATCGGAATTGAAGTGTGGCTTCGAATTGAAAGCACTACACCGCTGTGTGTACTTTCAGTACGGTTTATATATATATATATATATATATATATATATATATATATATATATATATATATATATATATATAAAGAAACACCGCCAATAGTTTTAATGCCACGGTTTTTATTTTATCGAATGACAGCTACCATTCTGGTGTTTATCACACTGTTAATTTTTTGTAGCTCATTCAGTGGGGCCTGAAGGTCGTGCATATTGGAAATCAATGTCTGATAATAATGCACTAACCCCTAAAATGTTATTCTGTAATATCTTGGGATCTGACAAATGCTTTATGGCTGTAACCCATTTCTAGTGCGGTCTTCTGCCGTTTTAGTCGATGATGTCTCCCAAGTATTTCGTTGTTTTCATGAAGAAGTCGCACTTTCTTTGATTTTAAAACAAAAATCCTGTATTCGGAAAATACTTTGCTGCTCATGTTCTCACATTTTGTCTCGCTTATTATGACAATATCATTCATGCATACAAACACGAAATCAATGCCGTGAAAGACGACGTAATTTCTTGAAACATGGCGAGCTCCAAAAGCTAATCTTTCGAATTTGAATAACCCATTATGGTTTTAAATACAAAGCACTTTAGAGCTATTTTTTCCGACTAGAATTTGAAGGTACGCATCACTCAGATCGACTTTCGAAAAGATCTTGCCTCCGTTTACTTTAGTGAAATGTCCTAATAGCAAGAAAGTAAGTAATGGTATTCTTTTAGTACTGAGTCCAAACCCATGGAGAACTCTGCGCAAACGCAGATTTTTTTTTTAATATAGACGTTAGGGATTGCTAACTGACTAAATTCAATTTTTGATAGGATACTGACTTTTTCAAGTCTTTCAAGCTCCTTATAAATTTCATCCAATGAGGCGAACGGTACATTTTTTCTTCTTCAATATTGGTTACATATTATCTCTGAGTTCGAATCTAGCTGATATTTGTTGTGTATTATTCCATACAGGCTGAGAAAACTTCAAGGAAACTTGACTAGAGATTTTCCCTCTCTGTCGTTAAAATTTCCATTTTTTGAGAAAGCGTATTTATAGGCAAATTCCACAAACTGGATTTTTGTATTCAATCCGTATGAAAATGATTTCCTTTATTTCTTAACACAAGCACCTTTAACTTCTTTGTCGTACCGTTATATGTAAAATCAGTGATAAACTTGAAAATTTATTTAGACATAATCACTGTTCTAGATGTTTTACAAGAATTTAGCATACTAGCTTTATTTAATGTTTATATTATGCACATTTCGGATTGATAAGTCTGATCCCGAATTTAACTGAAACTTTAAGTTTTTATTTAATCTTTCACCAGCGCATATTTACTTATGTTTTTGTCATCTAATTTTGCTGTAGTGTATCGTACGCGACTTTTAATTTGATTATTTTGCTTTAAAAAGGGAGCTTTTATGACCAAATCTGTCAAAAATTAAACAATTTGTTTGTAGCATGACCAGTCCTTACATCAACGCAGGATTCTACATCGATAAAATAGACTTCGTGGTGACTTACTTTGATTTTCAGTGAATTATCATTTCATTGTGCGGGAAAATACTATCCTTACATTTTTTGTTTTTTTTCCGGAGAAGCGAGTTTTGATATTTTATATATCATTCTTACGTACGAGACGCTGGGTTCTACAATGTCATTTGAATTCTTTACTTTCACGCTAATGACTCGTTAGAAGTCTTTTGCCAAATTCCTATAGTGTCAGGTTTGGATCGCTTCCTAAGTTAGTTATAACTCTGCGTCGAATTTCAGAGTCTTTTGCCGATAAAAATCATTGTACGAATATCAAGCATTTGAAAGTTCAGTTAGTTTAAAATCGTTGCAGTGTTAACTATTAATGCAAATGTTAAATCGTCATTCTCATTCTTTCTTGGTTAGACAACGGCATTTCCACCCCTTATTAAATAACGACATGTTTGGGCTGAACAGTTCTGTTAAGAGTTTTACGTTTTCAGAATTCACACGCTTTTCGCAGTGAAATACTCTCCACGAATTTTCTGTGTTCTGTGGATCCCAGTTTAGGAGATATAAGCGAACATTTTTGGAGTTCGTCTAATCGACATAATCAATGTTATATACATATCCTCATACGAGATGCATTAAATAAGTTTCGAGACTTTTCTGTGTGGCCATTTTTATTGATAGTATACCCAGGAAACTCCTCTTCGAAGTAATCTCCTTCGGCTTCGAAGCACTTGTTGCAGTGCCCGTCTTGGTCTATTAGACTGCACCTATTTACAATGCCTCCCCACGGGACAGAGTTAGACACCAGGGTCGTTTTTAACGCGGAGAAAAGGTACAAAAATAAAAAATTGTCTCAGTCGTGAAGGATTTCTCCTCCATTGAAAGAGAACGATAAATGGAAGAACAGATACTACACTTTGATCTTGGCCAAGACTGTAACACGGATGGGGTTGTGAACTGATTCATTGTTCTGGTGGAAATGCCACTGACCCGATTTGAAGAGTGCTAGCTTCTTCTGACGGAATCTCTTCCGGAACTCCCTTAACACCTCAGCATACTAATCTTTGTTGACTGTCTATCTAGTGGGCACCTAATGCATGTTAATCATGCATGTGCTATAAAAAAAAGGGATAAATTTCTGGGTGGATTTGCTCTGTCTAGCCTTCTTGGGTTTGGGAGAGTCAGCATGCTTCCACTGGGAACTCTGTCTCTTGATTTCTGAGTCATGGCAATAGATCCAGCTTTCAGCGCAGGTCACCAAGATATTTAGAACTGTGGGATCTGAATTGATCATACATCCAGCAAATTGCACATGATGTCAACTATGATCCTGAAGATCTTAGGCAGCTGATGGAAGACAGGGAAATCTGAAGAGAGAGAGAGAGAGAGATAGAGAGAGAGAGAGAGAGAGAGAGAGAGAGAGAGAGAGAGAGAGAGAGAGAGAGTCACATTGTTCCGAACAAGGAGCCCGACCAGATAGCTAGATAGTGTGACTGTAAGTGCTTAGCTATTTTTAATGAATGGAGGAAGAAAAAAAAACCCAACGCTCTTCCTATCAAAAACAGTCTGCGTGGCGGCGATGATAGCGATTGTTAAGAATGAAGCGCACAAGAAATATTGTTATTATGTTAAATGAAGTAATTTTCTGTGTTTTATTATGGCATTCCGAGACATTTCATTGTTGCGTTACTTCGCTTGTTTTCTAGACGTTGACAAAACATCTTCCAACAGATGTTTTCTATTTTCAACAGATTATATATATATATATATATATATATATATATATATATATATATATATATATATATATATATATATATATATATATATAAAATAACATTATAATATTATTTTCATTATTTATAAGTGGAACAATGTTAACAATTCTTACTTTTATTTAATAAATGTGTAATATTTATTTCTTGTAATTGTTAACTTTTTATGTGAAACATTCTTAAAAGTAAGTAAACATATTTTAAAGAACAGTATCATTCTTAGGCCAAACTACTACTACTACTACCACTACTACTACTACTACTACTACTACTGATAATAATAACAACAATAATAATAATGATTCGTCTAAGAATGGGATAAATTTCTTCAGTTAAATACCTGTTCAAAGATGTGTCGTCGGGGACACCAAATCATCTATCACCGTATAGAAAACAGAAGTAATGCAACAATGTCTCGAGAAATATGCCGGGTGCCTTTATGATTATTCAAATTGTTCAGAAAGAGAATCAATGGAACGATTCATTGCCACTAATATGATCACATGTAAGTTGGCACGTTTGAAGAGACAGCAATTCGTTGTTGATTCCTCGTATCAAACCGGAAATCCGGTAAAATAAAATAAAGCAATATTTGTACTTCCCCCCCCCCAACCTTTCTATTTTAAGTGTCCAACAAGTGGTTGCGTGTGATCTGCAAAACCAAGTGCACTTGGTCTCTTAGGGATGGGTGTAAAAATCAAAAGAAAAAGAGAGAGAGATAGGCAGAGAGGGACATTGATATAGAGAGACGGAAAATCATTAATTGCTAATTTTATAGTTTTCTAATCCATTTCGTATTGTTTTTTTATCTCTAATATTTTATGTAAATTATTTTTAGTATTTTACTTCGATTAAGTTCATATTTCTGAATTTAAACATGCTTGATATTTATAAGATATCGTAGGCTGAGCATATTTAGGTACGAAATAACAAATTGCCGCTAGCGTAAAAAGCAATGCTCTTTGTGTAAACAAATAGAGCTTAGGCGTTTGTAATTTCGCATACCCATATAAACAGCAGTCAAAAAAGCTTAACGGTGAGGAGACGGTCAAGTTTCGATCCTGTCTTGAGGTACTTGTTAGTCTAGCCGCAACGATGAACTGTGATACAGCGAAACAGTACTTTATGTGAGTGACCATATATATATATATATATATATATATATATATATATATATATATATATATGTATTTCACTACTTAACTAAACACGTGTAAGACTCACTATAAAAACAATACAATAACAATGAGTGTGATATAAACATATCTTTGGTTTGGAATGTTTACTTCCAATATATATATATATATATCATAGAACCCCGGAATAAGGTGGCCCTAGGATACGTTTTTTTTTTTTTTGGATTACGATGTGAATACGATGTTTTCCCGACCCCTGGTTACGGTATTTTTTCCGCCTTACGGTGTTATTTATAATGTTATTTGATTATATACATGTGTATTCTATACTGCACTGTAGATTGTTACTAATCTTTAAAGCCGCATCCCGGGGTTCTACTTATATATATATATATATATATATATATATATATATATATATATATATATACAGTTAGTTTTTTTTTTAGTTTTAAATTCCTTGAGTGATTTATGCTATAAACTGAAAGACATTATCATTACTCAGTCGACAGTGGGCTGTAACAAACTTAATACTCTAATACTCGTATGTCTCAGTTTCTGTATGAATTAAAATATAATAGTTATGCGTATTTTACGACCGGCAACGCCAGGCGGCCTGCTAGTATTACTATAAATTCAAGACTTGTCATCAGATTTCGCGTACTGCAGTCAATCTTCAAAAGATTATTGGTAAGCTATAAAAAGAACGCGGCCATGGAAGAACATGAGAAAAATTTATGTCGGAAATAAAATTAGTTCTGTGTTGTTTTCGTTAAATATTAATTCATATTATTATTAATAAACATTATTAAATAAGGAATCATTTAGAATTAAGATTCTGTGGCCATTTTATTTAACTTCGGCCTTTTTTCACACAACATTGACACTTTTTAAGCGGGCATTTCTCAATTATAAATGCATAATACTAACTGGATGTTAAATAGAAATGTTTCTGCATTTTTTGACAAAAAAGTACCCACTTTTAATGCATAAACAAATCTTTTTTCGAGTTCTTTCATTGCTGTGAACTTCATAAATTACGAAATCATTTCATTGCAGATCCACGTTATGCAAATCCCTTTTGAGATGGACAAAATTCATACGTTAGTGGAAATATATTTAGCCATCAACAACAACAACAACAACAACAACAACAACAACAATAATTTCACGTCGTCAAGATGTTCAATACCTAACAATCTTTAGACGCTTATCGGAATTGAGTTTTAAATCAATCGAATCAGAATTATTTCGGAGGGAAGAGGGCTTATCGTAACTATTAGTGACATAAATTATTTGGAAGTAAATATCGTTGTGAAATTAGTCAAAAAACAATCCATGTTTATTGCCTAGAATCCCCACGTTGTTAAAAAACAAAAAATAAAAAAATAAATAAATACAAGAAATAATATGTCTATGATGTATGTACCCGTTTCGAAACGAAAATATCATATTCCAAAAATCAAATAAATTGATCATGTAATTTTATTTTTTGAAAAGAAAATCAAATTTTATGAGTAACTGAGAAGTGCCTCTCTCGCTCACTATTTTGAAAAAAAAAAACAATAAAAAAATCAAATCAAATAACTCAACAATCATTTATACTTAATAGATTTATGCTGTAATGGCCACGAATTTCTTTATAAGAATAAAACTAATTGATCAGTTTACGTGATTTTTAGAATCAGTTATTTTCGTTTCGAAACGGGCACGAACGTCATAGAATTCATACTTTATTTTTGTCTTTTTAATATAGGAGGATTCTGGACAAGAACCTAATTTATTTTGCTTTAGCGATTCATGTTTGAGTTAAAAAGTGAAAATCTAATATTTAATACAAGCATTTAAAATTAACTTTCTGGAAAATGTAGCAATCTTTTATTTAAAGCAAGTAGCATTAATAACGTATATAAAGATGCTTAATTAACTCAAAATAGATATTTACGGTAATTTAAAGAACTTATAAACTTATAATATTAAATAATTTAAAGTATTAGTAATTAAAAATTTAAAAGACTCATAAACTTTAAATAATTTAACTATCATCAATGGACCTGAGGTCATCTCGTCAGCATCAGACAAGGCCAGACTATTTGCCAAAAACTTCGCAGCAAATTCTACCCTGTGCGACGAAGGTCATCAACTCCCCGTATTTCCTCCTATAATACAACACGCTAGGTAACATACAAATATCTGTGCATGAGGTCGCCAAGCTAATCAAGAACCTTCATTCCAGTAAAGCAACTGGCCCTGACGGTATTCCAATTATAATGTTAAAAAAGCTTCACCAGAACTTGCTCCCATACTTACAAAACTGCTTAAGCGTTGCCTCAAGGAGAAGTGCTTTCAAACACCCTGGAAAACCTCATCAGTATGCCCTGTATTTAAGAATTCAGGTGAAAAGTCATCTCTCTCTCTCTCAGTACAGACCAATAAGTCTCCTGTGTGTCATGAGTAAGTTGTTGGAATCCATATTAAATAAAGAAGTAGTCAACCACCTCAACAGAAACAACCTTCTTAGTGACATGCAATATGGTTTCCGCTCCGCAAGATCTACAGCAGATGTACTAATGGTTATATCACATAGGATTAGTGAATCTCTTGACAAAGGTTTCCTTTCCAGGGCAATTGCTCTTGACATATCAAAGGCCTTCGATAAGGTATGGCATAAGGGCCTACTTCACAAGATTTCCAGCTACGGTATTACTGGAAATGTTTTCTCAATCATTCAATCATTTCCCTCTGGTAGGTTCATAAGAGTAGTGGTTGATGGGCAGAAATCAGACGTCCACAGTATTAATGCTGGAGTCCCCCAAGAGGCCCATCCTGGGCCCAACTCTCTTCCTTATCTACATCAATGATCTCCCTAAACACATACTTACATCATTCGTTGATGTCTATGCTGATGACACGACCATCTACGGCAACACATCAACGGCTGTAAAGGACAAAGTTCTCTCTAATTCTCTCTCCTCTGACCTTGAGCGCGTGGTACAATGGGGGAAGACGTGGCTGGTCACTTTTAATGCATTCAAAACCAAGCTGCTATCTTTACATCATCAACGCTCTAAACCCCATCTGGCATCAATTGAAATGGATAGCTCTCGTCTTGGGGAGGCTCCATGTTTTGACAAGCTTCTGGGTTTGACCTTTACTCCTGATCTGAAATGGAACACGTACATCAAGTCTGTTGCCAGGGACGCTGGAAAAATGGTGGGATCCTTCTACCGCTCCAGAAGATATCTCACTACTGATGCAATTCTCTATCTGTATAAAAGCCAAGCACATCCAAGGATGGAGTACTGCTGCCACATCTGGGCAGGAGCTGCTAAAAACAGCCTATCCTGCCTTGACAGAGTACAAAATAGACTTCGTGGTTTGTTGGGGGATGCCCTTTCCTCTTCCCTGTAGCCTCTCTCCCACAGAAGAGACGTTGCGAGCCTGTCTTTGTTTGATCGTTATTTCTATGGCAAGTGCTCGCCTGAGCTGCAATCTCTCGTCCCCCCTCGCCAATCTTTCACGAGAAACACTCGTCTGGCTGAAACTACTGTCAATAATTTTTCCCACTCTTTATCTGTGCCTAAATCCAAATGTAGATTCCATGAGCACAGCTTCTTTCTCTGCCGCTTGCTTGTTTCCCACCTGACTTCAACTTGGACGTCTTCAAGTCCAACATAAACAAACTCCTGACAAACCGCCCCCTTAAGTAAGACACTCTATCAAATCTCCAATACTAATGATTGCTACAATACTATCTCATTGATTACTGTAGACGCAATAACCCTTATCCCTGAGTGGCCTTCGGGCCTTAATAAGTGGTGAAAAAAAATAAATGTAAAAAAAGTATTAGCAATTAGTAATTGAAAAGACTTTAACGTGTTAGTAATTAGTAATTGAAATAAACTTATATTAAACATTAAATATTAGATTTTAAGACGAATAAATTAGAATTGAGCAGGTAAACCAAAATAAGTTGTTTTTTTACTTTCCACATTTTTCCTTTACAATAAAATTCATGTCGCTAATAGTAATGATTAAGCTGTTGGTTCTGAAGCGCAGATTATAATCTTACTATTCACAATTTAGTGAGTTAGATCCTCAATGAATATCATCCAAAACTCAACATATAATTTTGCCCAATCAATAATACAGAGGAAGTTCGAACATCGGTAATCTGTCGAAATCGTCGATAAAAATTAAAAATAGCGATTAAAACTTTGAATTAAAATTAAACTTTTTTAAACTTAGCGTTTACTTGTATATTCATGAGGACAAAATTAAGCACAATAGGATTTTAAGGGGGAGAAATGCAGTGTTTTAAAAAAAGGCAATCTGAAATATAAATTAAATACACACCGTTTTAGCCTATACGGATGTCTCCTTACCAAGGACTTAAAAATGAAGTGTAGTAGTCAGAACATATACTACACTTTGCTCTTAGTCAAAAGACCAAGGATATTTTTAATTTTTTTAAAGGAAAAATATATAATTTTATTTGAGTAATACATTTCTTAACCAGCATATGAACCCTTTTAAGGTTATTTAATGCCAAATTTAGCCATTTTAATAAAAAAAATAATGTTTTGCTTCGAATTTTGCTATCGCTATTTGTTTTATTTACAGCAAAAGGTTAGACACAAGAAAAAGTGTTTATTTGATGAAAGTGTTTCAGTTAAATGAACTTGGCTCACTTAGGTTTTCAGTCCGTGTCGTTAAAGCCACTTAGTGAAAGTCTTGCTATTAGCAAAATACAAATCTTTTAACTCATTGATGCCCATGGTGCTTTTGTTAGACCGGAAGTATAATTAGCCATATCTCAATAAAATCCATATTTTTCAGAGGTATTCAAGTTAGTCGTCAAAATCGGAATGTCTTTCAAACATTGATACATACTGGCAACACTGATGCTCCAGTTTTTAATTGAATGAAAATCTACTGTTGATAGATACAATCCGTTTGATCTATTATTCAATAAAGTTTTCTTTCTTGGTACGTAGTTCTTAGAGTCAACACACACACACACACACACACACACACACACACACACACACACACATATATATATATGACAACAGATGGTCCACCAGGACAATGGAATGGACACCTTGTGAACATAAGAGGCCAAATAGAAGACAAAGAACGAGGTTGAGGAACGACCTGATACAGCACATGGGTCCCACATGACAGCGGATAGCTCGGGACAGAGATAGATAAAGTCCAGGGAGGGGTTCCTCATTGTGTGATAAACCCTTCTTTATATATATATATATATATATGTATATATATATATATATATATATATATATATATATATAACTACTTCATTTACTCACATAAAATTAATATACGAAAGTATAAATTTATGCATAAACTTTAAGTATTTATTAAAAAGTGTTCAATACGTAGGTAGAACTAGTTAGTAATTTATAAAATATATATGGCGATAAAGCTACACTAGGTATTACGCGTTTAATCCACTCAAGGACACTTCAGCCTTTTACTTTCCAAAAGTATATATATATATTTATATACATATACACATATATATATATTTGTAGTCATCGACATATAGTCCTGTTTCGTTGTATCACAACTCATCAGTGCCGCTAGACTAGCATCTCTCCCACGCCAAGGATTGGACATAGAACCGTCTCGTGTTGACAGTCGGCAGTTCTCCCACTCGACCATGGAATCGACGCACGTAAATTACTCGTCGGAATGTCTATTTATATAGACACCCGCCACCACTTTTTATAGTGCTCAAATCGCATGTTCTTAAACAAACAAACAACGAACTTCCAAAACTATATATATATATATATATATATATATATATATATATATATATATATATATATATATATATATGTATATATACACACATATATGTATATATATATATACACACATATATATGTATATATATATATATATATATATATATATATATAGTTTTGGAAGTTTTTTAAAAACTACATAAAACATAGATTTTTTTTTGGTTCTTCGCTATAAAATTATTATGTCAGTATATATATATATATATATATATATATATATATATATATATATATATATAGTTTTGGATGCTTTTTTAAAAACTACATAAAACATTAAAATTTTTTAGTTCTTCGTTGTAAAATTATTATGTCAGTAAGTCATTTAATCCTGCTGAATCAACTTGCATTCCGAACTCACAATAGTCTTCAGTTTTCAAGAGTCACCAGTTGTTTACCATGAAACACTGTTTCGGGGATTTATAAACAAAAGAGAATATATATATATATATATATATATATATATATATATATATATATATATATATATATATATATATATATATATATATTAAATTACATTTTAACCCCAAACAAGGCCCATTGCCACTTTGGTTTAGGGGGCTACTAATCAGGGGCAACAACTACTGGGGCACTATGTTGGGATTTAGGCAGCAAGATGTTGGTTCACGTTACACTTGACCTTCTGCATGTCAGTACAGTTGGGGAAGCAGAGATCTGGAATGGAATTCCAAAGTCTAGCGGTTCTGGGGAAGAAACTACTGGAGTAGAAAGATTTTTTACATCTAGGGATCTCTACTGTGTGGGGGTGGGATTTAGCTGCCTGTCGGGTTTCTCGAGGGTGTCTACGTCGTGGGGGAACAAGTGTCTGCAGTTCATCAGAGCATTCACCATTAAAATACTTATAGAACAGGCAGAGGGAAGCAACGTTTCGTCGATGGGACAGAGGCTGAAGCTTAGATGCCAGTTCAGGGCCTATCAAATTGGTGACTCTCTTTTGAACCTTGTCTAGGCGCGAGAGACTAGTAGCAGATGCACCAGCCCAGATGTGACAGCAATACTCCATACATGGGCGAATGGTGGCCTTATAGAGGTACAGGATACTTTCGGGTGTTAGTAGTTTTCTAGCACGGTAGAGAGAGCCTCCCTTCTTCGCAGCGGCCCTGCAATGCTTTCAATGTAATTGTTCCAACTCATGTTTCCTGTGAACGTTAGGCCAAGGAGCTTGAAAGATGTACTCTCAGATAAAGAGTCACTGGCCATTGCAATTGGTGGCAGAGAAGGTTTCTTGTAATTATTTAAGGAAACAAGTTTAGTCTTGGCAGCATTGAATGTGACCATCCATTTTTGTCCCTATTCCACTACAGATTGAATGTCATCCTCTAGTGTTTTTGCCATTTCTTTAGATATGTATTTATTTGTTTTCCTGTCATGTCTGTTATAGAGTGTGGTGTCATCAGCATATATACCCATCTCGGAGGCAATTTTGTCAGGGAGGCCATTAATAAATATTAGGAACAATAGAGGTACAAGGATAGACCCCTGAGTCACTCCCGCATTTATATCATATTGTTTAGATGTACGACCGTCGAGGACAAACTGGATTTTTCTCTTATATAAGAAGGATTCAATTATGTTAAGTATTCTACCAGTGATACCGTATGATGTAATTTTCCTGAGGAGACCCTCATGCCATACCCTGTCAAAAGCCTTAGATATATCTAGAGCTACCGCTCTACCCTTCCCCGCTTTGTCCAGTGAATGGTATATACGTTCAGAGATTACAGCGATGATGTCTGCTGTGGAACGGGCTTGTCTAAATCCATATTGTTTGTCAGTCAGAAGTTTAGCATCTGCAAGGTGATGGACTAGAGCATGGTTAATTATGGTCTCTAATATATCATCAGTATATATCATGACTCCTCAGCAGTGTTGATCAAACACCACCTTCCTTAAACAAAAGAACAAAGAAATGTTCCTGATATTCGATCAAGTTGTTTTTTAATTATATATATATATATATATATATATATATATATATATATATATATATATATATAAATTCGTATTCCTATCTATTTGTTTGTTTATTTGTTCACAATTTGATTTATATATAAAAGCTTCCTTATTTTACTCTTTCACTTGTTTCTATATATATTGTGCTTCTTGTAATACATATTTATACAATCAAGAGATCATGGTATTTGCATATTACATTAAGAAAAATCGATTTTATTAAATAGCTGTATCTTAATTAATGTTTCTAGCGAGAGATTGTTCTAAGTGTTCTATTTAAAATTGTTATTTAATAAATGTTAAGCAGTAATTAAATCGATAATATGTTTAATTTAATTTATTTGGAATTATTATTAAAAAACAACTTTTTTAAAAGTTATTTGCTCCTAGAAACTTCCGAACATAAACACACAAACTATTCACCAAATAAAATAATTTTCAAATCTAAATAAGTTTCTAGCTTGAAAAAATAATTCTGTGTAGACAGAAAAATGTTTGGCTTTTGTTGTTTTAAATAACCAAACAAAATTAAAAAAAAACACTTATGAAAAACTGAAAAGATTTCATTTATTTGTTTTTTATTATTCTTTAAACGACTATACAGAAATCGGTAAATTTTTACGATGTACCTATTTACTATGCCTCCCACGGGACAGAGTTAGACACCAGGATGTAACCCAGCGTCGTTTAACACCTAAAATAAATAAAGCTCTACTGCCCCTCCACCCTCTAAATTCCACAATTTACACTTTTTTCTTTTTTTGAAAACAGAAAGGAAATTAAAATTTTAGTGTGGGGTATCACTTTTCTATATAAATTAAACGCAAAATGAGCACCCACATTTTGGTCACCAAGCGTTCAAAAAGACATGTTACCTCTAGCATTTTTTCAAGTTTGGTGATCGAGAGAGGGCAAAGCATGACAAATACAGTATGTTTTTTTGGTGGTGGTGGTGGTGGTGGGGGGGAATTACATTTGAAACATAAAATAACGATAAATTCAATTAATTTTATGAAACCATTCTGTACTTTCACTTAACAATTTTATAAACAAAAGACAAAATGAACCCCAAAATATGACAAATTCAATGGGAGGGGGGGGGTAGAAACATAAAATGACGAAAAATTTCATTTAATATATATATATATATATATATATATATATATATAAGCCTACTTTTTTTAACTCAAGTAATTGAAGAGCTACTAAGACGAGACGAGTACCAATAAAACGGGCGAAATTTTGTGCCCCCCAATTTATTTTTCTACATAGTAACCACCATTCTCAATGCACTTTTGTCGGAAATTCAATGACGCATCTCTGCTTCTGATGCAGGTCCATGACAGGAGTTGTTGACGCTATCAATATCTATAACAGAGAGATGAAAGTTTCAGGTCATAAATGCATAAATTCAATCATCATAACAATGCAGTTAAAGTCTTTTAGTATCCAACAATATACTATTTACAAGATATGTTGTAATAAATTAAAAACAGAAAATTAGCATTAATGCGTAAATCTTTGATTTCATTAGTTATGCAAAACGAAAGTGAAATAGATTTATTGCAGTTTCATGCTGTTATCATGACAGATTTCTTTTAATGGATTAAGCCATAGATGTTAGCCCGATAAGTATGCAATTCCATGTCGTTTCCATGGATTAAATATGTCGAAAACCAACGATTAATTATTTTTAAAACTAAGTGTGTCTACTCGGAGTTGACCGAAAGTTTTTTAATTTAATTTTCTTGATTATTTGTTTTTGGTTTCTAACTATGCAGACAAAAATATTTAAAAAAATGATTTCATGATTAAAAATGGCCTACCTTTTCATACAAAGAACATTAATAATAAGATTTTAATATTCTAGTCGAATTTTAATCAAACTGATTATTAAATTCAACCTAAACTACCCCTAAACTAACTCAAACCTAACCCTAACACTAACCTAATTCGGCAAAAGACTATTTAGTTCGGTTCAAATTCTGTAGAAGCACCATTATTTTTGTTATCGGAACATTTTCCTTTAAACAGTTTTACATTAAGATGATATATTAATCTTAATTTTCTTTTTAATTCTTATTATTTGGTGAATTGGATAAACGAAATAGAAATTGTATCGATCTAATACATAAATCCTAACAAACCAAACGAATTTTTAAAAGAAAGAGAAATCATGTTTTCTGATTTAGCATTTCGACACCTTCAATTCGATTTTTGATGTTAAGAAAAAGAAAAAGACGGAAATTATCGATAAAACTTATCGATAAAATGACAAAACTAATCGATAAAAAATGTTAAATTAAAAAAAATAGTTATGGTATTTTATGTCATTTTAGTTTTGATTGCAATCGATTAAAAGTAAAAACAAAATAAGATAACATGTAAGTTACGTAGAAGCGAGAAACACAATAACACAAATATCAGACGTGCTAATGCAATTTAATGAATATAACCTGACTACAACTTGGATGTGTTAACAAATTCCTAATGAACCGCTCCGTTAAGTAAACACTTCATCAAATCTTCACACTAACGTAATGTACTTGCAATAATCCTTATCCCTGAGTGGCTTCCGGGCCTTGATAAGTGCTGACCACTGTGTAAAAAAAAGAAAAGAAAAAAGAAATAGATATGTATTTTGCCTTCTTTATAGTAAAATTGATTTTTTCACATAAAAAAAAAACTATAACTCTGCCCTCGTGGGGAGGAAAGTAAACAGAAAGTGAGGAAAATGAATGCGATTTATTTCCAAAGTCCCTATAGTACAATTGAACGAATAAACACACAAGCTTATCAAATCGTGTTTCACACACGTGGGCCGCTATGGTAACAGATTACGCTCTTGACATATTCCCGCTACACAATCTTCCTTAAGATATTTCTTTAAATGTCGATATTATTTGCCCGTGAAGATGATGACTGACATCACTGAATGAATCGATCGAAGAAAAGACAAGTTATTAGACAGAAACCCTGTCCATGGAAGTCTTGGTTTTAAATTCACGAAAGAAAGTAAAGTTCATTGCAATATTCGTTGCAAAAACAAGAATAAACAATTTTAAAAAAGGAAATGACTTTCGTTCGACGATGGGAAAATGACGTAATTTGCCGGTTGTAAACTCAAGACTTGTCATCGGATTTCAGGTAACGTACGACCCTGCACCCAATCTTCAAAATATTAATTATTGGAAATCTATAAAGTCAAAGTCTTGAAAGAACGCGATAAAAATCTCAAATCTGTTTCTCGATAAAAACTAGTTTTATGTTTTTGTTTTCGATATATATTATTAATTTATGCTATTATAAATGAATATTATAAATTTATATTATTATAAATAAATATTATTAATTTATGTTATTATAAATAAATATTATTAATTTATATTATTATAAATGAATATTATTAATTTATATTATTATAAATAAATATTATTAATTTATATTATTATAAATGAATATTATTAATTTATATTATTATAAATAAATATTATTAATTTATATTATTATAAATAAATATTATTAATTTATATTATTATAAATGAATATTATTAATTTATATTATTATAAATAAATATTATTAATTTATATTATTATAAATGAATATTATAAATTTATATTATTATATATAAATATTATTAATTTCTATTATTATAAATAAATATTATTAATTTATATTATTATAAATGAATATTATTAATTTATATTATTATAAATAAATATTATTAATTTATATTATTATAAATGAATATTATAAATTTATATTATTATAAATAAATATTATTAATTTATGTTATTATAAATAAATATTGTTAATTTATGTTATTATAAATAAATATTATAAATTTATATTATTATAAATAAATATTATTAATTTATGCTATTATAAATGAATATTATAAATTTATATTATTATAAATAAATATTATTAATTTATATTATTATAAATGAATATTATTAATTTATATTATTATAAATAAATATTATTAATTTATATTATTATAAATGAATATTATAAATTTATATTATTATAAATAAATATTATTAATTCATGTTATTATAAATTAATATTGTTAATTTATGTTATTATAAATGAATATTATAAATTTATATTATTATAAATGAATATTATTAATTTATATTATTATAAATGAATATTATAAATTTATATTATTATAAATAAATATTATTAATTTATGTTATTATAAATAAATGTTGTTAATTTATGTTATAAATAAATATTATTAATTTATATTATTAGCAATAAATATTATTAATTTATATTATTATATATAAATATTATTAATTTATGTTATTATATATAAAATTATTAATTTATATTATTATAAATAAATATCATTAATTTATGTTATTATAAATAAATATTATTAATTTTTATTATTATAAATAAATATTATTAATTTATATTATTATATATAAATATTATTAATTTATATT
This sequence comes from Euprymna scolopes, assembly GCF_053919585.1. NCBI lineage: Eukaryota > Metazoa > Mollusca > Cephalopoda > Sepiida > Sepiolidae > Euprymna > Euprymna scolopes. The sequence continues at coordinate 197,205,252 of NC_136484.1, forward strand.
ATTATAAATGAATATTATAAATTTATATTATTATAAATAACTATTATTAATGTATGTTATTATATATAAATATTATTAATTTATCTTTTTATAAATAAAGATTATAAATTTATGTTATTATAAATAAATATATTAATTTATGTTATTATAAATAAATATTATTAATTTATGTTATTATAAATAAATATTATTAATTTATATTATTATAAATAAATATTATTAATTTATGTTATTATAAATAAATATTATTTAATGAGGAATTATTTCCAGTTAAAATTCTGCTTTCAATAAACACAACATCAGTTGAAATTCGGTGGCCACTTCGTTTAGCTTTGGCTACTTTTACACATGTGGGCCAGTATATAAACAGATTGTGCTTTCTTGACAGATTGCCGCTACACAATCCTCCTTGCGATCTTGCTTGAATGTCGATATCATTTGCCCGTGAAGGTGACAACTGACCCTGCCGAATAAATCGATCGAATAAAAGACAAAAAAAACAAAAACAAAAACAAAAACAAAAAAAAACCCAACTAAAATGAACTTTTGTTTCATATTGTGGTGTGAATTGAATCTCCGTTTTGTATGAAATTGTCTTTTTTCGTCTTTTTTTTTTTGCCCCCCCCTTTTTTGTCTTTGATTTAGTCATTGGACCAACATTTAAAAAAAGGGCTTTCTTATTTGGGATCTTTCCTCACATTTCATCAACTCCTTTTGCTGTTCCGTCTTTGCTGACCCCTTCCACCACACCCCCCAAACACACGACCCAACAACCCAGGAGGCCAACATTTACACTGTTATATTCGAGCGACAAAGAAAAATCATTTATATTTTTATTATTTCACGAACCTTTATTTAATTGTGACATTCGTCAGATTTTTTGTCTTTCGCTTTTCTTTAATAAGAAAGTAAATTAATGAGAGAAAGAGAAAATGAGAGAAAGAAAGAAAGAAAGATGAGTGTTGAAACATTCTTTTCAACGTGACCCCACCCCCCATCCCGTTCTTTTCCCTACAGCTTGACAATACACTATTATCTCTCCTATTCCCACCCACCCAACGTCCACCCTAATAAAACTACCGTCATAGCAAACACTCAATAAAGATGAATATAAATGCAACATAAGCAGCCTCATCATCGCTTTTGTTAAAGCGAAAAGAAAGACCCTTTACTAACAAGAAGCGGATAATAAACACAAATCGCTCAATTAAAAATCCCAGCCTCTGATTGGCTGAGCAAAGCGAATCGATGATTGAGTGTTTTTTTAGGTGTGGGCGGATCCCTTTCTGGCTCTAACTACGCCTCCTTATTAGAGACGCGGACGCGCCTGTTTACATTTATCCAGATCGGTGTTGAGTAACAATGAAAGTTTAGATAAGAAAGATAGGGAGCGCCCTGTTGCATTAAAAAAAAAGTTTTACCATCACACCCTGTCATTGACACACTCGAATGTGTCAAAGTTTTAATTTGTTTCAGGATTTAAGCCACACCCCTTTTCATGTAGTCGGATTTTATATGTCTGCACATTATATTTAACAACCCTTTCCTAAAACACACACACATACACACACGCACACACACCACACACACACACACACACACACACACGTACACACACACAGGCGAGATGTGAAGGGTCATATATCTATTGTGAAAAAATCGAATTTACACACAAATAGGCGGTCACTCGAAATTAGACAAAAAGAAAATTCTCACTTTTAAAAATTCCATTTTTGGAAAACAATGGACCTAGCGTCGTAAAAAAAACCCCCAAAAAACAAAAACAAAAACAAAAAACAAAAACAAAAAACATTTGTCAACTCATAATAAACACGTGGGAACGTGTCCACAATGCATACGCACACACGTCTAGTTGTGTACACGTCCACGCACACATATACACAAAGTATACACGTGTGTCGTCGGCGAGAAACGCTGGCAGCGTATATTGTCAAGAGATAGAGATCGGATGGAAACATTCATTAGTTGAGCCAATAATTGGCGAAATGACAAAAACGGATATAATTACAAAACGCCCCCCCCCTTCTTGTCCTCCACGTCTACACCTCAACTTCCTAGACGACGATCACCTGACAAAAGTTACTTTTATAAAATAAATAAATAAATAAATAAACACTTTTTATGAAGTTTGAAGACTTCGTTAAAGTTCTCCGACCAATTGGAAACTTTTAATTACGGTCGTCATTGTAAGGTCCGGGGGATTAGGATCACGGAAATGTCTTCCCAGTTTGGAAAGGGTCTTACGGGGAACAAAATGTCGAATGAGTTTATTGTAGTTATATTATTATAGAGAGAAGAGGTGATCTCATCTCTTAAGTTTTCTTTTTGTTCCGGATGAGGTTGAAGTTAGAATTGAGAAAACTTTTGTTTGTTTCTTTGTTTAAAAAAAAAAAAATTAGATACTCAAATCGTTTTTTTTTTTTTTTTTTGGCTGCAAAGACGAAAGAGGAACAACACTGCGAAGATACGGCTGGCAAAACTAAGGCGAACAGACAGACAAATGGACAACTGACAGACGGACGACAGACGATTAAATCATTCTTAATTCGCCTGCTATATAATATTTATAAAACAAAACCATGATACAATACTCACGCCTGCGCGTACACACACATACACACATATGCACACACATGCACACACATATACACACACATAGCGTAAATAAGTTGTGTGTATTTAATAAACAAAAAAATTAAAAAGATAAAAATATATTTAAAATTTTTAGGTATACTAAGCTCAACATATCGCAAACTTGGCACTTAAGCCGATTACCGCTGGAAAAAAAAAATCACAAAAAGCGATTCAACTATATACCAATGAAATCTAAACAAGAAACGTTAACAAAATGTGAAATAGAAAACGGGGATCATCAGCTAATTTTAAAATACATTTTGTATTCCTACACGTCAACCAATAAAAAAATGTAAACTTGTACACTTTACCTACATATATATATATATATATATATATATATATATATATATATATATATATATATATATATATATATATATATGTGTGTGTGTGTGTGTGTGTGTGTGTGTATATATATATATATATATATATATATATATATATATATATGTAAACAATGAAAGATATTTAAAAGTGACTTTTTGTAATACTCTACTGCTGCTTAACGGCAATATCGATAGCCACAAGTGTATTGCGAGTTTTGTACATAGAATTTGTTAATCGAAGACTTTTTAGGAAAAGTACCGACGTACACACTTATACAAGGGAACGCGAGTGCAAATAAATATACAGGCTGTCCGTAAAGTTACTATACAGCTTTACAAGTTACTATACAGATACCCTGTAATATATCAACACTACAATAAATTTGCGCTAACGACCCTGGTGTCTAACTCTGTCCCGTGGGGAGGCATAGTAAATAGGTACAATAAATTTGCGCTCTTCCAAAGTTAGCTTGCGTGGCATGCTTGATTAAATAAACCTGTAAAAAAAAAAATAAATATTAACTATTAATACAAATATAATACAATAAAACAATAAGACTGTATAGTAACTTTACGGACACTCTGTAATACCATGTAATTATGAGCTATTCTTACCAACGGTTTCTAGAGCAGATAACATTTTACCTTTGTATCAGCGGAAATATTCTATGGATAAAGGGTTAATACCATAAAGTAGTTTCTCCTGGAAACCGCCAGTACGAATGGCACGTATCCTTGTATGATATTATAAATATAAAATAATTTTATGCTCTTTTTTCGGCATTCGATACAAAAATATATATTTTCTTGTTTCAAAAGTTGTTTTTCCCGTTTTGAAATAATTCGTTTTTCATCTGGCGACAAAGTTTTGCGTTGTTGATCACTTTCGTTAGAAACAAAAAATTAGATTCAACGATGAATGATTGATAGTTTCTGTTGGTTGTGTAGTACATTTTCTGCGTTGATAATATTGCTGTATGGGTTTAAGTAGAATGCTTTTTGAGAGGTTTGTTGGACACTAAGATGAAATTCCAGCTGCATAAACGCAATATCATCTGTAATCATAACCCTGATTCATCCCACATGAAAAGTGTGTTTTCAGCAAAAAATTGAATTTTATTTTCGATTTCTCTGTTAATAAAAACCCAAAAAGCAAAAGCCAATAACTCGTATTTCCGTGGATTTTTTTTTTACAAGAAATTACGTTTATATTTAATTAAAATGACAATTTTAAATGAGATAAATACATAAATGTTGAAAGCAATTATTATTTTGCACCATTTAATTTGTTCCAATATTAGCGGTGGGACGATTCCAACACAGTTATCGATTCCGAATCCGATTATTTTAAAATCTTGAACTGCACAGACTTATCATCATGCTGCAATCAACATGGAAAATGCAATTTTAGAAATGATCTTCATTCTGCTGATTTTGGTGTCGGCAGAAAAACTTTCGCTAAGCGAAACAAAAGAACAAAAGAACAAATCAAAGAAACCAAAACGAAAATAATAGTTAGCAGTGTTGTGACGGCTAATCGAAAAAAAACCCCAGATTTTTTAGCATCGAAATAGAAACTCCCCCCCCCAAAAAAAACTCGCTTAATTTCATATAAACAAAAAAAAAAAAAAAAAAAAAAAAACACGATCCTTTTTAATTTTTAAAACTTTTTTTCCATTATTGACTCTGATGATAAAATGATGTTTTTAATTATCAATCTCTCATATCTATAAATCATAACAATCACTTTAGGTTGATATGGAAACAGAAAGAAATGGCACAGTAAAAATGGCACAAGAAGAAAAAAACAGACAATAGCATGGGTGGATAGATAGAAAAAAATGGTACATGAAAAATATAGATCATTTATACAATCATTATTTTCAATAAAATACGAAACAAACACCGCATAAAAATAATTCTATAAATCTAATATAATGTACGCTCATCCAGTGTAGTTTTACTTTTACGAAAATATGTGCATACATTACATACAATTTTACAATGCATACATTACATGCAATTTTACAATGCATACATTACATAGAATTATACAATGCATACATTACATGCAATTTTACAATGCATACATTACATAGAATTTTACAATGCATACATTACATTTTTTTTTGCACAGTGATCACCACTTATCAAGGCCCGGAAGCCACTCAGGGATAAGGGTTATTGCAAGTACATTACGTTAGTGAGGAGATTTGATGAAGTGTTTACTTAAGGGGGCGGTTCATTAGGAATTTGTTAACGTTGAACTTGAAGACATCCAAGTTGTAGTCCGGTGGGAAGCAGGCAGACGGAACAGAGTTCCACAGGCGAGCAGTTCTAAGAAAGAAGCTTTGTTCATGGAATCCGCGTTTTGATTTAGGCACAGATATAGAGTGGGGGAAATTTTTCACAGTGGATTCAGCTAGACGGGTGTTTTTCGTGAAAGATTGGCGAGGGGGGGGCAGAGATTGGAGTTCAGACGAGCACCTGCCATGGAAATAACGATAAAACAAGGATAGGCTCGCAATAGAATTTTACAATGCATAACTTACATAGAATTTTTATAGTGATCGGAAATTAAAAATTAAAAAGAAAACGAAACACGATTCTTTAACTGGATATTAAGAAATTTAAAAGAATCGGAATCGGTAATTGTATCACAATCGAGAAACCTACGGGAATCGTTTCATCATTAGCTTATAATAAAATTTCACTTTAAAATTATAAATGTTTATTAGGTTTATAATATTAAGAACGAATGCTTGTTTTTTAACCGTAATAAAATTGCATTGTAACTGAATATGCTTTATATATGTCACTTCTTTATTTATTGAGTAAAAGTTGTAACGAATTAAATCATTTGACAACAATAAATAATTTCTTTATTCTTATCGTAAAACGAATATAACCTAAATATTTTAAATTTAAAAATATATTTAATTAAATAAATATTTAGAAATAAGTGTTTTGAATAAGTGTTTTTGCAAAAAGTTTTTTTCAAATATTTTTAGTAAATAGTTTTTAATACATATTTATAAATAAATAATTTAAATAAGTACTTTTCAATAAGTATTAAAAAACAATTCAACAGAATTTTTTAATAAGAATTTTTAAATATATATATTAAATGTTATTTTTAAAATAAATATTTTGAAATTAGTATTTTTAATAAAAATTAAAAAAATATATTTTAAAACATATATATTTTAAATAAATATTTGTAAATAAGTATTTTTAAATAAATATTTTTGAAGAAATATTTTTAAATAAATTGGTTTAAAACATTTTAAATCATTTAGTTTAAAAACATTTTAAAATAAGTTTTTTTAAAATGATTATTGCAAATAAATATTTAAATGGAGTATTTGTGGAATAAGTATTTTTGCATAAATATTTTTGCATAAATATTTTAAAATAAATATTTTAAAATAAATATTTTAAAATAAATTTTTAAAATAAAATGTTGTTAAATACATTCCTTATAAAATAGTTTTAAAGAAATATTTTAAAATAAATAATTTTAAATACATGAAATGAAATTAACTCTTAAAATTTGTTTAATTTAAATTGTGACAATGAAACATTATAAATAAGATATAAAAATGAGATTAAAATAAATAGGATAAAAAGAATAGACTTGGACGTCTCGACGATAGAATTCGCTATTAGAACAATTCATTTTGAAATGGTAAAAAATCTTATTCCTTTGGTAATCAATTTTTAATTATTGTGTTCATCTACATTCTTTTCACGGGTGACCCCGTTATCTCATTTTATAAAATGAGTGTGGAAGGTAATAATAAATATACAAACGGGAATGAGCCGTTTGTTCTGGACACGCGGGACGACCCTCGTTAAATACTTTCTACACCAATCTGCATCATTTACTGTTGATAATAATATTTCTTTTGAAACAGTAAATGTTTCTTAGGTTCAATATTATTGAAAAGAAGTAACCTTTTCTTTTTCCGTAACAAATTTCATTGTCAAGTAAATACGGAAACGTCCCTTGTTTATTTATCTAAAATTTTATCAATTTAATTCTTTCGAACCGTAAAATTGTTAGCTAAATATTGTTTTAATTAATAAGTGAATATCACTTTTTAAAATATATTAATTTGAAATTGTACTGCTTTAGTTAAAGGGACAACATAATTGGATCTGGGAACAATTACTTTTAAAATGGGTCGAATTGTTTATCTAAGCGACATAAAAACAACCAAGAATCGGCCGAGCTTAATTTTTAACGTTAAATAAATATTAAATTATATACTAGTTGAACCCATGGAAATTCCAAGGTAGTTTACAACTTTTAAAACACATTATGAATAAATAAATAAAAAATAAACTGAAACAAATAACGACGAATTTAAAACAATTATTCAGGATATTTTAAAAAACCTTTTAAAGCTAAAGAGAATTGATTTAAAAAAATGTAGATTAGTTTCAATGAAAAATTAACACACAACACATTGGTCTGTTTTTTTTTCTGAATAAATATTTTATATAAATTATAAAGGAACACATGTCAATTCACATTTTTAAAACTAAACAAAAATATAATTAAAAACTAGGTATCCTCTAAACATGATTTTATGTTAAATTATGAAATAAAATAACCAATATAAAACCGTAAACAGAGAGCCATTTTATTTATTTTTTTTTAACATTTTTAGAGAGAAAATAGTTTTAATGATTTTGACTGATAAATAACGACTATAAAAAAAAGGTAATTCGTTATTAATTAATGCTTGCGATGATGTTTTTTTTTATTGACACTGGACGTACGGACAAGTAAATTAATATATATATATATATATATATATATATATATATATATATATATATTAATTTACTTGTCCGTACGTCCAGTGTCAATAAAAAAACGTCATATATATATATATATATATATATATATATATATATATAATTACTTGAAAAATATGAAAATGATATCCTATGGATTGATATTGAATTACTGTTAAAATTAGCTTTTTCTTAATTTTTACTACAAAAATGTCGTGTAACATCCAGTTTTTGTTAGTAACCAAAAAAAAAAAAAAAAAAAAAATTAAAAATTAAAAAAAAAAAGAATACCAAAAAATAAGTCTTATTTCCGATTCGAAAACGATTCTTTTAATGTTTACTATTTATTTCAATTTAATTTTTCACTGCTGGTACTAACGATAAAGAAGTGGGAAAATAAAGCTCGTGGGAATCAGACATTATCTGAGCATTACCTTCCCCTACTCATTTCTTCGAACTTTCATCAAAGTTTATATTTTGATACTTATAATAGTAAACGTTTTTTTTTAATATATACTTTGCTATTGATTTCTTCTAAAGAGAAAAATATGAATTCTCGAAACTCCCTGAATTAAGGTAAGAAAAAAAAATCTGTATTCCTTGGTTTGAACATTTGATGATCCAAAAAATTTTATGAATATTTCTTTTGCATCATTTAAATCCCTTTGTGTTTTGTGTTGGGACGATTAATCGGAATCGAAATCGGGAATCGAAAAAAACGGAACATTTTGGGATATCAAAATCGAAAAAATTAGTGCCTATTTTCCGATGCCAAAAACAATTCTTTTAATTGTCTTTTTTATTTGATTTTTTTAAAAACAAAATCTTCCACCGTTGGTAATAATGATAAAATAATAAATATTTATTCATTATAAGCAATCAGTAAAACTAAAACCTATTGATCATCCTTTCCTCCAACATATGTATTTTTACGCTTGAGGAATTATATGCACATTTAACGTATATTTTTACGGTAATCAGGAAAAATACCAACTCTATAGTTAAATATTTAGAAATTTATAAAAAGTCGGAATCGATAATTGTATAAAAATCGGGAATGTAGTACGGAATCGGTAATTGCATCGGAATCGAAAAAATATTGAAATCGTCCTATCACTTATATATATATATATATATATATATATATATATATATATATATATATATATATATATATATATATGATAACGTCGGTACTAACATGAAGCGGTTTAATTAATTCTTATAAAGGTTTACTTTCATTTGGAAATGATGTCGAATCGAAAACACATTTATTTTTATCGAGAGTGAACACATTTGTATGAATTCATCGAAGCATGTGATTCTCTATGTGATTATTTTAGGACCTCTTTGTTTTACAGGGTTCCAGGATCTAGTCTGGTGTAATATCGAGCTCAGTGCGTCGTCAGTGCGATGACTAAAAGACAACATCAGTTGGAGAAGGTAAACCATTCCTCCTAAGGTAGCTATGCCGATGGGATATAAATCGGGATACTAATGCTATGTGATTTTGGATATTTAGCGTTTAATTGCAGAGCGAAGTATCAGCATTCTAGCTTATTCTGACAAACATCCGCACAGAGAGATCTTTGAAGCAGGAGGATCAGGTTTTGTAGCCATGGAAGTTCTCTCCTATTAATAAAATAGTAGAAGTTAAAAACATTAATTTTCCTCTTACTTTGGCCAGTTAACGATGTTATAGTATACTTTCCTTGTGGTCTCTTGGTCTTACCGAATTCAAGCACAAGAATTAGTCTAGTCTGGTGAAGTATCCAGGTTAGCGCTGTTACTATAAACAACGTTACTTTAAACAACCTTACTATAAACAACGTGACTATAAACAACTGTTACTATAAACAACGTTACTATAAACAACTGTTACTATAAACAACGTGACTTTAAACAACGTTACTATAAACAATGTTACAATAAGCAACGTTACTTTAAACAACGTTACTATAAACAACTGTTACTATAAACAACGTTACTTTAAACAACATTACTTTAAGCAACATTACTATAAACAATGTTACAATAAACAACGTTACTTTAAACAACTGTTACTATAAACAACGTTACTTTAAACAACGTACTTAAAATAACTGTTACTATAAACAACGTTACCTTAAACAACGTTACTTTAAACAACTGTTACTATAAACAACGTTACTTTAAACAACGTACTTAAAATAACTGTTACTATAAACAACGTTACCTTAAACAACGTTGCTTTAAACAACTGTTACTATAAACAACGTTACTTTAAACAACGTACTTAAAATAACTGTTAATATAAACAACATTACTTTAAACAACGTTAATTGAAAAAGGTGCATCATTCGTCATATGCGCCAGTGTGAGGTAGTCATACCAAGATTTTATTTGAGCTTTTAACACGATATTATTTTTAGAGTTTGTTTATAGCAGTACGTATTCTAATACCAGTTGACAAATCAACAAAGAAACCTTGACACTCGGGGATGGTGTCTTATAGATAAGTCAAGTTCTCTTTAAATTCTATATATGTGTATCATCTTTAGTATCTGTGTGCGTGAGGGTATCGTTAGTGCGTGTGTGCGTATCGTTTGTGTCGTTGCATCACTAACAAAAGCTTCTGCAGCATCGTAGCATGTCATGGGAATTAGTTTGTTTTTGTCTGAATGACGTCAGAAGTAAAAGTGTAATACAAACATCTATATGCAAAACATGTCTTAATGTAATAATAAAATCAAATTTACCAACTCACCATTCATTAAAACTTTCAAATTCTCAATAAACAAAGCGCACACAAAAGAATGATTACGTAAAACCAACGATCGATGAAATGCGTAAAAATTACTGACGTCTTGTTATTTCGTTGGATTTTAAAGAAAAGAAACATATACAAGGTTTTTTAATTCAAGCTGCTATATATTAAAAATAATTTTATAAAATCAACAGTAAGTTCTCTACAGTGCAATGGAGACAACAATGTATTGTGGACTAAGTTACTCCTGGGAGGCATGTGCAGCTTCCTCCCGTGCACCGTGGTGGGTTCCCAACTAGGCAGGTATTCGACAAAATACACCTGAAGAAGGTCGGGGTTACATCGATCGAAACTTTGTAGAAATAGCACCCACGATGAGAATAAGTAGTCCACATAATCAAATTAGTACATAAAGTATAATAAAGCCTCACCTAAAAAATTGAGAAACAGAAAAAAAACTGAGTTTGTGATTTTAAACTATTTAGCTCATCAGTTGAATAGATTTTTTTCACGAAAGAAAAAACAAAAAGAAAGAAAAAACCCCAAATTACAGCTGTTTGTTGTGAATCGTTGATTTTTATAGTCAAATCAATAAGAGATGCTTTTTGATCTGAGAGTCGCACTTTTTAATAAACTTCATATTTAAAAACAAACACCATTAAGTCTTCGCGACTCAAAAACCCGTCCTCGGCAATCAATCCCACAAGCTCGAGAGTGTCGCGGATAGATCAGACTATTTGTTGCAATAATGTTTGGTTCAATTCTCGCCCAGGCATTACCTATATTTTTAAAAGAAGAATTTGTTTATTGCCGGTCGCCCGAGGAACCCTTACCAGGAAATGACCACGGGTTCGTTTCTGGTTAGTTTTACACCTAGCGAGAGTACTCACCCCACCCTCTAGGAAGCTGGTTTTCTCAACCTTCTGTTCATGTGCCACACTTGGCTTCAATGAGAAAACAAATAAATAAAAAGCTTCAAAAAAATGGCTGCGTCGATTGGGAATATCTGAAAAAAAAATGGGGTTGGATTGTTGTCAATTGTATTTCAAGCTATTTAAACAATACTGATGTGTTTGTTCTGCGACGCTTTAGTTTGAAATAGAATATTCTTTGGTTTGTCACGCTTAAGTTTGAAAAATGACTGTCATCGCTAGATGCATTGAATGGACGTATCTTAAGAATAGATTAAATGGACGCGTCTTTATTGCTATGTTGTGAGCGTGACAAGAATTGTCTTCTCGTTTTTTAATTTTCCATTTAAACAAATTCGTTTAACAACGTCAAAATGGCCGATAATATTGCTACTTACATTTAAATGACATAATATTTGCATTAACATAAGAGATGCGTCATCCTTGGCCTTTTGGCTTGTAACAAAGTGTAGTATCTGTTCTGATACTACACTTGAGTTTTTCTGTCCTCGGTCAATGAAGGAAAAATCCTTCTTAACTGAGACAATTTTTATTTTTGTTCTTATCAAGAGTGCCCTTTTTCGGGGAGCTAAATCTTCACGAGATTAAAAACAGACCTTGCGTCTAACTCTGCTCTTGTGGGGAGGCCAGTAAATAGAAACATAAGAGATGTTTCCAATTTTTTATTCAGACAAAACTTTTATTATTTAAAATTCATTTTTTAAATGTAATCCATTTACAGCAAAAACTCGTCTTCTACCACAACAGAAAAAAGACTTTTCTTTCTTCCTATCTGTATCTAGCATCAAACAGAATTTTAATGGCCAAATCTTATTTACAAATATATCGCGACTGTGAAACACATTACTGCTGGACTGTTTCTCTGCATATTACAACATAATCCTCTTTAAACACAACGTCAACAAATACTTATTATTCGTCCACATAAGCAATAAAATTTCGTTTATACCATTAATTGTTCCTCATTTTTAAACGGACTTCTAAAAACCTTGACCTCAAGTGGCTCTTGGCCTTGATAAATGCTGACCTTACACTAGAAAATCATTTATGACGTTTAATACTATTTTTGTGAAATAAATATAGAATTTTTGTTTAAATCTTATTTTTATTACAATTTTATTTTTGTTCGATTTAATTTATTCGCACGAACATAAACAAATCCGAATTATGTCTTCAATTTTTTATAATTGAATGATTGACTTTTTTTTTATTACATTTCCACTCCAAATCAAGGCACATTGCCACTTTGGTGTAGGGGGCTACTATCAGGGACATAAGCATCAGGGGTACTGTGTAGGAAGTTGGGCAGCAAGATGTCGGTTTACATTACACTGGAACTTTTGCATGTCAGTACAGTCGGGTAAGCAGTGACCCGGAAGGGAATTCCAAAGTCTAGCTGTTCTGGGGAAGAAACTATTGGACTAGAACGCTCTCTTGCATCTATGGATCTCTACTGTAAAGGGGTGGGATTTAGCTGCTTGTCGGGTTTGTCGGGGTATTTACGTCGAGGGGACACAAGTGCTTGCAGTTCGTCAGAGCATTCACCGTTAAAGTACTTGTAGAACAAGCAGAGGGATGCAACATTTCCTCGATGTAACAGAGGCTGAAGTTTAGCTGACAGTTCAGGACCTATCAGATTGGCGACTCTCTTTTGAACCTTGTCTAGGAGCGAGAGACTAGTAGCAGATGCACCAGCCCAAATATGACAACAATACTTCATACATGGGCGAATGGTGGCCTTATAGAGGTATAGGATACTTTCAAGCGTTAATAGCTTTCTATCACGGTAAAGTTAACTCACCTTCTTCGCAGCGGTCCTGGCAATGTTCTCAATGTAATTGTTCGAATTCATGTTTCCTGTGAACGTTAGGCCGAGGAGTTTAAAAGATGTCATAAAGAGTCATTGGCCATTGCTATTGGCGGTAGGGAACGTTTGTTGTAATTATTGAAGGAAACAAGTTTAGTCTTGGCAGCATTGAAGGTGACAATCCATTTTTGTCCCCATTCCACTACGGATCGGAGGTTTCCTCTAGTGTTTCTGCCATTTCTTTAGATATGTGTTCATTTGTTTTCTTGTCGTGTCTGTTATAGAGCATGGTGTCGTCAACATACATACCCATCTCACAGTCGATTTTGTGAGGGAGGTTATTTATGAATATTAGGAATAACAGAGGTCCAAGGCTAGATCCCTGAGGCACTCTCGCATTTATATCATATTGTTTAGATGTACGACCGTCAAGGACAATTTGGATTTTTCTCTTATCTAAGAAGGATCTAATTATGTTATGTATTCTTCCAGTGATGCCGTATGATCTGATTTTCTTGAGAAGACCCTCATGCCATACCCTGTCAAAAGCCTTAGATATATCTAGAGCTACCGCTCTATCCTCCCCCGCTTTGTCCAGTGACTGGTATATATGTTCTGAGATTACTGTGGAACGGGCTTGCCTAAATCCATATTGTTGGTCAGTCAGAAGTTTAGCATCTGTAAGGTGATGGACTAGAGCTTAGTTAATTATGATCTCAAATATTTTGGCGAAAAGTGGGAGGAGGCTAATGGGCGATAATTTACTGGGCCAGTTCTTTTACCAGAATTCTTGAAAACCGGCACCACAGAAGTAGTTTTCCAGCAGTCCGGAAAGCAAGATTCATTAAGGCATTAGTTGTAAAGTTTGGAGAGAACTGGTGCTATTTCGGCGGCGTATTTTTATTAACACAGCCGGGATGAGATTAGGCCGTGTCAAGCTTTCTTATGATAGCATGCACCTGAGCAGGTGTGATTTTCAGATCGTCTAGTGTGGCGTCTATCCGCAAAGTGAGGGGGTGGTTAGCAGAGTCCAGTGTTGAGTTGGAGACAAACCGTCTGGCAAACATGTTAGCCTTCTCAGTTGCTGAGCAAACCACCCCATGACTGTTGGATAGTGGGAGAATTGTTGATTGCCCATTATTTACTACACTGTTGTAGATTTTCCAGAAGTCTCGGGTTCCTAATTTCTGTGCTTCGATGCGTTTTTTGGTTTCAGTAAAATCTCTCTTAGCTGTTGCGATTTCTTTCTTACAGTTATTTCTCGCTTCTATGTACTTCTGTCTGTTTGAACCGAACTTATGTCGGTTAAATTTGCGGTACGCATGCTGCCTTTGCGCTATGGCAGCTGCACAAGTTGAAGTGAACCATTGGGGAAAATGGGGCTTGCTATAGAATTTGCGTGTGGGAACATGTTTTTTTTTTACATGGGGGTCACCATTTATCAAGGCCCGAAGGCCACTCAGGGATAAGGGATATTGCGTGTACAGTAATCAATGAGATAGTATTGTTGTAATCATTAGTATTTGGGGTTTTGATAGAGTGTCTTACTTAAGGAGGCGGTTTGTCAGGAGTTTGTTTATGTTGGACTTGAAGACGTCCAAGCTGTAGTCAGGTGGGAAACAGGCAAGCGGCAGAGAGTTCCACTGGCGTGCAGTTTTAAGAAAGAAGCTTTGCTCATGGAATCTACGTTTGGATTTAGGCACAGACAAAGAGTGGGGAAAATTATTGACAGTAGTTTCAGCAAGACGGGTGTTTCTCGTGAAAGATTGGCGAGGGGGGACGAGAGATTGGAGCCCAGACGAGCACCTGCCATGGAAATAGCGATAAAACAAAGACAGGCTTGCAACGTCTCTTCTGTGGGACAGAGGTTGCAGGGAAGAGAAAAGGGCATCCCCCAACAAACCACGAAGTCTATTTTGTACTCTGTCAAGGCAGGATAGGCTGTTTTTAGCAGCTCATGCCCAGATGTGGCAGCAGTACTCCATCTTTGGACGTACTTGGCTTTTATACAGAAAGAGAATTGCATCAGTAGGTAGATATCTTCTGGAGCGGTAGAAGGATCCCACCATTTTCCCAGCGTTCCTGACAACAGATTTGATGTACATTTTCCATTTCAGATCAGGAGTAAAGGTCAAACCCAGACGCTTGTCAAAACATGGAGCCTCTCCAAGACGAGAGCCATCCATTTCAATTGATGCCAGATGGGGATCAGAGTTTGGTTTTGGATGCATTAAAGGTAACTAGCCACGTCTTCTCCCATTGTACCACGTGCTCAAGATCAGAGGAAAGAGAATCAAAGAGAACTTTGTCATTTATGGCCTTTGATATGTTTCCATAGATGGTCGTGTCATCAGCATAGATGTCAACGAATGATTTAAGTATGTGTTTAGGGAGATCATTGATGTAGATCAGGAAGAGAATTGGGCCCAGGATGGACTCCTGGGGGACTCCAGCATTAATACTGTGGGCCTCTGATTTCTGCCCATCAACCACTACTCTTATGACCCTATTGGAGAGACATGATTTAATGATTGAGAAAACATTTCCAGTAATACCGTAGCTGGAAATCTTGTGAAGTAGGCCCTTATGCTATACCTTATCGAAGGCCTTCGATATGTCAAGAGCAATTGCCCTGGAAAGGAAACCTTTGTCAAGAGATTCACTAATCCTGTGTGATATAACCGTTAGCGCATCTGCTGTAGATCTTGCAGAGCGGAAACCATATTGCATGTAACCAAGAAGGTTGTTTCTGTTGAGGTGGTTGACTACTTCTTTATTTAATATGGATTCCAACAACTTACTCATGACACACAGGAGACTTATTGGGCTGTACATGTGCTTCAATTGCCTCTTTGAACCATTCAGTGGTCTCATTTGCGCAATGTTCAGCAGGAAGTTAAAAGATATTTTGCCATGGAGCGTCCCTGATGAGATCCCTGATGGCTTCCCAGTCAGCCTTTTTATAATATCTTGTTGTTTCGAGCAGTGGCTCTTCCGTTTTGGCTCCAGAGTTTAGGGTGATTTCAACCATTACCACTGCATGATCGGCGTTCCCAAGAGGGCTGTGGGCATTCGTTACACAGTCATCGGGAACTATGGTCAGTAACAGATCTAGAAGTGATGCATGTTGTTCTTGCTGGTCTTCTGACAAAAAATACGAAATACTACATCGAGTAACATTAAAAACTAGCAAGACTATTCGCCGTTGCCCGCGGTGGGGCAGAATCAAGTAATATACTTTTAACAATTAATTCGTATTATTTGGATTCATCGGACTACTGTTTTCATTTTGAGTGTCATTTTAACAATGTTTCGCAACCTCCGACCTTCTTCAGATGTATCTTGTTGGACTCGGGAATGTTTTTGTCAAACTCGGGAATTTGTTCAGAATTTCGGACGGAACCTGTTGCAATATTTTTGTTCTATAATGGGGTAGTTATTTAATTGCCGCCCACATCGGCAATATTTGGCACAAGGCCTGGAAAGTGGGATCCCTGCAGGCTCCCCTAAGGGAGGGACACTCCTGAAATTTTAAAAATTGCCTGAGTAACCCCGTCGGCATTCCCCGGTCGGGGCGCCTCAGGCAGCAAGCAATAAACTTGCTCCACCGGAAAGCCCGTTGGCATGGCCTGGGAGGGATGGACCTCCTAGGTATTACTCAGGCGGCGTACGTCAGTCCAACAGGTGCTGGGCCGGTTCCCGGCCCCTCACCTGTTGGGCTGAGTGTCAAGTGACGAATCCTTGACGTGTACTATCCTGTGCCCCTGCAGCCGAAGCCGCTAGCAGACACATCCCATCATCCCTGAGGAGGTATAATGGGATAGTTATTTAATTGCCGCCAAAAATTTCCCTAGAAGAGTTCGCAATTAAAGGATACTCTAACTTAACTTCTAAATCTGACCCCCAAGATCGCCATGGGCATGGAATATGTGCCTATATTAGGGATAGCTTTCTATGTGGTAGGGACATCTCCAGGGAAGATCCTAACTTACCCTATATGTGCTTCCGGGTTGCTTTAGCTCACACTACGGCATTTATATTTGCTCTCTATCGCCCCCATAACAGCGGAGTTACTATCTATCAAAGCATATCTGAGAAAATTGACCACATCCTATCTGCTTATCCTTCAGCTAACATTCACGTATGTGGTGACTTCAATGTTCACAACGTCGAATGGTTGACCCACTCTAACAAGACCGATGATGAGGGGAGGTTCTGTCATGATTTCTCCATTGCCTATGACCTCACTCAGATTGTTCAGGAACCCACCCGTGTGCCCGACAATGACGGCCAGTATGCGAGCCTACTAGATCTTTTTCTCACAACTTGCCCTGAACTATGTTCAGTTTCTGTTCTGTCGCCTCTTGGATCTTCCGACCACTCTGTTGTATCAATTAAGATAAAAATGAAATGTAATAAGTCCTCAGACGTACCTCTCCATCGTACAGTATATCGATACACTAAGGCTGACTGGGATAGCTTCCGTACATTTATATCTGATCTACCTCTGCATTCCATGTTTAAAAAGGATTGTCCTCTATAGTATTAGACCTGACGGAATGGTTAATTGTAGGTATTGACCGTTTCATACCCTCGAAAAAGTTTCAGCAAAAACCTAACAGCCAGCCATGGTTCTCTCCAGAATGTGCTGCTGCCATTGCGCACAGAAATCACTTTTTCCACTGTTTCCAACGTAATAGATGTATGGAAACTAAAGCCGCTTTCAGGACTGCCAGCAACCATTGTAAGAAAGTAACAAAGAATGCAAGAGAATTGTATGCTCAATCTGTTAAGTCCAAAGTAGCTGAGCAGCGGCTTGGTTCCCACCAGTTTTGGCAAATAGCAAACAGAATCCTGAACAGAAGCGTGTGCTCCATCCCAACTATTATCAATGGACCTGAGGTAATCTCGTCAGGATCAGACAAAGCCAAACTCTTTGTCAAGAACTTTGCAGCTAATTCTACCCTTTGCGATCAAGGCCGCCAACCCCCAATATTCCTCCTGTATCGGAAAACACGCTATGTGATATACGTATATCTGTACGTGATGTTGCCAAGCTAATCAAAAACCTTGATTCCAGTAAAGCAACTGGCCCTGACGGTATTCCAATTATAGTACTAAAAAAACTTCAACCTGAACTAGCGCCCATACTTATAAAACTGTTTAAAAGTTGTCTTAAGGAGAATAGTTTCCCATATCCCTGGAAAATTTCATCAGTATGCCCTGTATTTAAGAATTCAGGTGATCGCTCATCCCCCTTTCAGTACAGGCCAATAAGTCTCCTGTGCGTCATGAGTCAGTTGCTGGAATCTGTGTTAAATACAGAAGTAATCAACCATCTCAACAAAAATAACCTTCTTAGTGACAGTCAATATGGTTTCCGTTCTGCTAGATCTACAGCAGATGTGCTTACAGTTATATCTCATAGGATTAGCAAATCTCTCGACGGAGGCAACCTTTCTAGGGCAAGTGCTCTTGACATATCTAAGGCCTTTGATAGGGTATGGCATAAAGGTTTACTTCATAAGATCTCTAGCTATGGTATTGCTTGAAATGTCTTCTCAATTATTAAATCATTTCTTTCTGATAGGTTCATAAGAGTAGTAGTTGAGGGGCAAAAATCAGAAGCTCACAGTATTAATGCCGGTGTCCCTCAGGGGTCCATCCTGGGCCCAACTCTTTTCCTGATCTAAATTAATGATCTTCCAAATCACATCCTTACATCATTTGTAGACATTTATGCTGACGACACTACCATTTATGGTAGCACATCTAAGACAGTAAACGACCAAGATCTCTCCAATTCTCTCTCCTCTGATCTTGAGCACGTAGTACAATGGGGTAAGGAGTGGCTGGTTACTTTTAATGCATCTAAAACCAAGCTTCTCTCTTTACATCATCAACATTCTGATCCACATCTGGCATCAATTGAAATGAATGGCTCTCGTCTTCAGGAGGCCTCAAGTTTTGACAAGCTTCTTGGCTTGACCATTACTCCTGATCTTAAATGGAACACGTACATCAAATCTGTTGCCAAGGCCGCTGGAAAAATGGTGGGATCTTTCTATCGATCCGGTAAATATCTCACTGCTGATGCTATTCTCTATCTATATAAGAGCCAGGTACGTCCAAGGATGGAATACTGTTGCCACATCTGGGCAGGAGCTGCTAGAAAGGAATTGTCCTGCCTTGATAGAGTTCAAAATAGACTTCGTAGCCTCGTAGGAGATGTCCTTTTCTCTTCCTTGCAACCTCTATCTCACAGAAGAGATGTTGCGAGTTTGTCTCTGATGTATCGTTATTTTCATGGAAAGTGTTCGACTGAGCTTCAATCTATGATCCCCCCTCGCCAAACTTTCACAAGAAACACTCGTCAAGCTGTAAAAACTATTAATAATTCCCCCCACTCTTTATTTGTGCCTAAACCTAAACGTAGATTCCATGAACAAAGCTTCTTTCTTAGAACTGCACGCCTGTGGAATTGTATTCCGTTTTCCTGCTTTCCGGCTGACTACAATATGGTTGTCTTCAAGTCTAACGTAAATAAGTTCTTGATGTTCCGTTCCATATAAGTTATCAAATTTACCGAATTTTCATTACTAATGATTATTGTATTGTCCAATTTCTACTGTACACTCTTTAACCCTTATCCTTGAGTGGCCTCTTGGCCTTGATAATGTGGTGATGCCTATGTAAAAAAAAAAAACGAAAAAAAACATCGGCAATATTTGGCACAAGGCCTGGAAAGTGGGAACCCCGCAGACTCTCCTAAAGGAGGGGCACTCCTGCAATTTTAAAAATTGCCTGAGTAACCCCGTCGGCATTCCCCGGTCGGGGCGCCTCAGGCAGCAAACAATGAACTTGCCCCACCGGAAAGCCCGGTAGCAAGGCCTGGGAGGGTTGACCTCCTAGGTATTACCCAGGCGGTGTACCTCAGTCCAACAGGTGCTGGGCCGGTTCCCGGCCCCTCACCTGTTGGGCTGAGTGTCAAGTGACGAATCCTTGGCATGTACTACCCTGTCTCCCTACAGCCGAAGCCGCTAGGAGACACATCCCATCATACAGTCGGACGATTCTATTTATAAACGATGCTGCTAAGAACTGACGAATCAAATTAATTCACGTTCTGCTACCAACCAATCAGAAACCAAAATTGCTTCATAAATATTAAACCTTTTCTGGAGCAATTTTACATGTTCTTTTCCGTCTCGACACGGGAAGAATATTTTGTTCTGTAGAACTGTCTACTACAAACAAGTCACCTCCCAGGACTTGTGTGTAACAGCGAACCATCTGAAACTGTTCTGAAACTCAAAATGGCTTACACTTCTAGAGGTCATGCGCCCAGCGTGCGTCTTTATATCGATGCATCCGAATCAAAATTCGAATTGTGGGAAGTTAAATTTCTAGGATATCTACGAATCCAAAAGCTACACAAAGTACTACACAACCTGAAAACAGAAACGACCCCGAATTCATTGAAAAGAACGCAACTGTCTTTGCGGAATTAATACAGTGTTTAGATGACCGAAGTCTATCACTGGTAATGAGAGAAGCCCTGGACGACGGCTGCAAAGCATTAAACATATTGAGAGAGCATTATTTATCGAAAGGAAAACCCAAAATTATTTCTTTATACACTGAACTGACCTCTGTAAAATGAATGGTAGCCGAAACTATTACTGATTATATTATAAGAGCCGAGACAACTGCAAATTCTTTAAAAATGTCTGGTGAAGTTATAAGTGACAGTCTGTTAATTTCCATGGTCCTTAAGGGATTGCCGAGTGATTTCAAGCCATTTACCACCGTGATAACACAGCAAGAAAAACCCATGACCTTTAGCCAATTCAGGGTAGCACTCAGAAGTTACGAAGAAACTGAAAAAATGATCACAGAAAAAAACGAATCCACACATATCATGAAATTTAAAAATACACACATAAAAACACCAAAATCGAATTATACCAATGCCAGGAATAAAAAACGCAACTTTGCCAAAAGCAAGTTTTTTTCCTAAGAAAAGTACAAAAATTATTTGCTATAATTGTGGACGACCTAATCACAAGAGTTTCCAATGTAGATACAGGACTAAAAATGGCGACTACATTAAAAATGTAGAGAGCTCTGTTAGCAAACATACATTTTTATTTTCGTGTACATTTGATGCTTCAACAAACAATAATAATTTTCTTGTCGATTGTGGGACCAGGGCACATGTGATTACAAAGGAATCTGATTTTATCAATTTTGATCCCAACTTTAAGCCACAAAATCATTTTGTAGAACTAGCTGACGGGAGTCGAGTCAATGATATCGTTTTGAAAAGAGGCAAAGCGAAAATCTCGCTAAAGAACAATAAAGGTGAACCGTGTTTCTGTATTCTAGAAAACGCTCTTCTAATCCCAAAATTTAAACAAAATATATTTTATGTACAAGCTGCCACAAAACAAGGTGCAAATATAAACTTTAGCCCCAATAAATCAAAACTGGTATACCCGAATGGAACTGTATTCGACATTAAAGAAAATGGAAGACTATATTATTTAAATAACGTAGTCCCATCAAAAACCGCCTGTCATGATCTACAGACATGGCATAAAATTTCTGGACACTGCAATATTCCTGATATCAAAAAGTTGCCGACTGTAGTTGATGGAATGCAAATACAAACATCAAAAACCTTCAACTGCAACGTCTGTACGCAAGGGAAAATGACAAACTATCAAACAAGATACCAGACAAAAAGGCCAAAAAAATCCTATCAATGGTGCATTGTGACTTGAACGGTCCCGTCGAACCGATGGCCAGAGAACATTATAGATATGTGTTGAATTTCGTAGATGGCCATTCAGGTTTAATAATGGCTTACTTTTTAAACAAATCTGATACCCTGCTAGCAACTAAGAAATATCTAGCCGACATGGCCCCCTACGGTGAAATCAAGTGTATTCGCTCTGACAAAGGTACGGAATTCACCAATAAAGACTTTGAACTTTTACTAATTAACCATCATATCAGGCATGAAACATCAGCTCCTAGATCGCCACACCAAAACGGGACTGCTGAACGTGCGTGGCGGACACTTTTTGAAATGGCAAAATGCCTACTCATTGAATCAAAACTCCTTAAAAATCTCTGGACGTATGCACTTATGGCGGCAGCCTATATACGCAACAGGTGCTTTAACAAAACACTATCAAAAACTCCATATGAATCTTTCTGCGGTAAAAAAACAAATTTAAGCAGAATGCATATATTTGGTTCAACTTGCTTCGCATATTTTTTTTTTTTACAACGTGATCACCACTTATCAAGGCCCGGAAGCCAGTCAGGAATAAGGGTTATTGCAAGTACATTACGTTAGTGTGGAAATTTGATGAAGTGTTTACTTAAGGGGGCGGTTCATTAGGAATTTGTTAACGTTGGACTTGAAGACATCCAAGTTTTAGTTAGGTGGGAAGCAGGCAGACGGAACAGAGTTCCACAGACGTGTAGTTCTAAGAAAGAAGCTTTGTTCATGGAATCCGCGTTTTGATTTAGGCACATATATAGAGTGGGGGAAATTTTTCACAGTGGATTCAGCTAGACGGGTGTTTTTCGTGAAAGATTGGAGTTCAGACGAGCACCTGCCATGGAAATAACGATAAAACAAGGATAGGCTCGCAATATATAGAGAAAAAGAGTAAATTGAATATTAAAGCCGACAGAGGTATATTTCTTGGATACGATAAAAACAGTCCAGCCAATTTAATATTTTTTTCCGAAAAAAATAAAATAAAAAGAATCCGGTGTGTAAAATTCACAGACACGTTTAATTTTGCAGACGAAAACCCGACATATGAAGAGGATGAAATTATATTACCTCAAATAATTAGAACAAACGAAAACAATAAAAATGACGGAGACGAGAGTGTCCATGATGATGATGATGATGATGATGATGATAAAGTCGAAAGATATCCCAAAAGAAATAGAAGACGACCCGATTTTTTGTGGTCGACAATATAAAAGATTATCAAATCGACTATTGCCATTCAATGGAAAATGTGCCAAAAAGCTTCACCGAAACAATTAATTCAGAACATTGTGATGAATGGAAAATTGCCATGAAAAAAAGAAATAGATGCATTAACCGAAAATGATACCTATACGATAGTGCCTCTCCCAAGAGATAAACATGTTATTTCTACCAGATGGGTGTTTACAAAAAAGAGTGCAGCATCAGGCGTAGAACAGTACAAAGCAAGATTTGTTGCTAAGGGGTATTCTCAGATTTACGGTAAAGAATACTTTTCTACGTTTTCACCGACCACAAACCTAACGACAATCAGAATTTTACTGCAAGTCGCACAACAATATGACCTAAACATCCATCAAATGGACGTAAAAAATGCTTATTTGAATGCCCCAATAGACTGTGAAATTTATATTACCCTTCCAGTGGGATTTATAATGAAAAATAAAAATAGCGTGTGGCGACTTAACAAGTCATTATATGGTCTAAAGCAGAGTGCTCAGTATTTCATGATTATATTATTAAACAACAATTTAGACAATGCGCTGTAGACCCCTGTTTATATACCCAACACAAAGACGATAAACTACTGATTTTAGTTTTGTGGGTCGATGATATTTTAATCGCATCAAATTGTGACATAATGTTAACTGATGTTAAGAACAAATTAAGTAAAAAATTCAAATGACCGATCTTGGCAAAATATCCTGGTTTCTGGGGATAGAATTTACTCAAAGCAAAGGACTTGTTACGATGACTCAATCGAGATACATCGACAAAATACTATTAAAATTTGGAATCGGAGAGTGCGGGAAATGCTCTACACCGGTCGAAAATGATATTAATAAAAATATACACACAGAATCTGAAATAATAAATGACACACAATATCGCGAAATTATAGGTAGTCTTATATATTTAATGACTGCAACCAGGCCCGACATATGCTATACAGTAACAAAACTCACAAAAATTATCATGACCGACAATGAAGGATTTAAACAGAGCTAAACAAGTCCTACGTAATTTAAAAGGAACTAAAGAACAGAAGTTACTATTTAGAAAATCAAGAAATCTCCTAAAATTAGAAGGTTTTTTCGGATTCAGACTGGGCAAACGACGAAGATCGCAAGAGTGTATCTGGATATTGTTTCAGACTCTCAGAAAATGCGCCTATTATTTCATGGAAATCTAAAAAGCAATATATTGTATCTCTCTCTACGTGTGAAGCAGAATTTATCGCGATCACACACACGACCCAGGAAGCACTCTATCTTAAAAATATCCTAAAGACTATTTTGGAGCCAGAATTAATTACAAGCCCCGTAGTAATTAATTGTGACAATCAAACCAGTATAGTCTTAGCACAGAACACGATAATCAACCAAAGATCTAAGCATATAGATATAAAATACCATTTCATAAAAAACGAGATAAAAAAGGAATCCATTATTTTGAATTACATATCATCAGAACAAAATATCGCTGATGTATTTACGAAACCCGCAAAGCTACAACGCTTTTTCTCAAAACTTGTTGGGGAATTCGACTGAATAATTTTTTTTTTCACTGCCCTGTATGTATATAGATTTCTATATATCAAAAATACAGACCAGCGAAGTTCCACTTATGAGAAGGCTCTTACTTTTTTGCATGAATATCAGCGGAAAACCCTAGGGGTAATGCTCAGAGTATATAGATTTCTATATATCAAAGAAAAAAATAGTCCTGGACAAGACGTTAAACTGTATCCATTTTATTTGTATTAACACTTTAACCTACAAATGTGTAACTAATACTTTTGCTTAAAAAAAAACTCTTTGTAATTTTCCTTTTTGACATTTGAACATAATTAAAAATGGCGTCTTTTTAAATGCTAAAATTCTAAGATCCAAATGATTTCTAATTTTTGTTATGTCTAAGTGAATATAAAAATATATATTTATTTTTGAGCAGAACAAACACAAGGGACTTCCCCATTATAAAAAATAAGGAGGATGTTGCAATATTTTGGTTCTATAATGGGTTATGATCCCACACAGTCGGACGATTCTACTTATAAACGATGCTGCTAAGAACTGACGAATCAAATTAATTCACGTTCTGCTACCAACCAATCAGAAACCAAAATTGCTTCATAAATATTAAACCTTTTCTGGAGCAATTTTACATGTTCTTTTCCGTCTCGACACGGGAAGAATATTTTGTTCTGTCGAACTGTTTACTACAAACAAGTCACCTCCCAGGACTTGTGTGTAACAGCGAACCATCTGAAACTCCAAATGGCTTACAATTCTAGAGAACCTTTTAATTACTTAACGGAGGTAGCATGTTCTTGTTCCGTTAACCATATCTGAATAGAAGTCCTAAGTAATTCGCAATTGTAGTTTTCGGTCAGCCACACTGAGAATTGAACCTTCAAACTTCATGAAAATATTACTTTTACAAATGCTTTTCAAAGCAACTGAACCATGGACAGTTTTAACACGGATTTTGGGAGCCTATTTTTATTTCTAGTTGCGAATATCACTATTTATTTCTAATTATTATTAATATATATATATATATATATATATATATATATATATATATATATATATATACATATATATATGTTTGTGTGTGTGTTTGTGTGTGTGTTTACTGTTTGAAGGTTCAAGTTTCAATGTAGGCGACAAAAATGCAATTGTGAATTGCTTAGGACTTATATCCAGTCATGGCTGATGGAACAAGAGCATGCTACCCCCGTGAAGTAAATAAAGAGTTCAGTTCGGAATTCCGTTCGAATTCACAAGTTCAACAGAAACATTCCCGAGTTCGACAAGATATACCTGAAGAAGGTCAAAGGTTACATCGACCGAAACGTCGTGAAAATGACAGTCAAGATGAAAACAGTAGTCCGATGAATTCAAATGATTCAAATAACCAATCCTCATCTAAAAAATTCAGAAACATAAAACAATTGATTTTCTCCCTACTTTTTTGCTTCTTACTGTTATAAAACATGCTGATGACACGACCATCTACGGCAACACATCAAAGGCTGTAAATAACAAAGTTCTCTCTGATTCTCTCTCCTCTGATTTCGAGCGCGTGGTTCAGTGGGGGAAGACGTGGCTGGTTACCTTTAATGCATCTAAAACCAAACTCCTATCTTTACATCATCAACGCTCTGATCCCCATCTGGCATCAATTGAAATGGATGGCTCTCGTCTAGGAGAAGCCCCATGTTTTGACAAGCTTCTGGGTTTGTCCTTTACTCCTGATCTGAAATGGAACACGTACATCAGGTCTGTGGCCATGGTCGGTGGAAAGATGGTGGGATCCTTCTACCGCTCCAGAAGATATCTCACTACTGATGCAATTCTCTATCTATATAAAAGCCAAGTACGTCCAAGGATGGAATACTACTGCCATATCTGGACAGGAGCTGCTAAAAACAGCGTATCCTGCCTTGACAGAGTAAAAAATCGACTTCGTGGCTTAGTGGGAGATGCCCTTTTCTCTACCCTACGTTGTGAGCCTATCCTTGTTTTATCGTTATTTCCATGGCAGGTGCTCGTCTGAGCTCCAATCTCTGGTCCCCCCTCACCAATATTTCACGAAAAACACCCGTCTAGCTGAATCCACTGTGAAAAATTTTCCCCACTCTTTATCTGTGCCTAAATCAAAACGCGGATTCCATGAACAAAGCATCTTTCTTAGAACTGCACGCCTGTGGAACTCTGTTCCGTGTGCCTGCTTCCCACCTGACTACAACTTGGATGTCTTTAAGTCCAACGTTAACAAATTCCTAATGAACCGCCCTCTTAAGTAAACACTTCATTAAATCTCCACACTAACGTACTGTACTTGCAATAACCCTTATCCCTGAGTGGCTTCCGGGCCTTGATAAGTCATGACCACCGTGTAAAAAAAAAAGTAAATGTTTCTGTAAAACGCCGAAACAACTATTCGAGATAAAGTTTAACAAACTGACAAAATACAACAAATACACGATTACAAAATCAATGAATAAATAATAAAATAAAAAAAAAACTGAAACAAAACAAAAAAAAACAAAAAACAAAAACAAAAAAAAAACACGGGATTAGTTTTACTTCTAAGAAGAATCCGCTGCTTCTTTCCTGCATCTGATCCTTACGCCCAAACATTAATTCCCGTTCTATGTAGAAAAATATTAAGAAGATTATAATAGTTTTTGTGTTTATTAAAAATGAAAGATTGTCTTTATTTTGTTTTGCATTAGCCTGGGTGCCTGGCGTTGCCCGGGTGTTTGGATGTGCGTGTTGAGCAAAAATAAATAAATAATAATAAATAAAATAATGGTAGTAGGCAGGCAGGCACAAACCTGTATCGCGAAAGAGTAAGAGAACGTGAAAAAACACGTGACGTTTTTGCCGTTGCGTCCATCGCCAAACCGGAAGTGGCGAATGCTTAAATTAAAGCTAGTTAATCGAAAAAGAAGGGATGACCTTCGAAAATATGGGCGAAAAAAGCGACCCCTCCTTGTAGAGAAGTGCCTTTTTGGGGGTGAAGCTATTAATGTCTTTGTCCAATTTTTCGATTTTTGTCGTCCGAAGGGTCGGGCTTCAAAATAGTACTAATCTCCTGAAAATCCGTCACCTCTGTCGAAATTTTTAGGCAGACATACAAACATAATACATACCAAACATACAAACATAATACATACATACATACATAATACATTTAAACAGACAAGTTTATATTATAAACTAGCCTGGGTGCCCGGCGTTGCCCGGGTGTTTTGAGGTATGTGTTAAGCAAAAAAAAAAAAAAAAGGATGAAAAAAAACGTGAAAAAAAAACTTGACATCTTTGTGTTCCTCGCCAAACTGGAAATGACGTAGGTTTAAATTAAGGTTAAACTATCGAAATGAGGGTATGACTTTCGAAAATCTTGGCGAAAAAAAGCGATCCCTTCCTGTAGAAAAGTACCCAGTTGAGGGTGAAGGTATTAATGTTTTTGGTCAATTTTTCAATATTTGTCGTCCGAACTATCGCCCTTCATAATGATACTGATCTTGTAAAAATCCGTCGCCTTTATAGAAAGTTTTAGACATGCATACATACATACATTTAAACAGATAGGTGAGATTTATACTATAGATTATTAGTTTAAGCCGTCTCTTTTATTAGTCATAAAAATTAGATTTGCGTAATAATTATTCTTTCCTTTCTTTATGATTACCAGTTATTAAGATTACGCCTTCTTTTTTTATTTCACAAAATACGTGACTATAGAAGCGAGTTCCACACATATACGTTTCTTGTTTTCTAGATTGTACTAAAATGCAGAAATTTAAATGCAATGCGAACAGACATCTTGCTCAACTCCCTACATAGTGCCCTTGTAGACATGATCCACATAGTAAACCCTTGCCCCCAAGTGACAATATATATTGCTTGAGGTGTACAAGGGTTAGAAAGAAAAAAAATAACAAAACTTGATTAGTTAATTTCTAAACTATCTGCAATGTTTTGAAAGTTCAACACAAATGTAGATATTTTGTGTCGTAGTCATGAGAGTGGGATGGTTGCTGGCAAATACTAACCTCACTAACAATGGCCTATGATGCAAACGGCACAGGCCATCGCTCGACGACCAATGCCTTAATTATTACCTGTAAAATTGAATTACAAACGCACACCTGAGCGTGGATGAATGCAGGGCGAACATTAGACCCAACTTTGACAATGCAAACCTTACGTTGACTTGTGTAGAAATGATTAGCTGGTGTTGTAATGGATGCGCACATAGTCGAAGGAGACAAAAACGGGGTTGATTTGCACATGGCGGACGTACCGGCAGGCGAGGTGAATGGAGGGGTGTTAATTGTTGGTATAGGTTTTGCCCTTATACGTTCCTACGAAAAAGACAATAAACTAAAGATTTCATGCGTGACCAAAGAACAAGGTTACCGCGTGCACCTGTAGAAGGTGTGGTCAATGGTTGGTGCGCTTTTGTGTTTGTATATTGATGCTCTTACTTACCTGTCCAACATCAGAACATACCTGCCATAATTTACAATGTCAAAGTTATGAATAATAATAATAATAATAATAATAATAATAATAATAAACTACTACTAATAATAATAAACTACTACTACTAATAATAATAAACTACTACTACTACTACTAATAATAATAATAAAATACTACTACTAATAAACTACTACTAATAATAATAATATTAATAAACTACTACTACTATTAATACTACTACTAATAATAATAATAAAAATAATTTTTTTTTTACACAGTGACCACCACTTATCAAGGCCCGGAAGCCACTCAGGGATAAGGGTTATTGCAAGTACAGTACGTTAGTGTGGAGATTTGATGAAGTGTTTACTTAAGGGGGCGGTTCATTAGGAATTTGTTAACGTTGGACTTGAAGACATCCAAGTTGTAGTCCGGTGGGATGCAGGCAGACGGAACAGAGTTCCACAGGCATGCAGTTCTAAGAAAGAAGCTTTGTTCATGGAATCTACGTTTTGATTTAGGCACAGATATAGAGTGGGGGAAATTTTTCACAGTGGATTCAGCTAGACGGGTGTTTTTCGTGAAAGATTGGTGAGGGGGGACCAGAGATTGGAGCTCAGACGAGTTCCTGCCATGAAAATAACGATAAAACAAGGATAGGCTCACAACGTCTCTTCTGTGGGAAAAAGGTTGTAGGGTAGAGAAAAGGGCATCCCCCACTAAGCCACGAAGTCTATTTTGTACTCTGTCAAGGCAGAATAGGCTGTTTTTAGCAGCTCCTGCCCAGATATGGCAGCAGTATTCCATCCTTGGACGTACTTGGCTTTTATACAGATAGAGAATTCCATCGGTAGTGAGATATCTTCTGGAGCGGTAGAAGGATCCCACCATCTTTCCAGCGACCTTGGCAACAGACTTGATGTACGTGTTCCATTTCAGATCAGGAGTAAGGGTCAAACCCAGAA
>NC_136484.1:197238017-197253017 GCF_053919585.1 Euprymna scolopes
AAGAACATTGAAGCTGCATATATATATATATATATATATATATATATATATATATATATATATATAAGTTCTCCATCCCCATTCCCATTATCCAACAACCGCGCCCCAAAAGAATGATGCCAAATAACCGAGAAGACTCAAAGAGGATGAAAAGACCGAGAAGAGAGCACTGACCAGACCTCCGCTGGACAAATGCCAAGAGACTTGTACCTTGGAGAGGTTTATTGCCACTTGAGTGGAGACAAATGGCCGCTGCTAGCGGGAAAACAATGGTAATCGGCTGTTGCGATAATGCAAATTCATTTGCAAATGTTATCGAAACAGGTGAAGAGTACTGGAAATTAGGGGAGATTTGTTGTCACTCAGCTTACAGGGAACAACACATTTTGTTCTCAAGGAGAAATCCTTTATGACCTGTGTGAAAGCTCCTTGTGAACCAATACTACTACTACTACTACTACTACTACTACTACTAATAATAATAATAATAATAGTAATAATAATAAATGGAGACTGGAATTGACAGCCGATGGACAACACATAACAGAAATTAACTTACAAAAAGGCATCTTTCAAGGAGACTCACTATCAACACTACTGTTCATCATAGCCATGATGCCCTTGAACAGTATTCTGATAAAGTGCCAAGCCGGATACGAGTTCTCCAATACAGAGGAAAAAATGAACCACCTAATGTACATGGACGATCTGAAACTTTTTGCAAGGACCGAAAAGGAGCTAGAGAGACTAATCAACACTACCAGAATCTTCAGCCAAGATATCCAAAATGGAACTTGGAATGGAAAAGTGCGCACAACTAGTTATAAGAAAGGAAAAACTGGAAACGACAGAAGGCATGAAACTACCCAACCAAACAGAAATGAGGGCACTAGGGAAACAAGACAACTATAAATACTTGGGAATTCTGGAAGCGGCACCATCAGAGCAACAGAAATGAAAGAGAACATTGGAAAGGAATACCTCAGGAGAACAAGAAAACTCCTGGAAACGAAATTATATAGCAGAAACCTAATAAAAGGTATAAATACGTGGGCAGTATCACTAGTAAAATACTCTGGACTGTTTATAAAGTGGACAAAAGAAGAACTAAGACAACTCGACCAGAAAACCAGGAAATGCATGACCATGGATAATGCATTACACCCAAAGGACGATACTGACAGACTCTACGTGAAAAGGAAAGACGGCGGGAGAGGCTGGATCTGTATAGAAGACTGTGTGAAGGGTACGAAAAAAGAACTAGAAAAATACATAATTCAAAACACTGAAAGGATAATCATGGCAGCGAGAGACACCGAAAAAAATAACAAAACAGAAAGCAGAGAGACAAATGACAAAACGAGAAAAGAGAAATGGGAAGAGAAATAACTCCACGGAAGATTCATAAGAATGACAAAAGATGAGAATAGCGAAAACACCTGGCCATGGATGCGAAAAAGACATATAAACCGAGAAACTTAATCTCTAATAACTGCAGCACAAGATAACTCGATAAGAACCAACCATATCAAAGCAAGGATCGATGAAACACAAGAAAATAGCAAATGCAGACTATGTGGACAGAGAGAGGCGAAACGATAAACCATATAGTAAGTGAATGCAGTAAATTGGCCCAAAAGGAATGCAAAAACAGGCATGACCAACTGGGAAGGGCGGTACACTGGAAATTATGCAAACGACTGCATTTTGAGCGTACAGACAAATGGTACAAGCATAAACCCGCAACAGCACTCGAAAACGAGAACTTCAAAATCCTATGGGACATGGACATACAGACAGACAAACCCATCCAAGCAAGAAGACCAGATGTCGTAATAATTAAGAAGAAAGAAAAATCCTGTCAAACCGTAGACTTTGCTGTCCCAGCTGACCACAGGGTGAGTATGAAAGAAAAGGAGAAACGAAGCAAATACACAGAGCTAGCCAGAGAGTTAAAAGGGATTTGGATGATAAAGAAAATCAAAATAGTACCAGTAATAGTAGGAGCACTAGGAACAATTCCGAAAAACTTCGAAAAAAGAATGGCAGAAATTGGAATACGAGGAATAACTGCAAAAATACAACGCCTTACGATAAAGAAAACGTCTGAAATATTAAGGGAAACCCTAGAATGTGGGGAATAACGCAAGACAACACAAGACAATATAACAAAGAAGCGTTACAGGGAATGAAGAACGTCGAAGCTGCATATCAACAAGTTCTACACCACCATCATGCACCCCCCCATTGTCTCATCACCGTCCCCCAATAGAAAAGTGATACCAAAGAGCCGAGAAGAGTCAAGGAGGTTGGAAAGACCTCCGCTGGACAAGCGCGAAGAGAACTGGGATCGTGGGGAAGCTTAGTGCCACTCAAATTCCAGTATAAACCAATGCCAATAACAATTAAACGACCCGAGTGTAAGCGTGACACAAAAATATAACACACACGATGTCGTATTAATATATAGATGATGATGATGATGATGATACAAGCTGAATACAAGTTCTCTAATACAGAGGAAAAATGAACAACCTAATGTATATGGACAATCTGAACTTTTGGCAAGGACCGAAAAAGAACTAGAGATATAATTGTTCCAACTCATGTTTCTTGTGAACGTTAGGCCAAGCAGTTTGAAAGATGTACTCTCAGACAGGGAGTCACTGGCCATTGCTATTGGTGGCAGAGAAGGTTTCTTGTAATTATTGAAGGAAACCAGTTTAGTCTTGGCAGCATTGAATGTGACCATCCATTTATGTCCCCATTCCACTACAGATTACAGACCAATAATCTGCCTATCAACCATGTAGAAATTTTCAACGGCACAATTGAGTAAACATATCTATCATTCCTTTAATAATCGGGAAATACTCCTCAATGAAAAGACAGGATGCCGGAAACGTCAAGCAAGACACATATCACTATTCTATCATTTAGCCGTAGGAGGGTTACGCGTCTTCATGATTCAATCACATATTCTTGTCCAATCTTCTTCGCTACTTTTTAAAATTCGCTTATTTTCTCCAGCTTTTTGTTCACTTTTTTATCACTTGGAGATGATTCGACGAAGAATCGAAAGTTCTTGTGATGCGTACAAAATATTTGTTATTTATTATTTTGACTCCAAATAAATATTGTAAAAACTGAAAGAATAGAAAACGGTATAATCAAACAGTACTTTAAAAAATATTTTATAATGTTTGCTTCAATGAAAGAATGCCTAATTACACACAAGAGATCCACATATCTCTATTATTATATAAAAGGAACTTTGTGTTTGTGTGTGTGTGTGTGAGAGAGAGAGAGAGAGAGAGTGAGTTCCCTATAGATTCGTAGACGAGTGGGTCAGTTTTTAAAAAGTCCACACGAAGGTACTTCATGGGTTTGGGAGTGTTCTTACGTAGAGTTTGTATCGAAATGCGACTGAAATCGATAATCGAAAAAAAGTCCGATTAAAGGAGGAAGTCCGATTTTGACTGAAGTTAACACTTATACAACCTTACATCACAAGTGCATTTGAGAAGTTTTATCACCGCACCAGCAGAAAGGCCCAGCCTATCAAATAAACTGTAGATTTTTATAATACAACATCTCTCTCAACGACGCCCTACACGTAATAATCCAATGGATTAAGGTCTGGAGAGCTTGGAGGTCATAAGTTGGTCAAAGTTCTTTCCCTCAGGAAAAACAAAACAAAAAAACATGTCTTGTTCAGCTGGATGTTTCAGCTTGTTTTAAATATCTCTTGGATCTCAGTAAACATTTTACAGCCTACTTCATCTGCACACATCTTCCTTTGGATGTTGGTGACGTATAAGTTTAAATGTTTGGTACAGTAGAAGACCCCCGTCGTGCGTGTATGTGCTAAGTAATAGAAATCCCACTATTTATAGTGAGTACTGCTGATATGAAATACAAAATTCCAAATTTAACGGTTTATGTATACTGCAATCCATGGGGTGGGGGATTAATCATTACTAGAGCTAAGACAACAGCATATTCTTGTCATTGTTTTGACTCTCGAGTGTGTATCCGTTGATATATTATATGCTTTTATATAGAGTGATGTGGTTCTCGGTTGATTAACTGTGTCTAACTGTGTCTGATATATACTCGAAGGCCAAAACAATGGTAAAAATATTATGTTGTCATAGCCCTAGTCATTATATTATGACTTTGAGTCCGAGAGAGAGAGAGAAAAAAAATATCGTCAGCGCAGTCCCGATGAAAAAAAAAAAAAATCCTCAGCGCAATCCCTAGCAAAATATAGAAAAGTCATTTGCAATTTTGATGGGTTCGTCGCTTACGGCTTCATCGGTAGATTGACTAGACATTGTTCAGAGTTTGGTTGCGTTTCCCACGTTACGACACGAAATTCATTGTTTGGTGAATAAACATGAATAAAACATACTGGACGCATCGTTTATCAACAAGTGAAATTCAAATATGTCGAATCTGTAGAATGACGAACAAGCCAGTCAATTCTCGGTCATTTTTGACATGTTTCAGTTGAGCAAAGCATCTGGAGCGACAGACGTTGTTTCATCTTGTTTTACAAAAAGATACTTCAAATTCAGAATATATTTTAATAATGACACGTTATAATGTCGACAATTGAACCTTCTTTTTTTAAAAATCTTTTTAATCTAAAACAAGGCAAATTGCAACTTAGAAAGTAAGAATATTATTTGGGATTGTGTCTGAGAATTGTGAACAGTTGAGCAGCAAGATGTCTGTTTACATTACATTTAAACTTAAGCCGGTAAGTAAGTCATGGAAGCAGGAAACAGGGAGGTTTACCAAATAGTCCAAGGGAAAATTATATTATAGTAGGAGGCTTCAAGAGTAAAGGGGTGTAATTTTGCTGCTTTTCGGGTTAGTTGGAATTATATACGTTGAAGGGATACAAGTGCCACGTGTTCATCAGAGCAGATTCCATTAAAGTACATATAAAACATGCACAGAGATGCAACATAGCGGTGATGAGACAGAGGTTGGGACATAGCTGATAGTGCGGGATCTATTAGATTTACAATTTTTTTGGGACCCTGTTTAAAAAAACAGAGACTAGTGCAAGATGTACCAGCCCAGGTATTGCTAAAATACTCCATGCGTGGGCAAATTGTGCCTTTGTAAATATATAAAAGTTACCTCTGGTGTAAGTAATTTTCTAGCACGGTAGAAGGAGGCCACCCCTTTTGCAACCTTAGCAATGTCCTCAATGTATTATTTGTTCCAATTCATATTTCCTGCAAATTTTAAGCCGAGGAGTTTATATGATGGTCTCTCGGGTAGAGTGTTATTTGCCGTGGCAGTCAGTGGTTGAGAATTTTTTGTAATTCTTAAAGGAAACCTTATATCGTGCGCACATCAGAATGAGGCAGCATACATAACCTATATACTATTTGAAAATATTTGCCTCTTCGTACTCAAAAGCTTGTAGTTTTTACAATGTCAATATTCAAATACCTTTTATTTTTTGGATTCCGAAAAAGTAGACATAAAGAGAATTTAGCATTAGTTCAACGCGAATTATTTGATATTATT
This sequence comes from Euprymna scolopes, assembly GCF_053919585.1. Taxonomy (NCBI): domain Eukaryota; kingdom Metazoa; phylum Mollusca; class Cephalopoda; order Sepiida; family Sepiolidae; genus Euprymna; species Euprymna scolopes. The sequence goes on from NC_136484.1 coordinate 197,243,568, forward strand.
GGCACTTTTGAAATTCTGCTTGAAATTTGAGATGCTATTAGAAATTTAAGCCAAAAAAAAATGATATTATTTTTTCTTAAAAATATATAAATTATGTATTTACCTAAAAGAAAGAAATGAGAAAGTTTTTAACCATATAAAGAAATTTACATGTGGTTTTGTTAAATATACGAATCCCTCAAGGATTATAGTCAGTCGAGTTGCTGATCGTGGATTGTCTTTTCTATATTAGTGTTGAGACGATTAATCAAAATCGGAATTGGGAATCGAAAAAATTGAAACTTTTTGGGGTATCAAAGTCGATATTGGAATCGGAAAAAATTGTGCGTATTTTTCGATGCAAAAAAAAAAACGATTCTTTTGATTATTTTGAATTTGATTTTATTTAAAACAAAATTTTTTACTGCTAATAGTAATGATAACATGCCACATATTGATTTAAACTTACTAGTAAAACTAAAATCTAAAATACATATGGATATTTTTGCGTTTTTCGAAAAAAAAATTATTGTTCTTTTTATTCCTCAATTTGCAATTCAATCCAATATATATGCAAAAAAATAAAGTGCAACAAACCATGCAAAAATATATTGCGAACACCGCGTGAATGTTTATCCAAGGCAATTATATTCTTTTTGGTTCTAACTTAATCAGTTATCTAAAGTTAATCATATATAAACGGACTAAGTACATAAGCATAAAAAAGGTCAATAAATATTTTTCAAAAGAAGAAATTAGGAAATAGAGCGGATGCAATACATTGTTTCTTAACAATCGACAATTCGCAAAGATGAAAACAAAAAAGGCGGAGATTCTCGTCCGAATAAATAAAAAGAACAGTTTTTAAAAATGGCGATGAAATTATTGAATTGATTATAAAAATTGAATGTTTCAAGTTTGCTTCCTGATTGTTTGTGAAAAATAGCGCAACCGTTTCAAAAGGAAAAAAGGTTTTGTATTTGGTTTTCCATGGATAATAAATAAATGAAAAACTGTTAAGAATTGGATCAGGATGTTTGTCAGTTTTGATTCGAGGAATAAACGGCTGGAAAATGAATGAAATGCAAAAAAAAAAAAAAAAAAAGAAAAAAAAAAAAAGAAGCGTTTTCGGATTTTAATGCCGAATCAGCCTCGAATTGAAAAGAAATGAAATCTTTTAATTGATAAAAGCGAATGACGACGAACGGCGTCGTCGATAAAGAAAAAGGATTGCATTTCGTTGTTGTATGCCAGTGGGTACGCATGCACGCGTGCGTGTGTGTGTGTGTGTGTGAGTGTGTGTGAGTGTGTGTGAGTGCGGAGGTTGAATCTCATAATAAAAAAAGCTTCGTGTGCATTTATTGTATGAGTAGGTAAAAAAGGCGGCTTTTTTTAGTTTATTGTTGAAAGCGGCCGAGGCAAGAGTGCGGCGTGTTTGCGCACGCCCTTCTCCTCGGCGGTGGGGGTCAAGTGTGACTGGCGTCACGTCCAAAAGAAAACAACAACAACAAAAAAAATGCATTGATTAAGGAAACGTTTTCATATTCATCGATTTTGACGATCGCTGAATATTGAAAGATTTTGCGTTCACACGTGGACGGAAAGAGAGATGTAAAGATATATATATATATATATATATATATATATATATATATATATATATATATATTTATATATAAGTGAGAATGTGTATGAGGAAAATTCTCAACCTATATATTCCACGAATTTTTAATGTACAAACTTGAAATTTGATATATTAGATATTCAGACACGTGGAAAACTTTTTAATCGGTTTTACAGGAAAAAAAAAAGAGTTGCTAAGGGGGTCAAAAGTGAAAATTGGTTCGTGGGGATCGTTGGATTTTTATCTGTTTGCTAATCGTTTTACAAATACGCATGCGTGAATTATTTACCTGACAGATTCATTATGTTAAAAAAAAAATAGGGTTTAAAACATTTTTAAAGTCGTGTCAAGCCTGCCTAATAGTTATCATACTTGACTAACTGTCTGTAGATTTCGATTTCATTTGTATTTTCCTTTTTTTTACTTACAAGAAGTGAAGTATTTAGCAAAAATTAAAAATAATACTCGCATGTACATGTCTCAGTTTCTGTATCAATTAAAATATACTATTTATACGCATTTTACAACCTGGCAACGCTGAGCAACACTGGCCAAGCTTCTATCTATATCTCTACAAGATGAGAATATGTGTGTGTGTGTGTGAGGACAATTTTCAACCTATATAATGAACTAATTTTTAATCTAGAGACTTGAAATTTGGTATCTAGGATATATCTAGAAATGTGGAAACGTTTTAATTGGTGTTCATCCGGATAAAAAAAAAACAGCTGCTAAAGAGTCGAAATTGAAACATTAGTACTTGGGAGTAATCAGATTTTTATCTGTCTGTCAACCGTTTCACGAGGTTTGAAAACACTTTCAAAAGATCTTGGCAAGCTGGTATAATGCTTATAATACTTGACGTCATTAATTTTTTGTTTTATCTCAGCTCCAATATATATTTTTTTATAACAAGCAGTGAACTGTTTAGAACCCCCCCCCCCACAATATTCGTATGCATCCGTTTTTTTCCATTTTTATATTGGAATTAAACGTTACGTTTAATATCGGGCAACGCCGAGTACATCTTCTAAGCTATATATCTATAAAACTGAGAATGTGTATGCGTGTGTGAGGACACATTTAAACATATACACCCAACGAATTTTTGATCTACAAGCTTGAAAGGTGGTATATAGTGTATTCAGACATGTGGAAAACTTTATACTTAGTTTTCATCCAGAAAAAGGGGTTGCTAAGGTGTCAAAATATAAAAAATTCCACGACTGCACATGCGCGAATTGTTACCATTCTATTAAGCATAAGTTGGTTTAAAAAATGGAAACACATGTCAAGCTTGCCTAATGGTTATCGTACTTGACTTACTGTCTATAGGTTTCGATCTAAATCTCGGTATTTATGTTTTACTGACAAAAACTGAACTGCTTAGAAAAAATACATAATACTGGCATGCTCATGTCTAAATTTCCTTTATAAATTGTTGTTTACATTTAATACTGGGCAGTACAGCTTACATCTAGTGTTATCTTTTCTTACCTTATCTTATATCCTATAAAAGTAAAAATGTGTGTGTGTGAGAGGACACTTTTCAACCTATATACTCATCAAATTTTTAATTTACAGACTTGAAAGTTGGTATATAGTGTCTTCAGGCATGTAGAATACTTTTTAATCCATTTACATCCTGAAAAAAGGGCTGCTAAGTGGTCAATTAAAAAAAAATTAAAATTGTACGTGAAAGGCAACCAGATTTTTATCTGTTTTCAACTATTTCACGACTTCACGTGCGCGGCGGTCGTGAAATACATTATGTTAAGTATGATTTTTTTTATAAACACTGTTTGAGAGTCATGTTAAGCTAGCGTAATGGTTATCGTACTTGATTCACTGTCTTTAGGTTTTGGTTTCGATTTCAGCTCGAGGCTTTGTTTTTTTTTTAACTTACAAAAAGTGAACTGTTTAAAAAAACATACTACTCACATGCACATGTCCTAGTTTCTTTTCGTTTTATTGTTTTACTTTATTTTTCTCAAGAAATTTAACACCACGTTTAATACTATCCAACGGCGGCCATGTTTGCTAGTATTCTATAAAAGTGAGAATGTGTATGAGTACATTCTGATCCTATATACTACACGGAGTTTTAATCTGCATACTTGAAATTTCGTATATAGGTTATTCAGATACGTGGAAAAATTTTTAATCGGCTTTCATACGGAAAAAGGGTTTCTAAGGGGCCAAAATTGAAAAATTCGTACGTGGGAGTCGTCGGATTTTTCTCCGTTTGTTAACTGTTTCACGACTGCTTATGCGTGAATGGTTCACATTACAGATTCTTTATGTATAATTCGGTTTGAAAACACCTTTTAAAGAGCGTCTTATGCTGGCCGAAGGGTAATGGTACTTGCGTCACTTTTTAAGTTTTGATTTCAATCTCAGCTCGAATAATATTTTTTTTCTTGCAAAAAGTAAAACGTTTAGAAGAAACATAATATTCGTATGCACATATCTCAAAAGAAATTTAAAGAAATTTAACGTTATACTTAATATCTACGGTATTTCTGTTGAAAAAAATTCGATTCTACATTAATTAAAATGTAATATTTATGCGTATTTTACGACCGAGCAACGCCGGCCAGCCTGCTTGTATTCTATAAAAGTAAGAATACGTGTGTGTTAGGACACTTCTCAACCTATATACCCAACGAATTTTTAATATGCAGCCTTGAAATTTGGTATATATTTAGACACGTAAAAACTTTTAATCTGTTTTCATCTGGAAAAAGGGCCGCTAAGTGGATAGAATAGAAAAATTGGTACATGGAGGTCGTCGGATTTTTGCTATGAGCTAACTGTTTCACGATTGCGCATGCGCTAATCGTCGATATCATATTAAGCAAAAAAAGGTTTGAAAACACGGTTAGTTCATCGTGTTCAGTTAGACTAATGGTTATAGTACTTGACTCACTGTCTTTAGGCTTGTGTGTCAGTCTTAGCTCATGTACTTATTTTTTTCACTTACAAGAAGTGATCTGTTTAGCAAAAACACGTCTCAATTTCTTTCTGTTTTTTTTTTACGTCATGTTTTCAAGGAATATAACGTTATGCTTTATACCGGGTAACGCCGGGCACATATGCTAGTCTTATATCGTGTAAAAATGAGAATGTGTGTGTGTCTGTGGATACTTCTCAACCTATATCCTCCACGGATTTTTAATATGCAGACTTGACATTTTAGTATATAGGTTGTTCAGACATGTGGAAAACTTTTTAATCCTTTTTCGATCCGGAAGAAAAGGGTTTCTAATGGATACAAATTTGAAAATTGGTAAGTGGGAGTCGTCGGAATTTTCTCTGTTTGCTAACTGTTTTACGATTGCGCATGTGTGATTGGTTCACATTATAGATTCTTTATGTTAAGTATAAAAGTAACCTTTTAGATATAGCTTGTCACGTTGGACGATTTATGCTAAGTACGAGTTGTTCTTAAAATAAGCATTAAAGGCCATGTCAAGCTGATGTAATGCTTATACTACTTGCCTTACCTTCTTTAGGTTTTGGTTTCGATCTCAGCTCGAGTAGTTTTTTTTTTTTTTTTTTTTTACTTTCAAGAAGTTTATAAAAACATAATACTTGCATGCAAATGTCTCAATTTCTTTTAGTTTTCTACTTCATTATTTGTCCTCCGACAAAAATTCATTCTTGTCCGTTCGTCCGTTTGGCTGTCCGGACTTTTCTCAATAACTACGCCTTGTAATTTTAAAAATTTTGCACACACATTAAACATGATATGAGTAAAAAAGTAACGGAACGGATTTTCCGGGAAAACTTCAGTTGCTCCCCTAGGGGTGCCTTTCGGGTTAAAATGGCTAAAATTGACACGTTTGTGCTTATTAAAAAAAAATTGATGCCTCGGATTTTTTAAAAACTTTCTGAAAACTTTTAACTAACTGATTTCTATAAAATTTTGTTTGTCTATACTTTACGATAACTCTTGGATGTGCCGCAGGGACTCTATTAGGGCTTAATAAAACACTCCATTTTTGGGACTATTTTACCATATTTGTCCAAAATTTTATGTCTATGTCTATTTAGCAGTTTTGCATGGTGCTGAACTCAAATTGAAATATGTTAAGGCCTTAGGGACTTTGGGGGTAAATAGGGGAGGGGCAAATTATCTTTTCTTGCATGGTGTAGAACTCAAATTTACATATGTTAAGACCTAAAACCGCACCGTTTGTTCATTTTCACCAGGATTTGACGTCCCCAGGGGACTTTTGGGGCTAAATATGGGCGGGGAGGGTGCTGAACTTAGTCATTTTTATGCTTTGTTCACTCACGGGTGAACCATGCATGGTTCACTTGTTTTTAAAGGAATTTAACGTTACGTTTAATACTGGGCAACGAAGTGTGCAGAACGTGTGCAGAACGTGTCGAGAACGGTCTTTACCAAACTACTTTCTCAATTTTGGTTTACAGACTAGAAGTGTGATGTATTGGACATCTGGATCAGTGGAACAAATTTGATTTGGTTCTGAGCTGGGAAAAATAAATGCTAAGGGGTCAGAATTATTAAATTAGAATTTAGCAGGCGTAAGTCGACTTAATTTGTATCCTCTACGCATACGCAAATATGCATTTATACGTTAAACTTAGTTAATTTTAAAAGTTTTTATATCCATAGGTTCTTATGTCATATACCGCTAGAGAGATTAATATTTTGGTTTCGAAACTAACGCCCAAGTCATATTTGTTTAAAAAATCTTTTGAAATCTCTACTATATATTGGTCATAATATAATAATCCAAATACATCTGGTTTTATGGTAATGAATATAAAATCAGCATAAATTAAAATATCATATTTAAGCGTATTTTACGGTCGAGTAATGCTGCTAGGCCTGCACACATATACATGTATATATACTAGCAAGCAACCTGGTGTTGTCCGGTCGTAAACTACACTTAAATATGATATTTTAATTTATGCCAATTTCGTATTCATTATTATGCAACCAATTCTCTTATTGATTAATATATTGTAGCATTGTACCTCGTACATAGTAATGATTTCTAAAGAGTTTTAATATATATATATGACTTCAGTATCATCCGCTAGAATCGAAACTAAAACATATAGCAACCTAGCATTATTCGGAGGTAAGGACACATTCATATCAAAACTTGACCAATTAACGCAGTTAAACGTATAAACATATGTGTATATTTATATGATACATATTACGTCGAAATACGCCTGACAAGTCCTAATTTTTCCAATCTCTTAGCAGCTATTTCTCCGGCTAAATATCAAATCGATTTTGTTCCAGAAGACCGAATACTCCATATTTCAAGTTTAAGTCCAAAAATTTACAGAATACTTTGATAGAGACAGTACCAAAGATATTGACAGTTATCTATTATATCTATAAAAGTGAACGTGTTTGTCTGTGTGTGTACATTTCCCTACGCAATAACTCTGTCAATTTTCAGTCTACAGACTCGAAATTTGATATACAGGGTACTGAGATTTGGGAAAATCTTTGTGATCGATTTTCGGCCATAAATTTGGCAGTTAAGGGGTCAAAGTTCAACGATTTAACATTTGAGAACTCTACCAAACTCCTCCGACAATTTTGGGTCTAAACACTTGAAATCTTAGATATAGGTTCCTTGTACAGATACACAGATACTTTCACTTATATATATATATATATATATATATATATATATATATATATATATATATATATATATATATATATATATATATATAACTAGTCGCCTGGCGTTGCCCGGTTATAAAATACGCTTGATATGATAATTTATGCAGATTTCGTAATTTTTATTATAATCATATATATATATATATATATATATATATATATATATATATATATATATATATATTGTTTTAAAAATATAATTATCCACTGACACGTGTTTCGTCGTCTACAACTCATCATAGTGGCTGAATCTAGCGAGATTCGAAATTCAGCCAATCTATTCGAGATTCAGCCACTCTGATGAGTCGTAGACGACGAAACACGTGTCAGTGGATAATTATATTTTAAAACCAATATATATGCCCCCCATATGGGGGTATCACATTGGTTAAAGGGAAAATTATTCCCAACTCGCATTTAGGTAAAAACGCACTTTCGTAAATAATTGAATTCATTCAAACCGTATCGCAAAACCCAAAACAAATAACAAGAATATATATATATATATATATATATATATATATATATATATATATATATATATATATATATATATATATATATAATCTCTCTTGTCATGTTTGACGCATGAGGGCTATAAATCCACCCTGTTATACTCTGCTTCCAATGTCCCTACCGCATGTGTGACACAGTGCCAGCCCTACCAACACAAAGCAAGCCGCATGATTCACAAGTGATGGTTTGAGCAAGCGCAGTTCCTATTCGCGCTCTACGAAGATTGGCTTGATAACCTATATGCGACTAAAATATTGGTTAGCTTTCTAATTTTTTTCGGAAAGCAGAGTGAGCAAATTCGTAAACTACCTACACAATGAGTTGTTTAAAGTGGGAATTTGAATGTTGCATCACTCAGATCGACTTTAGAGAAGAACAAAAAAAAAAAAAAAGAAGAGAAAAAACATAGGCAAATTCAATAATTACATTGTTACATCGTCCACACGAAAAAGATATTCTGTATTTTTAACAGGAACACTTTCAATTTCTGCGTCGTATCGTTACATGTGGCATTACTGATTAAGTCACCTTTAAAATTTATATTCGTAGAGTTATTTAGTTTATAAGGTATTTCAAATACAGGAATTTAGTAAGTCTGATCTCGGATCTAACTAAAACTGCATGCTTTTATTCAATATTTTCACCATTACATATTTACGTATATATTTTTGATCGTCTTCTCGTTTGTTCTAGTGCGTTGTACCCGACTTTTAATTATGTCCTTTGCTCTACAAAGGGAGATTTTCTGTCCGATTCTGCCACAAGTCAGGCAACTTTTTGTTCGGTATTGGCAGTCTTTACCCCAATGCAGGGCTCCGCACCGATAACATGGATTGGTGGTGACTTACTTTAATTTTCAATAAATTGTCTTTTCTGTATATGGGGGGGGGTATCCTTTCTTTTTTATTTTCTCTTGAGAAAAGGAATTTGACTTTTTATGTTTGCTCTCTATGTACGCAATGCCGAATTCGTCAATGTCATTTTACGTTCACATGTTTCCTGTCTTCTGCCAACTTTTGCTGTGTCAGGTTTTGCCCGGTTTCTACTTTAACTGGAACTCTGCATCGAATTTCAGAGTATTTTACCGATGCCAATCCTTGTACAAAGGCATCTGAAGTCGTGAGCACTCAGTTCAGTGAGTTTATACATCGTTGCAAAGTTTGCTGACTATTGATGCAAATTTTAAATAGTTCCCGTCATATTTTTCCTTTTCTGACGTCATCTTAACGTGGCATCAAAAACATAACCTGTTGTTTTTCCAAAATATATTTTGCTTATCTATTTTCTTTGTCCTAAATTAATTAAACTGTGCGATACATTCTTAGTGAAAAACATAACTCTCAGATTGATATTTCACCCATTAAGTTTAATTCCTGAAAACTATTAAATGTAAATATTTCAACTGTAAATAATTGTTTCACTTTGATAACATTCCTTCTGGCATTCTACGTTTATAAATCGTAATAATCCACCCTGATAGTACTCATCATTATAATTGACTTCTTTATTTACCGGCGTTTTCAGGTAGACTAACAACATAACTTTCTAACATATGTTCCCGTTCGATTTGTCCATATGTGCAGTGGTATTCTTTGCAGTGAAATAAGGGATTGATATCGTATAGAACATCTTCAAACAGAATACA
>NC_136484.1:197260517-197275517 GCF_053919585.1 Euprymna scolopes
CCGGTCGCAAGATGACTGACGTAACGTAAAGCAGTAGAGAAGTTTCTGGACGAGAGGGCGAACGTGTCGAATCTCATATCGACAGAAAAAGTGAGCTGCGCCCAACTTCTACATGGACCACGATAAGGAACTCAGAAAATCAGGCGTTCGCAGTTTTTCAATACTCAACTGTTATACATTTATATAACAGTTTTTATATAGTGTTTATTTTGTTTTTATAGTACACTTTTAGCTTATGACAAGTCGTCTGTCTTTTTTTTCTTCTTATGACGTCACCAGTCTGATTGGAGTGACTTGCTGGAGAATACCCGACTTCCTTTTCAGCGGGTGGCGACTTGGATCGAAGACAACGTTGGCGTCACCCATACGACAAGAAGGAGCCATGATCCAGAAGGGCCAACCCCCTTCCCAGCAGGTACAGTCGGCTGGACGGGAAGAAACGTCATGAAAATAGTATATATTTTTTTTCGTTTATCACGTCTAGATTTGAAATATTTTATTTTGTCTGTAGCGCTTAGTTAAGATTTACCATTTTTTTGGTATGTCACAGTAATTTTTAGTCGCGTGTAAGCGACTATATAAGTCACTCCGTCGATCCGTCAGTCGGTCAGTCGGTCTGTCGGTCGGCCAGTCAGTCAGTCTGTCCGTGACACTTTTGTGCTTGCCCTTTTTGGTTAAGATCAAAGGTCTGTTGTTAATAGATGTGGTAATCTTCTGGTCCATGTAGGGGCAACTCTACGTGGGCCAGCTGGCAAATCACTATCCAGCTCCCATTTCCCACCTCTCGGGAGCTGCCCCCCCTTTTCCCCTCCCCCTCTCTCACCACATTAAAAATCGGCCTTGTGCCTAATTTGCTCGGTGGGCGGAAATAAATACCAACCCCACATATAAGACCTTGGTCAATGTAGGGACAACCCTTAATACCAATTGTAACTATCCAGCTCCTCTACTCCCCGGGGAGTTAGTCCCGATTTCCCATTCACTCCGCACATTAAAAATCGGCCTTTTGCCTAATTTGCTCGGTGGGGGAGCAAATAAATACCCTTTTCTTGGCCTTTTGGCTAAGATCAAAGTTTAGTATCTGTTCTGGGGATCACTTTTCTGTATAAATTTAATGTAAAATGATCACCCACTTTACAACTAGTCAGTCTCAAAGCCATTCAAGTCATTCTCCAAATCATTCAAGTTGTTTTTGAAGGATTCCAGTCATTTTTTTAAGCACTCAAGTCATTCTTAAGGTCATTCAATTCATCCTTAAGTTCATTAAAGTCGTTCTAAGTCATTTACTTTTTATTTATTTAAGTCATTTCAGCCCATTTTTCGGTCATTTTAGTTTATCTTTAAAAATTTCATGTCAATCCTACATTCACGCATTCATTCATTACACGAGAGCACGCAACTAATGGCTATCGGCCTTGTTGAAATAAGCTTTTAAAGTATGTAAACGCTCATCTATAAAATGATACGTGCATTTTTTTCTTTAAGACTAAAGTTTTAAATATCGCGCCTTACCTGGAGTGATTACCATTTAAATAGAAAAAACAAAAACAAAAAACTATTCAACTGAAAATCTCAACTCTTATTCTCGAGTGACCTTTGGCCTTAGTAAGTTGTGAAACATGTATATGAAAAGAACCTTTTTATTTTCATCCTACCTAAAGACGTTAGCCATCTAGTGATTTTCGATAATCATTCTTTGTTCTTGTTAACTCATTGCATCAAATTGCTTGATGGCTTGTCTAGAGCGATTATTAAGTAACGAACTATTTTTTATTAAAAATGCCTTTTCGTTAGTCTGTCACACAAGTTTAAAATGTCTTTTTCATCGTTAAGCGCGCAGATTGGATGGACGCATCTTAAGAATAGATAAGTTTTTTGTGGGGAAATTAAAACTAATTTTCGTATCTCGATCAACTTTTGTTATCTTTGGATTTCGCCATGACAAATCGATCGTTATTACAGCGAAACTTCCATCACTCAACAAAAACCGGCGTTTCAATAAAATAGACGCCATTTTCTTTTTCTCGCGACCGTGTTATCGCAGGTGTGGTCTCACGGCAAATCGGCTTCAACTACCGACTTCTCTCTTACTGTTTCTGCCTTCATTCATTGTTCAGTCGAAAACTGTTTTCACTTTTTTTCGCTCTGTTGTGGTTAACGAGCTACAGATTCGCCCTTCATTTCGCCGCGTTTATCGCTGTTTGTTTTGATTCGAACAAAATCTATTAACAACAAAATGGACAATTCCTTACAATCTCACGCCATCCGCACGTGTGCAAAAAAGAAACACATAAAATTGAATTTTTATTTTTTTGTTGTTGTTGATTTGACTCGTGTTAACTTTTTCTCGGCTGAATTTACCTGAACTCAGTTCACATCTGTTAAAAACTTATACCATGTTATACAACGCATAAAAGACAACATAATCTCTCATAGATCATTTCATTTAACCTATTTTTATATGACAATTGTGATGTCTTTTAAATTATTAAATGTTCATTGACTCAAACCAAGATTATATAAAAAAATCTAATATATAAACGGCTATATGTCTGCTTGTCTGTCTCCATATTTTCAAACTCTATATTCTCCGAAACTAAAAGTCGCAGAGCGGCAGTGCGGGCCTAAAATGATTAGATTTTTAGGAACCGTTCTTTTGTGGGTCTTTAGCCGGTTTAAATAGTTTTTTAAAAGGTCAAAAATGGGTCCAGATTGAAAAAAAAAACGTTATATATTTTGTACATTAATCTTGATTTATTTTTAATTTTTACTTTTAAATTAGGTCATATGCGTGTCTTGTTGGTGCAGTGGTAACGTCACCAGCTATGGATGCTACAGTTTAGAATCTAGCTGATGGCACCCAGATACATTTTTTATTTATTTTTGAAATCACGCCTCTATAATAATATATACGAAATTTGGACAAATTAAAATAGTATATTTAAGCGTATTCTATGCCAGGGCAAAGCCGGACGCCACCCCCATCCACGCTATTACTTATTAAAGTTTCTGAATTTCAAATGCTTAAAAACTAAAAGAAATGTTTAGTTTTAAAAATTATATAGTTACTAATTCGTCCATTTTAAAAATGTAGCAGACAAGAATAATTACGTAAATCAAAATATATAAATAATATTCGTATTATTTGGATTCTTAAAACTTCTGTTCTCATTTTGAGTGTTATTTACACAACACACACACACACACACACACACACACACATATATATATATATATATATATATATATATATATATATAAATAAATATATATCCATGGAAATATTTGAATGTTTTTAGACGACCGTTTTTTTCTATAATCACACAAGTCACGAGAAAATGAAATATTTAATCTTTCTATAAATAATATACGGAACACACTAACACACACACACACACACACACACACACAGAGGCACACATACACACACACATGTATATATATATAGTGCGATTCCAATATATATATATATACACACACACACACACACACACACACACACATATATATATATATATATATATATATATATATATATATATATATATATAGTGCGATTCCAATCATAATATGACTCTACCGAGTGATGTACAATCACTCGGTAGAGTCGTGTTAGTATTGGAATATTTAAATATTTTTTTATTTCTGAAGATGAGATATGCTTCTGAAATTCAAAGAAAATCACAGCACGATATTACCCTGGTTCGTCACATGTTAATAATGAAAAAAGTTCTGATTGAAAATTATTGAAATATACTTCCCACCTTGTCTCGTACTTGTTTTTCTCGTGTTTTTCTTCAAAACTGCATTTGTTGCATACTGGGGTCTTTTTAGGGGGATGGATATTATATAGTTGATGTGTTCATATTGGTGAGAGATATATCGGGTATATTTAAAAGAGACATGTAATACAATTGGATGAGGGGGAGATATTAGAGATACATTTATACTGTTCTGGGAATGTTTCTATAACATATATTGTAGAGAGGAGGGATCATCAGTTCTTTTATCACAGGAGAGGTTAGTCATTATTTCTTGATAGAGAGGGAGACACATTTCTTAACGATGGGGTTTATACACAAAGTTCATATAAATACAATTTCACTTTACCTTTGTTTTGGTAGAATGACACAACACAAGACGCAGTTACAAAATGATGATGCTTCTTTTATTTCATCGACCGGTCAATGATTTCGCATCAAGGAATTCAAAGTCACTACATGATTTCAACTTCTAACCCTTCGCCTCCAAAGGGAGATTCCTTCTCCAATGTCAGCTCTGTCTTTCGAATCTCTTCTCGTTCTCCGCGTTCTGTTCTAAAAAACTAGCCCTATATTGAGAACTCATCTCTAAGCCATGACGACATCGCCTTGCCAAAAACATGCATCGATTCCATGGCCTGGACATGCCTCACGTGTCTCGTTCCCTCATGTCCGAGCATGTGCTCGAGTCACGTGGTCTGTACTCACGTGCACTGTTCACACATAAATTCTTCTAACCTATTTTTCGACTAACCTATTTTCAATACGTTTAACATTTTCTATTGTTCGCTTCTAGATAACCTTATTTTAATTTAATTTTCATAAACAAAATTGAATCATCAAATTCCTTTTTCACAATAACATTTCTAAACAACTGAATTTCTTTTCAAACAAACATATCTGCTATTTATTTTAAAACTAACAATAGGAATTCTCCTGAATCTTAATTCCAAATCTAGCTTTCCAGGTTCGAATTCTCGGTCCATCCTATCTCATTTTTACTTACTTACAAGAACAGAGGACTTCTCGTAACACATTGACATAACGTTAAACTACAACGCCTTACACACACAGAGAGTCACCCCCACACACATACGTATGTGTGTGTGTGAAAGTGTGAGTGTGTGTGAGTGTGTATGTGTGTGTGTGTGTGTGTGTGTTTGAATTTCATTTGATTTTCTATAAGCATTATTCTATTTGTTTTATTTACCTCCTTTCAGGAAGGACATGTGTTGGTTTGATAAAAGTATTCTATAGAACAAACTGGATTCAAACTTGGCACGACCAGCTTTTCAATCCTTGTAGTTATCCACTGTAACCCTCTTGTTTAGCGATAATGCAGAGCTCTTCTGTAAAAGATAGGAGCAGTTTAAGCCGCCGCTAATTCGTAGGTAAACATACATATGCATGATAAAATGCTGTCTGCATGTATGTATCTACGAGCAAAATGAACCAGCGTTGCACTGATCACATGAAATGAAAAAAAAACTAAAGGATAATTTCTATATCTGCTATTTATGTCCTATATCGTAAAGAACACCGTTTTTTTTATTTTATCGAGTAGAAAATAGATTATACTTCCCTTTGCTACCTTAAAAACAAATCAAAGCCAGCTCACTGCATTCCCCATAACATTTAATATCTATGTGTCAAATTAAAAGTTTATTTGAGGTAATTTCAGAACTCATACATTGATGACAATACCAAGGTACTTGCAAAAAAGGTGATGTTCCTCTACTATGATAGAAAATTACTCAAACCTGAGAGTATCTTATACCTTTACATAGCCACCATTCGCTTATGCATGGAGTATTGCATCTGCCACTAGTCTCTCCCTTTTAGACAGGATACAAAAATACAGTCTTAAATGTAATAGGCCCTGCACTATTCGCTAAGCTACAACCTCCGCCCCATCGTCGTAATGTTGCATCCCTGCGCCTGTTTTATAAGTATTTTAATGAAATATGCTCTGATGAACTCGTAACATTTTGCCACCCCCCTTTAGACGTACAAACTCCGACTAACCCGACAAGCAGCAAAATTCTACCCCTTCACTGTTGAGATCCCTATATGCCGGAACGCCTTCTACTCTATTGTTCTACTCTAATAATTTCTTACCTCCGTGTGCTAGACATTGAAATTCCCTCCATGTTTCCTGACTATACTGACTGTACTTCCATGACTGACTAACATACAATAATTTAAAAGTAATGTGAACAGACATCGCTGTTCAACTTCCCACAGTTGCCTGACATGATCTCAAATAGTAGTCCTTTACATCCAAATATTAATGCGCCTTGTTTGGAGTGAAAAAAAAAAAGGTAAATCCTAACTCATTTTGTTTAATGCACTTTTCATATCGTGAATCGATGAAAGTATTGCGCCATTTACTCTGAGACTTGAGCTCATTCTGCTTCAAATATTAATCTTATTTTTTGGTCCCCCGACAAAAGAAAGGTGAACCTGTAAATTCACTCTTGTCCTTTTGTCTGTTCGTCCGTTCGTCTGTCCGCACTTTTCTCAATAACTACGCCTTGGAATTCTAAAAAATTTTGCACAAACATTAAACATGATATGAGTAAAAAAATAACAGAATGAATTTTCCGGGAAAACTCCGGTTTACCCCTAGGTTTCAGGTTAAAATGGCTAAAATTGACACTTTTGTGCTTATTAAAAAAAATTGAGGCTTTAGATTTTTATAAACTTTCTGAAAAGTTGTAACTGATTTCTATATAACTTAGTCTGTCTACACGTCGCGATAACTTAGTCTGTCTACACGTCGCGATAACTTTTGGGTGTGCCCCAGGGGCTCTTTTAGGGTTGATAAAAACACTCCATTTTTGGGACTATTTTACCATATTTGTCCAAAATTTTCTGTGTATGTCTATTTAGCAGTTTTGCATGGTGCTGAACTCAAATTGAAATATGTTAAGACCTTGAGGACTTTTGGGGCTAAAGGTGGGGTTGGGATAAAAATGATGAACTTCGTCATTTCTTTTTTTGCAGTGTGAAGAACTCAACTTTACATATAAGACCTAAAACTGCACCGTTTGTCCATTTCACCCCCCTAGGGACATTTGTGGCTAAATATGGGGAGGTGGGCAAATGCTGAACTTAGTCCTTTTTTATGCCTCGTTCACTATGCACTCACGGGGGGGGGGCATGCATGCTTCACTTGTTTTGGTTTTTGTTTTGCAATTGTTTCAAAGTTGGCAGCTTTTATCTTAATTAAAAGTTAATTTTCTATCTTTTAGTTAATTTTACTGTCGGTATTTTTTAAATGTTTTCTTACTCTCCTATTAGTCTTGTTTGCAAGTCAATAACCTTAACAACAAGAAATATGCACTATCTATTTTCTTGTCTCCCTTTCCCTCTATTTGATGCGTCTCTACATCTCACTGAAAGGCTTCGTTCACTTTCTATCTAAATACGTATTATTTGGTTTATTCAGACTATGGTTCTCAACTTGAGTATTATTTTCACAACGTTTCGACCGATGTAACCTTCGACCTTTTTCATTTGTATCTTGTCGATATAGTAATCTGTAGTAATAAATACTGATCTATAGTGATAAGTAGTAAGATCCTAAATCTTAGAATAAGTTTAAGGCTGCCAAAATTTATACAAGAATTGTCTGCAAGGACCTTTGGCGTAACATATAGAGTACGAGGTAAAATTCAGTTGTAAGTGACACTCTTCTGGAGGTTGAAGATTCAGAATACAATTGCGAATTACTTAAGATTTCTACCCGATCGGAAAGAGAATATGCTACCCCGTAGATTAAATAAAGAGTTCCGTTCGAAATTCCGTGCGAGATCGCGAGAAAAATCCAGAATTCAACAAAAAAAAAAAAACCCGAGTTCTACAGGATACAACTGAAGAAAGTTGGTGGTTTAATCGATTGGAACGTTGTAATAATCACATTGAAAACGAGAACAATAGCACGAAGTATCAATCCTCATCTCAAAAATTTAGAAACAACACTTTAATCGTTAACCACACAGGCAGAAAAGACGCATCTTAGATTCGTTCAGACATTAGAGACTTTGTCTGTCAAGCCATCTTTAAAAAAAAAAAGCAAAAACGTTTATATTGCTAAACGCGCAGATTAAATGAACGTATCTTAGCATATCTGTTCTTGTTCATTCCTTTATAAACTTTTCCAAGCATGATTTTTACAGAAATTCGACTGTTTTTGAACCTTATGCTTTCAAGTTGATTTCCCAAAAAGCGAGTGACCTCTAATAATGGAGGCAAAACGTTATTCATCGAGTCTCGCAAAGCAAGTTGGTAAAATCAAAAGTGATGATACTTTTCTGATAACTTTTCTGATTGTTGTTATAGAACAACAATTCGCATAAAACAGTTAAAAATATGATTTTTAAAAGACTGCCAATTTGTGTTTAATTGGACGTTTTGCTTTTCATATTTGTGTGTTTAAGTGAATGTTTGTTCTTTTCAGTTTTTGCTGTTATTTTTTTGTAACTCAACAAAATCTAGCCATTAAAAACCATTGATAAAAAATAAAATAAAAACAATACAGCTTTTTTATTGTCTTCATAAGAAGGCGAAACTACATTTGGATGTTTGTTTTTCTCTTGATTTTATGTAATTGCTACCCAACAATGGACAAAATTTCTCAGACAAGAAAAATATTTGCCTGTTTAAAAGTTCAATAAATTGCATTTATGTATTTATTTATTTGTGGACTATTATCCTCATCCTCATAGTTGCTGTTGCTTCACCACGTTTCGGCCAACTCATCCTCTAGTCTTCTTCGGGACCCGTGGCGCAGTGGATAGAGGTGTTGAATTTCTACAATTCTAGGTCAGTATTGTCTTTCCATTTATACCCAAAGCAGGCCAAAGGTTTAGTTGGCCGAAAACATGGTGAGTAATTACTGGGGACACAGTTACAAGACTCAGCATTCTTATCCCGTCACACTTAATTATCTGAAGAAGGCCAGAGGATGAGTTGGCCGAAACGTGGTGAAACAACAACAACTATGAAGATACGTATAACAATCGGCAAATAAATAAATACACAAATTAGTAATCTCAAAGGATTCATAAAAAAAAATGTAAATGAAATTTGACTGTGTATATTTTTTATGTATATATTTTAGTTTATGTCTTATAATCCTTGTATATTTATTAATTTCCACAAATCTCAACGGAATATGTCGAACGGAACAATGAGCAATGGAGATGGGATTGACGATTAACGCCACGACCCTGGGTGTGCCAAGTTCGAATCAAGTTGATTCTCACAGACTTTCATCACACGCACACATGACCTTGTGTCTGACACCCTGGAAAGGAGACAAACAAAATGACTATAAAGAAAGAAGATTAGAATAAATTAATTTCTCCAAACCATCGATGAGCTCATGCGTCAAATATAACAGTGAATAATGAAAATCGAAATAAATAAATTTCGGTTTCTACAAATTTTCGTTACAAGTGATCCAATCGTAATGAACGTTAGTTAATATTGTTATTGCTGTTGATTGATGTATTTACCTTCTCTTTGAAGAAGGGTTTAGTTTATTGCAAATTGTCTGGAAAGTACCGACAGGGCTGCTCAGGCATTATCAGTATGATAGGTTACGCTTATGCTAGTTGCTTCTGAAAACCACCAGTGATGTTCTGTCTCAATTTCTGACAAAGGCGTAAATAATATATTTGTTTATTACTTGATTAAAAAGCCGAACAAGAATCAATTATAAAAAGCTCAAATTAAAGCTTTTTGCATTAAATTAACATATAACGCGTTGTTAAATTATCTACTCTTTCGATGAACAGACAAATTTAACATTTAAACCATCTGGAGAATTATCTTCTTTACTAGTTCTACAACGAACAAAATTTGATTGTTTACTGTGATATACCTTTATCAATAAACGAATTGGTCAGAAAATCAATGATTTTTCATGTAAATAAAAAAAGGTAGAAATGTTCGCATTCAAATAAACGAATTTTGTTTTCTCTTGAATTCAAGTTAAGGTAAGATTTTGCTACAAAAATTATTGTTATTATTAACAGTTTTATTATTGTTATTAATAGTTTTGTTATTGTTATTACCAATTTATCATCGTTATTAACAGTTTTATTATTGTTATTAACAGTTTTATTAATTGTTAGTAATAATTTTATTATTGTTATTAACAATTTTATTATTATTATTAACAGCTTTATTACTGTCATTAGCAATTTTATTTTCCTTATTGAAAGTTTTATTAATGTTATTTGCAGTTTTATTATTATTAACAGTTTTATTATTGCTATTAACAGTTTTATTATTGTTATTAACAGTTTTATCATTATTATTATTATTAACAGTTTTATTATTGTTATTAACAGTTTTATTATTTTCATTAGCAATTTTTTTTCCTTATTGAAAGTTTTATTAAGGTTATTTACAGTTTTATTATTATTATTAACAGTTTTATTATTATTAACAGTTTTATTAATGTTATTAACAGTTTTATTATTATTATTAACAGTTTTATTATTATTAACAGTTTTATTATTGTTATTAACAGTTTTATTATTGTTAACAGTTTTATTAATGTTATTAACAGTTTTATTATTATTATTAACAGTTTTATTATTATTAACAGTTTTATTATTGTTATTAACAGTTTTATTATTATTAACAGTTTTATTAATGTTATTAACAGTTTTATTATTATTATTAACAGTTTTATTATTATTAACAGTTTTATTAATGTTATTAACAGTTTTATTAATGTTATTAACAGTTTTATTATTATTAACAGTTTTATTATTGTTATTAACAGTTTTATTATTGTTAACAGTTTTATTATTGTTATTAAAGCCAGAAAAGATTAAAAGCAACGTGTAAAATATTCTAATTACGATTTCATAATCGGACAAGCTTGATTTTTAAACAAATATCTGAGTAAATTACTGAATTGATTCATGAATTTTCATCACGATTTTCGATAATGGTTGCATGATCCTGCAACGTGTAATATCCAGTCACAATATGAAATCAAATCCTTGGAGTTTTTCCGTTTAAGCAAAACGATGCGACATTTACCTTACTGTACTTTTTTAATCTCAATCCAGGGTGCATCTTACTCTGCCCTCGTGGAAAGTCAAGTAAATAGGGACAAGCTTCACAAAGATAACATGCTGAAGATGAGAATGAAATAAGTTAAACCAAGAGAAAAAGACACGTAATCGGAAAATGCATGAGGAGAAATTAAATATTTCCAAAGTTTTTAATACGAGGATTTTATGAAAACTATATGTACTTGTGCAGTTTACATGTCGTTCCATTTTCTAAATATGATTTTCAAGTTAAATTCAATTTTTACAACACCTTTCTTTTTCAATTCTCAAGTGAAAGTAAAAAAAGTTATAAACGCGATCTTTCCATGTTAAGAATGTGTTTTTGAATAATAACGTTATGATTTCAGCACAGTCCGTATTCTGCATAAGTGCGCAAATATATAATCCTTGTATTCAAAACTCTAAAACAAGATTAAATTATTTTTCTTTAAATAAAAATAATGTATTTTTTTTATGTTACTGGGAAAGAAATTATACAGATTTTTTGTGCTTAAAATAGGATATTAAAATTTTAATTTTTAATTTCTCCGATTGCGGTTTGTTCTAAACTGAAATATTAATCAAATTAAGAGCAAAATTAGTAGTAAAATATTTAGTTGACTAACAAAAAAATAATAACAACAAAAAGCAAGCAGCTCTCACTTAAAAAAAATTGTATTTATTTCAAGTAATATGTTTTATTTGGTAACTCAAGTGGTTAGTTTAATTATATATATATATATATATATATATATATATATATATTCCTATAAATTTGTGTTTTCTTTGTGTATCGATATTCTTATTTAAAAACTCGTTTTTCTATTTATTTAAAAAGAAAATACAATTTTCTTATATATGGCTTGTGGAATTGCATTCACTACCAAAAGATCTAGCTAATTTGCATATTCTTTTAACCATTCATTTTAATTAATTCCCTATTAGTGTTTTCGGTTTTCTCATGAGATGATCATCTTTAGTTAACTATTACGTGTAATTATATTCATGCAGATATTCTACATGATTTATACTTGCGTAATATTTGCGTAAAAAGGTTATAGTAAACACAAACCTATTTCTATATATATTTATGTATGCGTATATATATTTGTTAAAAATAGCTTATCAAATTCCTCTGTCAGTTTTTGGTCTACAGACATGAAACTTAATATATAGGGTATTCGAACCCATGCAAAACTTGATATTTGGATTTTAGCCGGAGAAAATCGGTGCAAAACTGTGAAAATTAAAAAAAACAATGGAATTTGCAGGTGAGGGTCAAAGAACAGCATTACGAATATGCATGCGTAACGTAATAGCTATTGGTTCATGTTTTAATTTTTAGCCTTGCAGCGAACAAGTCTTCATAGTACAGTCATTAGCGTCAAAGTAAAAATAAATCGTAAGGTAAACGTTTTGGTTTCGATTCTTGGTGGTGGCGCACGAGTATTTAAAAAAAACAACTTTTTAAATCATTACTTTATATTGGATCCAATATAAGATAATAATAGATAGGAAATCTGCATTAAAATATCATATTTAAGCGTATTTTACGACTGGGCAATGCCGGGCGGCCTGCTAGTATATATATATATATATATATATATATATATATATATATATATATATATATAATTTATTTTTAAAATATAATTATTCACTGACACGTATTTCGTCGTCTACGATTCATCAGAGTGGCATCAGTAGCTAAATGAAAACATGACTGATTCAAAGATTAATGGTAAGTTGTTTTATCAATCGTCTTCTAAAGACATTTGTTTTAGTAAATGTAAATAGTTCATCGATAAACAATATAGAATTGATTTTGGACGAGTTATCGTCTTATTTGCATACGGATGCGCATAAGGGCAAAAACAAGTTCTTTTTTTGGGGTGTATATATTTCAAAAAACAATTGTTAAAAATTAAACTTAACCACTTTTACACTTATTTCTTTTAGCAAATGTAAATATTGCTGTATTCACAGGTAGATCGTGTGAAAACACCTTGATGGTCCGTTATGTTGGAAAATTGGGTAGAAATTATATATTTAAGAAAACGGCTAAACAAGAACTAGTTTACGTTGGACTTGAAAAGCAATCATGTTATAGCCAGGTGGTAAGTAGGCCAGCGGCAGTGTTTTCAACAGACAGGTAGTTCTAACAAACAAACTTTGCTCATGGAATAGAAAGAGAATTGCTAAGTCATCTCAAACTACTGCTCAGAAAATCGGCCGACAAAGTATAAGTTTTTCTTTTCTCTTTGTCAGAAAAATCGCTCACGATTACTGAGGATTGAGGGAGAAATTCGGTGAAGTGAAAGTTACGTGGCTGTCAAAAACACATCCACATGGCGTTTTTAGATTATTCGTCATTTTACCGATATTACATACGCTAATATATACATATATCAATTTACTTGAACGTTTATTTAATTGATTTAAAAATTGTTTTAATTGCAAAAATTGAAATTCATTTCTTCAAAGTAAACGATAAATTACGCAACCGTTCCTTGTCGAATGGTGCAGGGGTAAAATTTCGAAAAAAAAAACAAACCTAAAAATAAAAAGACAATTTTGTTTTGTTAATTTCGGCGAACGACGAGTTTGAGGGAAAGTTTACTCGATAAGTATTCATAATGTTGTTTGATAAATTATTGTTCGATAAACAATCTATTCCGATTCAATTGAATATGGGATCATTTAGTCGAGGTAGATTGTATAGCGTCATTTCTACATCAATTTACCATAAATATCAATATTATTTTTAAAATGATACGTGTTTTCAGGGTTATTGGTATAAAAGCAATTTTTCTAAAAATACTTCTATAAAATAATTGTTATTAGCTAAATATGATTTTTAAAAATAAAACGAAGATGTCTTCTGTCTTTCTTTATTTAAAATTTCAACAATTGGATTCTCTAAAAACAATTAAATATTCTTTGTCGTCTAACCATAAAATTATTGTCAATGGGAGCACTTTTTGGAACGTATTTAAAATTGTTTTAGCGGATGGAGTGACATAATTTGAGTTGGAACAATTTATTTCAAAATTGATAAAGTCGATATGGTTTACCTTCGTAATATCAGATTAATCACTCATCAATATTGAATGATCGGACAATCACGTTTTATATGTGTGAAAAGCGATAACGTACGCACGAAGATGAAATGCATTAACGTATTATAATAATCATAGTAATAAACTTGAAGGATGACTGCTTGCGATTTCCTTAGCTAAGAACGAAATGTAGTATCTGTTCTGATATTACATTTCACCTTTTTTTGTCCTCGGTCAGCGTGGGAGAAATTCTTCTAGACTGAGACAATTTTAATTTTTTATAACTTTTATTGTGTTCCTCTCCAGAGCGCCCCTTTTTGGATGCTGGATTTTCCCTACTTAAAAAAAAACGATCTTGTGTCTTACCCTGTCCTCGTGGGAAGTGAATAGAACAACTTGGAAACGAGCAGTATTTGTTAAATTATGAACGCGTCGTTATTTTCTTACGAGAAAAGTTTGGGTGATTTTCCTGGATAGCAAAAAATAAAATAAAATAAAATAAACAATAAAAAAGAGTAAAAAAAAATGGGTAAAAACAAAAATTACAACAAATAAAAGCTATCAAAAGCAGATCAGTTATTCTTCTGCATATCGAAATAAGAATTGTTTTGTGTTTTAACTTGTTGTAAAATGTTGTTTTGACTTTAAAATAAAGGTAGTTTAAAACCTGTCGAATGATGCCATAATCGAGTCTCGATAATCTCTCTAAAATCGAAAATTAAACAAAATACTGGTAGAACATTATATTTCTGCACTATTAGTGACATTGATTGTGCTTCTCTCAGTATTTTGTTTCATTTTCGTTTTTTAAGCGATTATCGAGTCTCGAATGAGATCAAGAATTTGATTTTCGCTCTAACTCGACAGATTTTACACTACCTTTTAAAAAAAAATAAATAAAAATCAATTTAAAATAAGTTAAGGCACAAACAAACATATCCAAGTAGGTAGAATAATAACTTATCTTGCCTTTGTTAACATTTATTTATTGTATAATTATTTTCGCACCTTTTTTGTTTCATTGGCTATTGTGGCAAATCACAAAATTTGGTTTTGATTGTAGAAAAGCAATAACAATTAAAAAATAGTTTCATTCGTTAT
>NC_136484.1:197280517-197378017 GCF_053919585.1 Euprymna scolopes
TTGTTGCTGTCAGTGTTAATTGGGGTCGGTGTCGTTGCTGTTTGATGACGGGGCGGAGCGTTAAGAAAGAAGTGGGGGCGTGGTTAATGTCAAATCAACAACCATGAATACAAACAGTTGCGAAATTGATCAAGACTTGTGGGTCATTGTAATGTTATATGTTCACCGCGGGGAACCACACGCGTAATGCAAGGCATCACGCACAGATAGTGGAAGCAGTTCCGTCTGCTTTTTTCAATTGAATCATTTATAATTACATCAATAACAAGAATTAGATCTAAAATCACCAGGTCTGATTTGTGAAAAGTTTTGAGTCAATCGACAGAGAGGTTTTTCTTTTTTTTTGTCAGGTTATGATTAAAATTATAAATATAAATATTATCTTTACATAAAAACATATAGAGATAATAGAAAGCTGTATCTATATATGGGCATATATTAGTGATAGGAGGTTTCCAATATTTTTCTGATTCCGATACAATTACTGATTCCGACCTTCTTTTCTTTATAAATCTCTAAATATTTAACTATAGAGTTGTTATTTTTCCCGATTACCGTAAAGAACACATGCTAAATGTTGAGATATTTCCTAAGAGCAAAAATATACTTGTGGAAGGGGTTGATCTATTTATTTTAGTTAAAAATCTATAAACATTTATTATTTTATCATTACTACAGGTGGTGGAAAGATTTTGCTTTAAATAAATTAAATAAAAAAGAAGTGAAAATAATCGTTTTGGCATCGAAAAATACTCACAAATTTTCTGATTTTGATACCCCATAAGTTTCAATTTTTCGGATCTCAATTCCTATACCGATAAATCGTCCCAACACTAGTATATATGTGTGTGTGTATATATGTGGGTACACACACACACACACACACACACACACACACACACACACACACACACACACACATATATATATGGGGTATGTGTGTATGTGTGTATGTGTGTGTGTGTTCTTGTGTGTGCATATGTACGTATTTGTTCTCCAGCTAAGATGTAAGGCGGGTATTTTTTCTCGTAAGTTTTACCCTCGATTAGTAGTTTCAGTTTTTATACGATAAAATTTACAACTACCTGCGACCACATATTCATAAAAAAAATAATGACTACTTAATACTTTCTAAGGGTAGCTCTGCTAGCTTACGAATGAACTTTAGCAGGTAAAGATTCTAAAAATGTAGATATATGGCCTGATGCGTCCGCGACCGACACGATTTCGAAACATTTACAGCAAATAAACTATTTCGCCTTTAAATGTTTTTGCTCTGTTATTTTTTAGTTTTTATTTTTGACCACAATTCTCATTTGTCGACCAGAAAAAAAGAAAAGAAAAAAGAGCAACCCTTCTAACTAGCCCCCTACCTCTATCAGTGTACTTTATACTCCGCCGGTTTCTCATGTATTTTACACATTTTATCCCCACTCTTAAACGTGTCCTCTCAAGGTAATTCGTACTTGCTGTCATATGACATTATATTACGGACATTTAACAACAAACAAAGCGAAAAAGTAGGAAAGAAAAAAACAATTATGTTAAAATAAATGTTCACAAAGGTTACTTACTCTTCTACCTATTTTGGCAAGTATATACGTGTGTTTTAACTTATTTTAAAGCGTTTATTTACTTTGAAACAAATATTGTAAAAATCCAGAAATCATACAAAAATCGAAAATCAAGCAAAATACTGCTAGAAATGCAGTCAATAAATGTCACCAATCATCCGAAAATCTTATATTATGTTAGCATTTTGTTTAATTTTTGACTTTTAAGTCATTATCTATGGCCGCCTAATTTCAACCATTTTTCTTGTTATAACTTAAGACTTGACACTACTTGTTATAAAATGAATAAACGCTTTAAAATAAGTAAACACAAATAAACTTATCCAGGTAGGTAGAAGAGTAATTTAACTTGCCTTTAGTAACATTTATGTGCAGTGTATTTATTTATTTTGATTACTTTTTATGCTTGTTGACTATACTGGAAAAGCCCTATATTTCTAAAAGGTAAAAAAATCAGTGCAAATGTGAACAGGTCTTACCCGCTCCCAATGGAAATCTTATCGTTAATTGATGAAAACAGGCGAGGCAGAACAAATAGTTATGGATTGTGATTATGCGTGCATGTGTTGGCCTTTGTCGGCTTTGGAGGGTGATAACTAGCTCACCCGTTCCGTCCCGCGTTTTCAAAGAGCCCTTTATACGGATGACTGATGGTTGACAGGCTGAAAAACCATAGAGCTAAAACAAACAAACAAACAAACAAACAAAAATACCCGTGAGAATAACGTACAGAGAATATTGTATATGTCTACAAGGCCACTATTTGCTCATGCATGGAGTATTGTTGTCACATGTAGGCTAATGCATCTACCACAAGTTTCTCCCTATTAGACAACATTCAAAAATGAGTCTCCACTCTAATCAAAGCTCAAACCTCTGTCGCGATGTTGAATCCTTGTGTCTTTTTTTATAATTATTTTAATGGAATATGTTCTGATGAACACGTAGCACTCGTACACCTTCGATATACAAACTCTCGACTCACTCGACAAGCAGCAAAATCTCACCGCTTCACTGTAGAGGTCGCTTTCTACTCTAATACTTTCTTATTTCGGACTGCTAGAATTTGGTATTCTCTCTCTATTTCTTGCCTCCTTGATTTTACTAACATGCAAAAGTTTAAATGTAATGTAAACAGGCATCTGGTTGCTTAATTCCATAATAATTCCCTGTAGACATGATCCCAATCAGTAGGAAAAGAAGTGAATTCAGTTTTTCATGGCAATAAAATAAGGTTTTAGAATCAGTAAGGACTGCAGTTAAAACGAACATCTGCTGAAAGGATGATTGAACTAATTTCCTTTACTTCTTTACATTTTAATGTTTATTTTTCCTCATCAACAACTGTAATAGCTTCTTTTTTTATGGAAATCGCCTCATAAAGCCATTCAATCAAACAGCAATTTTCCCCCTTTGTCGGAAACATTATTTACAGAATGTAAGGAATAAAAACAAAACTCGAGTTACAAGCCGACTGAAAATAAGCTTTCTGTTCTCCTCCAACCGCTTCCCTTTGGAAGTCCCTTTCTGCTCATTTCCTGATCATAAGAATATGTACAAATTTAAATGTAATTCGAATAAATATATTGCTACCAAACTCCGTACACAAGTGATTCGGATTATTTGGATTCTTCGGACTAATGTTCTCATCTTGAGTATCATTTTCACAATGTTTCGGTCGATGTAACCTTCGACCTTCTTCAAATGTATCTCGCTAAACTCTGAATTGGACGGCATTTCGAACAGAACCCTTTATTTACTTCACGGGTCTAGCATGTTCTCGCTCCGTCAGCTATGACCGCATAGAGGTCCTAAGTAATTCACAATTGTATTTTTGGTCGCCCACACTTAGAATGGAAGATTTAACCTTCAAGAAAATATCATTTTAAAGTGATGATTCCTGAAGGTTGAAGGTTCAATTCTCATTAAAGGGATATTCTGTTGAATATTCAATTATTACCAGTACTTATTACCAGTGAACAATTATTGATGATGACCAGTGTTAGAACTCGTAGTTACTAGAGAATAAATAATAATAATCCCAACACTAATGAGATTTTCTTTTTCTTTCCAGGAAGCAAATCGGTGGACTCTGACGATCTCCAGAGCAGCAAAAGAATCCGCACGGCCTTTACCAGCACTCAACTATTGGAACTAGAAAGAGAATTCGCTTCCAACATGTACTTGTCACGGTTGCGTCGTATCGAGATCGCGACTTATTTGAATTTGTCCGAGAAGCAAGTGAAGATCTGGTTCCAGAACCGTCGCGTGAAGTACAAGAAAGAAGGCACCGGCGAATCGGGCGAAAAGTGCCGCTGTCTTCGGACTTGTTCTTCCCGAAACGGTGTCGATAGGAAGAGGAGTAATGGTGATCACCACAACGGTGACTTAATCTGTGATAAGATATCCCGGATGGAGACGGCGTCACCCGAAGAAGAGAGCCCTCTGTGCGTCGATTCAATACACCGGTGCGATTCACCGTCAAGTCAAGTTGATTGAATCTTGTGTACAAACGAAAATAAAGACATTTTATCATCAGTTAAACACGTCAACTGGAATAGAATGGCAGAGAGAAAGAAGAGAAAGCGAGAAAGAATTCTATTCTCAAAAGTGTTTTCTTTCTTGTTGACTTTGTGTCTTAATTATGTATTTTTGTAAAATCACAGTAAATACAGAATTCTTGAAAGAGAATTGTGGTCTCTACTGGACCAGAAAACCGGGATCCAATCCTCGAGCGGGTCATACCAAAAACTTTTAAAAAAATGGTACTTGATGCCCTCTTGCTAAAAACTTAGCGTTATAAGAGAAGGATCAAGGGTAAGCGGGGCAATCCTGAGAATCGAGTGACACCTCGGTGTAGCATCTATAGAAAAGGGAGCTTTCAAGTCGCCCTAGACTTAATACAGATCAAGCCAGACGCACATGCTGAAAGACTCAAGTTGACACACCGGTTCCCGCTAGATCTGCTTTATAAGTGTGATTAATATCAGATAAGCGATCATATGGGAGAACGGTGAAATCTCCTTGCAAAATAAATAAAACGGATCTGAAATTCTCTTTAACAAGTACTTCAGTATAACCTGCTAATCGACACTTCTGTTGACATAACGGTTGAATACTCATAAGCTGAAGTTCAGTTATCAATCATATGGTGAAGCTTTCCGAAGAGAGTAAGCTATTCTTCTTATTGATCTGTGGCTCGAAGAACTCACTTTAAGTCTTGAGCTTTCAGTTTACTCAATGGTGGAGTGAACCGGTTAAGAGAATCAAAACTAGATTCACTCTAGAGAACTCTTTAAAAACGCCTTTTGAAAATTTCCAACCATTATTTTTGACATTTTTTTTTCACATATATTTATTTATTTATTTATTAAAATATATTTATTTATTTATTCAAATGTATTTATTTATTTAATCAAATATATTTATTTATGTATACGAAGATGTCACTCTAATCCTTATTATCAAGTGATATTCCCGGAACGTGATATATTTATTTGAAGTAGTTGAATAGTCTTGACTACACTAATCGAGTAGTATAAACTAGTAAGCAATATCCACTGCCGGTTGTTCATACTCATAGCAGGCAATATGCTTAAGCTTTTGAGCTTTCGGCGTATCTTTCGACGTCTCTCCCTGACTGCTACTTCCGTCCGTATTTATGGGGTGGCGTACACCGGCCAATCATATCGTTGTAAGCAAGAAGTGAGACGTATTCATATCCACTACTTCACCATTTTTTTTGCAACAATAATATTTCGGATCGAAATAATCATCAAAACTTGGCAGCGTCAAAAAATGTTTTTCCGCAACTTGAACAATTTCAACTTTATAAACATTAGAGGATAAAACCAAGAAAGATATTTTTCTTAAAAAAAAAAATCATTATTTCAAATTTCTTTTTTAACAAAAGTTTGAGCGAATATATTCGAATATTTATCAAGTTTTTAAGTGACATGATCATTCGTCATGATGACGTATTCTCATCAGCATTTTGTCCTTATATTTCGAACGATTAACAGAAAATGTTATATCTGACATTATTAATGTATTATCTACGTTTTTAACGTTGTCATCTTAAACTGTTTAAGCTTTTTATAGTAACACATTAAATAATGTTTTGTCTTTGACATAAGATGGGACCGCCTGCTCCAGTAAAAGTAGAACAATACGTTGATAAAATATATAATAGTTTAATGATAATATTTCTTAAAATAATACTCAAAACTATTACATCCTGTGATTTTTTGCAGTCTTTTAAAAAAAATATTTTTATTAAATTATTAATTCACCAGACAGCATTGCCAGCGATGTTCTATTCGTCTTTGGAGAAGTTTCTGGTCTCGACATCATACTTGAGTACCTAAAGTACCCAATCAAGCTTATTAATCTCTGAGTTGTTCGCCCACGGCATTGTGAGACTATGGCCTTTTCATTGCAAGCATAACAAAAATAAGAAATATGAATACACCCATGGAAGACTGAAGAAAGTGGCATCAGTTTATGAGAGGAACAAAAAACAAGTACCGGCAAACATGAAATTTTAGCGTCAGACTCTAAATCTTTTCCAAATTTGGAAATCATATATGATTTCATTTGAATGACAGACATTTAAAACAGAAATGAATTTTGTTTAATTTATTTAAATTAGTTTCTTTTTTGGAGAAGGATAGATACGCGAGGATTCTGTCAAAGAAAATGATTTGTTTTACATAAAAAATACGCTGTTGACAGAAACTCCGAAGTGCAATATAAACTGATATTTACAAAAATAATTTTATTTATTCGATAAATTATATTTTAATTTGAAGATTTATTTTATATTTAACAAAATAAATATTTTGAAAAAAAGTTTATGCCCCTGTTTTTCCTTTGTTATTTTACTCTGGCCAGTGTTGTGTTAAAACTGTCATTTACTTGTAGATTATGTGCATGGTCAGTGTTGTGTTAAAACTGTCATTTACTTGTAGATTAATTGCATGGATGCTCTACACAGTTTATGATTCTTACAGCTTGATTACGACATCGAATCGAGCAAATTTTCTTTAGTCTGCGTGTTGTTTTCACTTTTGTTTGTTTGCAATTCTAAATAATTAAGTAAAATTTTTTTTGAACATGCCAGACATAGACATTATTTTTGCGTGAAATTTGCAATATCTCTAGTATCAAATAATCCTTATAGACTGTGAAATTTACTTTATGAATGAAAATAAAAGACGGAAGATATAACACCTGAGAAATATTTGAAATCAAGTCTCCTCATGCTGTTATTAGAGATAATTTGAGACCATAGCAGCTAGTCTCCCCTCCATCAAGGCCAGATGTTTTGGGGGGGGAAATATCAGATATTTCGTAATTCATATACAAAACTAGGAAAATAAATAAACGGCTGATTGAAACTTTTTATGGCTGTAAAACTGCCAAAAATGGGTTTTGGGTGATGGATTGCACTTTTAATGTGTGACCGTAGGGGCAAAAGTCACATATCATGAATACATCAGTTCAGTCACATAGTCATGCGATTTGCAATTCCCTCTGATCCCTCCAGGCGGAACAAAAAAGTCGGAGGCATTGCTTTTGAGTACCTCTCTTACAACTGTTACAAACAATGACGAGCTTATGTTTAATTATATCATTTATATTTTTTCGGATATTTTAACATTTTGTGTGTGTGTGCATAAAAATCAATGTAAGTTTTATAGGTGTCACGGACGTTTTCGATTTTACGTCGAATCATCAGTGGGTGATGCAGCAAATAAACGGGACTGGGAAGGAATCTGTAGCAGCTGAGGTCGGTATTTGTGTACAGTGCATCTTCCTTTTTATATAAATTTTATGCTAACATAAAATATTTATTAAGGGTAATGTTTTAATAGTATTAATTATACTTATTATGTTTTACTTCTTAATGTTATACTAGTCTGTGTGCACGGCGTTGCCCGGATGTTTGGAGGTGTGTGTTGATCAAAAAAAAAAAATGGTAGTGGTCAGACAGTCTCAAACCCGTAACGCGAAGAAGAAAAAGAATATAAAAAAAAACGTGACGTCTTTGCCGTTGTGTCCATCGCCAAACCGGAAGTAGCAAAGGTTTAAATTCAGGTCAGTTAATCGATAAGAGGGGATGATTTTCATAAATATCAGCGAAATAAGCGACCAATTCTTATAGAAAAGTGCCCAGTTGAGAATGAAAGAATAAATATTTTTAGCCAATTTTTCAATATATGTCCTCCGAATGGACCGAACATCAAAACAATACCGATCCAGAGAAAATCTGTCGCCTCCGTGGAAACTTTTAGACAGATATAAAAATATACATACATACATACATACATACATTTAAACAGACAAATGAGATTTATATTAGAGACTAGCCTGGGTGCCCGGCGTTGCCGCACCGGTGCATGGAGGTGTGTGTTGAGCAAAAAAAAAAAAGTTGTAGTAGGTAGGAAGGCTCCAACCCGTGATGTGAAGACGGAAAAGAAAGTGGGGGGGGGGTGTAATGGTGTTAGTTAAGCAAAAAATAAAAAAAAATAAAAGGAAAATTGCGAGCGCAAAAAAGTGGTGGTAGGCAGACAGGCTCGAACCCGTACCGCAAAGGAGGTAAAGAA
Organism: Euprymna scolopes; assembly: GCF_053919585.1. NCBI lineage: Eukaryota > Metazoa > Mollusca > Cephalopoda > Sepiida > Sepiolidae > Euprymna > Euprymna scolopes. The sequence goes on from NC_136484.1 coordinate 197,288,700, forward strand.
AGTGACCCCCCCCCAAAAAAAAACTAACGCGATTGCTGTTGCATCCATCGTCAAACCGGAAATGATGCAGGCTTAAATTTATGCTAAACAATCAAAAAGAGGTGATGACTTTCGAAAATATCGGCGAAAAAAGCGACCCTCCCCAATAGAAAAGTGCCCAATCTTATGAAAATCTGTCGCCTCTGTCGAAAGTTTTAGGCAGACATACATACATACATACATACATACATACATTTAAACAAACAAGTGAGATTTATATTATAGAAATTATTTGTATTTATTATTTTGTAATGTATATTAATGCATAAGTAACTGGATTGTGTCTACATTTATTTCTACATTTTGTTATTGGAGAATTAGTGTTTTTTCCTAGAGAGCTATGAATATAATACCAGTCCTGTTTGAGCCTTCAAAACAACTACATGGTAAACAGCTGATGATAACTGTTTTTTTGACATAACAGAAACATCTCTATGAAAGTATATTAAAATGAAAAAGAATGTAGATATATTTCTATGAGTCGTTCTGTTTATAATTGTTTAATTTTGAAAAAAAAAACAAACAAACTTACAGCCATTAAATTATAAGTTTGCCATAGTTATATGTAAATGTGCACTGAACAGATACCATAATACTTAAAGTTAAATTAAAATTTTGATATATCTTTTAATTTAAACGCGAAAAAAAAACAATTGGGGCGCTGAAAACGTACACAGTAAAACAATACGTTTTATTGTCGCGTTGATTATTTATAACGCGAATTAAAAAAAAACATATTTTCGGGGTTATTTGTTTATGTTGGTAGTGTAGAAGAAAATGTATGAATGCTTTTTAAGAATAGTGTATTAAAAATGGAGAATAAATTAAAAAAATGAAGGCGGTGTGTAAATAGCCGTTGTAAAATGCTCTTATGGTTGTCAACGGGTTAAAGTAGATTTATTTGTAAGAAAATTGCGTTGAAATAACTTAAACGTAATGCGGAAATGAACGATGTAAAAAATGCAGAAAGTATTATTAACAATTGTTTATTTGGATAATTTAAACGCGAAAGAAAACCCCCCAAAACAATTGGGACGCTGAAAACGTACACAGTAAACAATACGTTTTATTGTCGCGTTGATTATTTGTTTATATACGCAGACGCAACCGGAAGTCGTAAACCGGATGTTGGGTTACAACACTCGTTACAAGGTTATTTGAGTTTTAGAATTATATAGACTGCTGGCACTGATGATAAAATGATGAATGTGTGTTGATTTTAAACTATTAGTAAAACTGAATGCTCTAGATTACCCCCAAAAATGTAATTTTATGTTTGCTAAAAATATTTTCACATATTACATGTTTTACTGCTTTACATGTAATCTGAAAATTAAAAAAAACAAAAAACAAAAAAAAACTCCATAGTTAATTATTTAGAAATTAAAAAAGATTCGGAATCGGAAATTGCATTGAAATCGGAAAAATAATGAAATCGTCCCATCACTAATACATAGTGATTGAATTGTTGTCGTTTCTTAACTGTAAAAATTATGTATATATTTCCGAATGGAGGGTATGAAACATAGGAGATATAATTAAGTAATGATTGTTTTTGGTTTTACATCTATTTTTTGTTTCATTTTTATTTAATAGTATTTTTATTTTCTTTTACAAGGTAGTCACCACTTATAAGGCTTAATGAATACAAGGTGGTAGTTTAGTAATCGTTAATGGTGTAGATTAAGCAGAATTTGAATTATTTAAGGGGACGACTCAACAAGAACTTATTTACATTGAACTTCAAGGGTACCATATTGTATTCGGCTGGGAAGTAGGCCAATGGAACAGTGTTCCACAGGCGGTCAGTTATGAGAAAAATATTTTGTTCGTGGAATCTGCGTTTAGATTTAGGCACAGATAGTGAGTGGGAAAAATTGTGGATAGTGATTTTAGCTAGTCGAGTGTTTTCGTAAAAGTTTAGCAAGGGGTGACAATAGACCAGAGCTCAGACGAGTACTTGCGATGAAAATAATGATAGAGAAGGGACACGCTCGCAACGTCTCTTCTGTGGGAAAGAGGTTGCAGGGAAGAGAAAAGGGCATAGCCTACTAGGTTTCGAAGTCAGTTCTGAACCCTATTAAGGCAAGATAGGGCGCGCCAATCATCTCCTGCCCAGATGTGGCAACAGTCTTCCATTTCAGGGCGTATTTTGCTCTCATACACAAAGAGAGAATTGCATCGACAGTAGTATACCTACTGGAGCGGTAGAGTGATCCAACCATTTTCCCAATGATCTTGGAAACAGATTTTATGTATGTGTGACCCAACCAGCAACGGCGGTCAAAGATTGTACCAGAGGAGTAGTTATGGAGACCTGAATTAGAGCTATTGTTGTCCCCAGATGCAGCGAAAGATGAATTAAAGCCTTTTTATTTTAATGGAAAATTCTGGATTAGTCGCCAATGTGAAATACGTTGTTCTTTGCAACGGAAAAAATAAAGTTGAAAATATGAAACAATATTGTTACATGAAAGGGCTGTCCCCTTCTCATGTAAGTAATAAGACATACTAGATAAGTAAAAATGATATTAAGAAAAGGCTAGAATCGAGGCAAGTGTTAAATATAATGGAAATTGGCATTTTAAAGAATTCAGTCGATTGTAAATTTTGTTAAATAGCTAAATATTGTTTATGTCGGAAAAAGAGTCCGTTGTCCATTCTTTTAGAAATCTGAATATGTCAGTTAAAAGCTGGACAATGCGGGTTAAAAAAATATATATTGTTTAAAAATAGGTTCGATATTAAACAATTAGAATTGAGGATTCTTTGTTTGCCAAAAGTGTGTTTGGATAAACATTTGTAAATCCACGTGAAAGTAGTCACGCTGGTAAACACACGTCTGACTTCTGACAAAGGAGATTTATCAATATATGAATTAAGGGTTCGAAGAGTCAGAGTAGAGATGGAGACAGTAGAGTGAAATGAGAGAGAGGGAGAGAGACAGAGAGAGAGAGAGAGAGAGTCAGTAGATTAGAATCCAGTGAGATCGAGAGGAGAGTGCCTTAGAAGCGTAGGGAGGAGAGTAGATCATGTAGTTGAAAAGGCTTGAGTTCCTGACATCACCAATCAACTGGTTAAAGAATAAAGAAACCAACTTTGTTTATAACCGTTGTCTCGTGTCTTCATTCGTTACAACCGAAAAGGTAAATGTATTTTTATCATCATCTTGTAACGAACTCCTGTATAACCATTACGAGTAACGTGCCTCCTCCATCAACAATAATGTATCTCAATCCTCTCCTCTGTGTTAATAAGTCAGATAAAAATGTCTCCCTCAGAATTGTTATCACTATCGTAATCCCTGTATTACATGAACCCGTTATATGTGTCTCGCCCAATATGCACTCTTGTCATCTTTAAATATGTACCCCTATACAACATTCGTTGATTTGAGTACCGTAATCATTTTATTCTAAAAGAATAAAAAAAAATCGAACCTCGCTAATACCACGGAACACAACTAAGGGTCCTTTGAAAAGAAAAAAAAAACACACTCAACGTGAAGAAAAAAACCTGCTAGACGAAATTCACGCATAAACACAATAAGCAATAAAAAAAGAGAAGAAAAAGAAGCACACCCACGATATGAACAAATGTATAAAAAATAGTTAGAAAATTCGGCGCTTAAAACACAGGGAAAAATGTATTTAAAAAAACAGAGACGATACGTCGTAAAAGGAAAACAAAAGTTGGTAGAAATGAGAAAAAAATAGAAACACTTACACACAAAAATGCAAAAACAAAAGACATGAGTACATTCAGCATAAAGTTCATTGATAAATGAAATTGCATTATTTTAAAATATATACACACACTATCTGTGTGTGTGTATATATTTATTTATATAAAGAATTTTGTATATCTACACGAGAGATTGGAGTCATTCAATTCTCATTGTTTTAAAATCATGTAAAGTTTGTTTATATAACTTTTCAAATGAGAATGCAGACAAACGGAAATCCAGAAAAAGCTACTGTATACTCTTATAAGTAATTTTGTTTGTATAAATATGATTTTAAAAGATCCAATTGTCTGTACAAATGCACTTTTATTGAAAAAGAATTTTGTGTTTATAGTCGAACTTTTCAGCTTTCCAGGTATTTTTTTGTTAAAAAAGGAGGACAATTTTGAATGTTGAGTTTATATAGATGCCTAGAAATCATGAATCTTTTTTCTGTGTGTTCCAATGTTTTTAACAGACTTCTGTTGTTATTGTTGTTGGTGATTACAGAAAAACCTTTTCTTTGAGAAAAAATTGTAACTGGAACGTTATTGTTTGATCATAGATAAATGTGTTATACATTAGGAAATGTAATGAATAATTTTTTAAAAGAAAATGTTATATGATGTTTGAACAAATATTGTTTTCAATGTATGTTTAATGAATTGTAATTGTCGTCAGGAATTCAAGCCATAATTAAGTAGATAAATTAAAATTAAAATAAAAATGAAACGATAATTAAGACAAAGAGTTGGATTAGAAATAAGTTAGAATTTTAGAGACGGGACAAGAGAAAATTATGTAAACGAGTATTTTTGAGAGGTTTTCAGATTTTCGGATGTGATAAAGTCTTAAAAGAGAATTTTTCTCTCTTCTTTTTGATGTTCATGACATTTTTCGCAGGGAACAGCACAGGAGATGTACCCCGATAGGAAAATACAGATGTAAACCTGCGATATTGTGTGCTTTTAAAGCATGCTACACGCGACGGCTTCGAGCAGATGATAAGCCTCGGCACAATAAATTAAAAAAGCAGACGTGGGAGAGCATACGAGAATTCTTTAGGGTACAAAAGGACTACAAGGGCCAGTACCACTAGCAAATCACACATCGTAATAAGAAGGAGAAAGTAAAATATGCCTTAAATACGTCAGAAGAAAAAGATACAACCTTATATATATATATATATATATATATATATATATATATATATATATATATATATATATATATATAAAAGAGCAAACAATTAATAAAACATGTTAAAAACTCTTTGAAAAAGAGTTAAAAATATATTTAATCTGAAAAAGAAATACTTGATAAGTGGATAGTCTTTAACCCGCGGAGTTTTGAAGAAATACTTTCCTTCTCATCAGAGGGTAAGAATTAGCAAAATGCGGGATCGGATTTTGCATACAAAAGTATTTGATGAAACTGCAAGTAAGTCAAAGATCTTACTTGTTAACGAAAAGTGAAGCAGAGGGAATATAGTGAAGAAAAAAGTGATTTCACGTGAATGGATAGTCTGGTGAAAGGTAAATAATCCAATGACGGTAAAATCCAAAAATATAACTCCAAGAAAGTTAATTTCCATTTGCACAAATAAAATCCAAGGAAATCACGTAATTGGAAGATGGTCCGAAATAATCCAAATGGCCGAAATCCATGGAATAATTCACAAATACGTACAAGGAAAAGGGGAAAAATTCCAATAATATTAATAAAAGAAAAATAAGATATGCTTTTCACACGGCTGCCGGGATATAATGTAAATAAGAAAGATTAAGGGGAAAATTAAATGGTGATAGAATTAAATATAAAATAGAAAAGCAAATGTCAAAATGACTCAGACAAAAAGATGTTAAAATGCGCGAATAAATATAGGGGGGAAAATAGGTCAACTGAAATATACAGGTTATTACTTAAGAAAATGTTAGCAAGAGTTGTTAAAAGACACTAAATGAAATAAATAAATAAATGAACAAATAAAAAAATAAATAATAAATAAATTAATTAATATAAAATATAATATTAAAAAATAAAAATTTTTAAAGGGGAGAGAATGGCCGGTATCTGCAAATTCAGGATAAAGCAAGTAAGTACGTAAGTAAAGCATATAGTAAAATATAAGTAAATATACATATAGGATATAGATGTGTGGGTAGATTGATATATTAGATAGATAGAAATATTTCGCCTAAAACGGAAATTGCAGATAAAAAAACCGGCCAAGCAAAGAAGAAATAAAGAATTAAAATGAAGGATTATTAAGTTATAAAGTATTAAGAAAGTATGTAGAAAAAGCGATAAAGTTAAAGAAAAGTCATATATCTATCTGAAAGGTTAAATTAATAACTACGTAATTTCAAAATTAACATAATTAAATTTGGAATTATGTTTACAGAAAGAGATCATTTCATTTTTAGAATTTATTATATTGTTACTTTAAGGGGAAGTAATTTTAGTTATAGCTTCAGTTGTGCAGACTTAGAGCCTCGAGTATAAGACTTAACTTTTTTATGATAGTCCATTTGATTAAGAAGGGGGTATTATTAGAGTTAAGTTTTTTTAATTAAAGTGGTTAGAGAAATTGCTTGGTTATTATTAGAAGTATGGTTGTTAAAACAAGAACTGTGGTTTGATATTCTTTTCTTAATTAATGTTGAAGTAGCGCCGATATATGTATGTACTTTATTAAAAGCTCGAGGTCTGATATTAATATTAATTTGCTGATTTGTATTAGTTAAATAGTTTGAATTATATATATATATATATATATATATATATATATATATATTAGATATGAATGTATGCGGGATATCCCTGTTTTGGGATCTGGACGCTGTGATGGGAAAAAGGAAAAATCACAGAAATCCTGACCATAATTAGAATTCATGTTATGTTTGATTATCTTCTACCTTATTCACTTATAATTTTTATATCCTTTATAATTTAGCCTCTTACCTTTATTTTGTATTATATTAATTATTTCTAATAATTTATACTTTATTAAAATACTAAGGTGTAATTTTGATACCCCCACAAATATATACAAACCTATTTCAAGTAAATCGCTTTCACCATAGTTATAACCCGTTAATACATATGATTAAATAAGCATCTTCTTTCGATTACTTATCCTAGATGCTTCCCGAGTGTTTAGATGCACATATGCACACATATATAAAACCCACCATGACATATGTGGCATGCACTTAACTTCATTATATAATAAATCTATATTCCTCCTATATTACAGAGATCACTTTAGTTCTCCCATTACTTCCTAAACAGTTTCAATATTTTATCTCTCACTGCACAATTATTTCGCTCCTAATGTAGCTATCGCTAGACGTTTCATCAAATAATTTATGTTAAATTGACGAGTGAATATGATTGCGTTTATGCTCAGTTTACAATCATATAGTGATAATATTAATCTCTAATAATACCTAACTTTGCATCGAATGGATAACATACTACTTAGTCCGCTGCATCTTATCATACAACAGGCCATAAAAATTTCAGCCTGATCTGCCACTGGTTTCTGTGAAAAATTGAGAGTAAATGTGGTATTGTGGTGACAAATTTCTATTAATCCATATTAATTGTTAACTGTTTATTGAAAAGATACCGTAATACTTAGTTCGCTGTACCTAAAATAGTCCATAAAAGTTCAGTCCGATCAAACCAATAGTTTCCGAGAAGAATTGAAAGAAATGTGATGTAATAATTAATCCGTTTTAGTCATTAACTATGCAACGAACGGATACCATAGCACTTGCCCGTAGCATCCAATCATAAAAAGGTCCATCTGTTTCCGAGAAAAAATAAACTGACAGACAGATTAAGAAAAATATTATATAGATATATCCAAATCCGAAACGTTTGAAATTCGGAAGAATAGTTGCAACTGTGTTTTGTTTAGTTAAGCCATCTTGTTTTTTTTTTAATTTCCTTTTTGGTTTTTGTAATCGTGCCTATATTCCTTTTATTTTCTTTTAAATTGATAGCTTCCTATTTTTCTGATGAGTCAAGACAGAAGAGATTAAAAAATTGACATAATTACATGAATGAATCTGCGTTACAAAACAGCTGCTGTACACTATTGAGTATTTTTACATGTCGAAAGAAACAAACGGTAACATGAATAACATCTTGAAATGTGGAATATAGACTTTTCCCCTTTTAATTGTATATAAACGGGCTCCAATTCTAATTAGACCTCGTTTCTTAGTGCTTTATCCGAATGAAATGATACTTTGGTCATAACGAGCTGATTATATTCAAAGCATCACATCAAAACACAAGGGTCTTTGGCCTTTTTTCTCCGTTCTACAGCATATGTTCTAGATGGTCTCAATTTAGCTTTTGTTTTATTTTGGGTTACCCTTTATATATATATATATATATATATATATATATATATATATATATATATATATATATAGTGAGTACACCCATTACATTTCTTCAAATATTATATCTCTTCATGGGAAAACACTGAAATTTTTTTAAAACAATGAAAAGTGTTATATAACACTCTGTTATATACTCTTGTGATTAAGTCGTCCACAATTATAGCAAATAATTTTTGTACTTTTCTTACGAGAAAAATTGTTTTTGGCAAAGTTGCTGGTTTTATTCCCGGCATGGGTATAATTTAATTTTGGTGTTTTTATGTGTGCATTTTAAAATTTCATAATATTTGTAGATTCGTTTTTTTCTGTGATCATTTTTTTCAGTTTCCTCTTAACTTCTGATTGCAACCTTGAATTGGCTAAATGTCATGGGGTTTTCTTTCTGGGTTATAACGGTGGTAAATGACTTGAAATCACCTGGTTCATCTTTATTTCGATGGATCCGAATCGAAATTCGAATTGTGGCAAGTAAACTTTCTAAGATATCTACGAATTCAAAAGCTACACAAAGTACTTCAAACACAATCTGAAAACAGAAACGACCCCGACTTCATTGAAAAGAACGCAACTGTCTTTGAGGAATTAATATAGTGATTTAATGACCGAAGTCTATCACTGGTAATGAGAGAAGCCCTCGACGATGGCTGCAAAGCATTGAACATATTGAGAGAGCATTATTTATCGAAAGGAAACCCCAAAATTATTTCTTTATATACTGAACTGACCTCTCTAAAACGAATGGAAGCCGAAGCCATTACTGATTATATTATAAGACCTGAAACGACGGCAAATTCTTTAAAAATATTTGGTGAATTTATAAGTGACAGTCTGTTAATTTTCATGATCCTTAAGGGATTGTCAGGTGATTTCAAACCATTTACCACCGTCATAACCCAGAAAGAAAAACCCATGACTTTTAACCAATTCAAGGTAGCACTCAGAAGTTACGAGGAAACTGAAAAAATGATCACAGAAAAACATATATGCAGCATATATAATAGAGATAATTTATTTTCCCCTCAAAATAACCCCAAAGATATAGCCATTAAAAAGTAAATCCCTGGCAACAAAAGTGAATACACCTCTAAGAAACTATATCCCTTAAAGGTGAATACAATCCTAAAAAACTACAGCCCCAAATAGAGTACTGCATTTTCCCCTCAAAAATGTCATGTGACTTATTCGTGTAACTATGCCGTTTGTTCATAGGCAGCAGGTGTATTCAAATTTGTAGTGCAGCTCTCACACTCTCTCTTTCCAGTCACTGAAAGTTCCAACATGGCACCAGATTACAAATAACTCTCGGAGGATCTAAAAAAAACACATATTGTTGCATACATAAAGATTAGAAAGGCTAATAGAAGATTGCTAACATCTTGAAACTGAACTGCAGCACAGTGGCTAAGATCATCCAGCATTTTAAAAGAGTAGGGCCCACTCAGAACATGCCTCGGGTAGGTCATCCAAAGAAGCTGAGCGAACGTGCTGATCGTCATATCCAAATGCTTTCTGTAAAAGATCGGCGTAGGAGTGTTTTTACCATTGCAGCAGAGATTAAAGAGGTTGACGCTCAGTCTGTTAGTGTTCAGACCATACGCCGTACACTACATCAAATTGGTGTGCATGGCTGTCACCCCAAGAAGAAGCATCTTCTGAAGACAATACACAAGAAAGCCCGCAAACAGTTTGCTAAAGACATGTCAACAAAGCCCCATTACTGGAACAATGCCCTATGGTCTAATGAAGTTTGTTTGGCCTTAAGCATGCGTGGCGGCGACCAAGTGAGGAGTACAAAGATAAGTGTTATGCCTAAAGTCAAGCATAGTGGAGGAATGTCATGGTCTGGGGCTGCATAAGTGCTGCAGGAATTGGAGAGTTATATTTCATTGAGGGAAACATGAATTCCAACATGTTCTGTCAAATATTGCAGCAGAGCATGACTCCCTCCCTCCAGAAACTGGGCCACAGAGCAGTTTTCAGCATGACAATGACCCAAAAATACACATACAAGACAAGCACTGCTTTACTGAAGAGGCCAAGCATGTCTCAAGACTTGAACATAATAGAACATATTTGCGGCACCTTCAAGCAGAAGGTGGAGAGGCTGAAAATCTAAAATATTCACTAGCTCCGCGACATCGTAATTGAAAGTGGAGGAGCATTGACTACATGTGAAGCTCTGGTAAGCTCCATGCCAAGGAGAGTAAAGACAGTTTTTGATAATGATGGGGGCCACACAAAATATTGCGAGCTGACATGTTGTATGTTAATATTGACAACTTTTCGTAAAGGATGTACTCATTTTTGTTGCAGGGATTTAGATTTAATGACTATATTTTGGATTGTTTTTAGGGAAAATAAATTAACTCTGTTATATATGCTGCAGACAGACTACTTTTCATTTTGTCAAAAAATCATTTTTTCAGTGTTGTCCAATGGAGAAATATACTGAAATATTTGAAGAAATGTGAGGCTTGTACACACTTTTATGATACACTGTATATATATATATATATATATATATATATATATATATATATATATATATATATATACAGAGAGAGCCCTGCTAAACACTGGCATTCCTTAGCACACATTGTACAGACATGTGCACCACTAAGAGCAATTTCTTGCTGTTCTTTTCTATGCAGGATCAAATGCCGTTTCAAACCGCCTGTCGTTTTGTAAATTCGCCGGCAATGTACACAGGTTAACTCTGGCAACTCGAGGTTGCTTTGTGGCCCGCTGCGCCGATGAGTAGACTAGTGACTCATCAGCCCAGCTCTGCTAAGGCATATTCTTGCGCACACCTCACACTCCAGACCAATTTGGCTCCCCCTCCCATCCACGGCTCCTTTCACTCTCCCTTTCCGGATATCGCGCTTCAGCCGCTCATACTGGATTCGATCCACCTCAAACTTGCCCACACCTCCCCGCAAGGTCCTTCTCCGCCCTCCGCGATCCAAAGCAAGACTCTCCCAGGTTCTTTCATCAATCCCACATTTTTTAATGTGGATCTTAAACAATCCTTAAATCTCAATTTAGGCTTTTGAGCCAGACGTCTTCCCTCGGCGAGCTCACCATAAAGGAGTTATTTGGGAAGTCAACTGTCTAACATCCTCACCACATGTCCACTCCATCTCAGTATATACTTAATAACGTGAGCCTCAATGCTAAGGAATTAGGTTCGATCAAACACCTCCACATCACTGACATATATCTGCCAACCAACACCTAAGATTCGCCGTAGGCACGTCTGGTGAAACCGCTCGAGACCTCTTAAATGCTCCCTGTATGTTGTCCAAGGTTCACAACCATATAGAAGAGTAGAGAGAACGCATGCGGCATAAACCTTAATCTTGGTTGGCAGAAAGATCCCATGACGTTTCCACAGACGCCCGTCCAACTTTCCGAAGGCATCATTTGCCCTACTGATCCGTAACGATACCTCATCATCCAGGGCACCAGACATACTCAGTGTGCTACCCAAGTATACAAACTTAGAGACAACCGCTATCCTTGACTCACATATATAAACCGATGGCTCATAGTATGGCATGCCCGGAGCAGGCTGATACATTAAGACAGTTTTTTTTCAGATTGATGGTCAGGCCCAATGCGCTACAGGCAACCGCAAAAGCGTCCACAAGATGATGCATATCAGTCAGCATATGAGCCACCAGATCACAGTCATCCGCATAGAGCAAGTCACGAATCGTGTTGGTGAGTACCTTTGTACTTGCATTGAAGTGTCTAATGTTGAACAACCCACCAGTAGTTCGGTAACAAATATAGACACCATCAAAGCACCCCCCCCCCAAATGTCATCCGAAAGACCATGGTGAAATACAACACAAAGAGTGTGGGTGCTGGAATGTCTCCCTGCTTAACACCATTTTCTACTGAGATGGGGTCAGCCAGCTTTCCCCCAACATTGATAACAGCCTTCGTATCACCGTGGAAGAGCTTTAAAATGGTTATAAACTTGTCAGGACAGCCAAGCCTTTTCAAAATCTCCCACAAAGCATCCCTATTGACTGTATCAAAGGCCTTAGTTAAATCGATGAACACCTGATACAGTCCCTTTTGCTGTTCTATACATTTCTCCTGCAGTTGCCTGGCTGTAAAAATCATATCCACTGTCCCTCGACATCTTCTGAAACCACACTGCGACTCAGGCAAAACATCGTCAGCAATGTGCTCCAGCATTCTGTCTAGCATGATTCTACAGAGCACCTTACCGACTACTGACAGCAAAGAGATGCCTCGATAGTTCCCACATTCATCTCTGCTACCCTTCCTCTTGTATAGCACTACCATCATGCATACACTCATCCCGCCAAGCAGTCTGCAACAATTTCGCTAAGCGTTGCATCATCTTGGGTCCAGAACATTTAAAGATCTCCGCATGCAAACGTTTCGAGTCAGGAGACTTTCCATTGTTCAGCTTATGGACAGCTGTTTCAACCTCCTGGAGAGAAGGAACCTCCGCCAAGATATCCTTGACCGGATTGCTAGGAATCGACCTAACAAACTCCTGATCAACGTAAGAAGGTCTGTTCAGCAGGTCATCGAAATGCTCCCTCCATCTATGAAGAATGTCGATAGGGTCTCACAGAAGATCCCCACCATCTTTCGAGCGCAGAGGAGTGATAGGTGATCTGGATGGTCCGTAAACCGCGCGCAGTAGGCTATATAAGACCTTGGTGTTGTTCGAATCCGAGGCGAGCTCTATTTCCTCAGCTTTCTGCCTCCACCATTCATCCTGCATGTTTCGCAACCCCCTCTGCACCTCATGATTGATTGCCTTAAACTTGTCCCTCAATATTGCTCACCATCCGTCAAACCATCCCCGAGATAAGCGTGCAATGCCCTGGCTTTTGTATCAAGCAGAGCCTGATTTTCAGTATCATTGTCATTGAACCAATCCTGATGTTTCCGCTCACAATAACCTAATATTCTCTCACACACCTGATAGACAGATTCCTTAAAAGCAGGCCAAGTATTTTCACAATCAATCTCTTCCATCTCCTTAACTAGTTTCTTCCTCACAATATTGTCCTTTAGACGAGAAACATTAAGTCGCTTTGGGATAGCCACACTAGCTTCCCTCATCTTGGGCTTCAAAACACACTTAATCTTTGCACGGACCAACCGATGGTCGGTCCAGCACTCTTCACCCCGCATGACACGAACATTGCAGATATCCCTCATCTCACATTTTCTGACTAACACATAGTCTATCAAGTGCCATTTTTTGGAACCAGGATGCATCCAGGTCGTCTTGTATTTGTCCTTCTGCTGGAACACGGTGTTCTGCAACAACATCAGACCATTGTTATTACACTTGCCCACTCCGTGTTTACCCAGCACGTCCTAGGTTTCAAAATCTCTTCCCACCCTAGCATTAAAATCTCCAAGAATGAAGACCTTATCACCAGAGGGAATGCGTCTAACTACACTGCACAAAGCAAGGTAGAAAGCAACCTTTTCATCTTCTGTTGCATCCATAGTGGGTGCATAGACACTCAAAAATGTTGTATAACGACCATTTACCATAGGTAACCCTCATAGTCATGATCCGGTCACTCACACTACAGGGAAGTTCTTCCAAACTAGAAAGAATTGATGCCTTTATAGCAAAAGCCACGCCTGATTCCCTCTTACAGCCATCCGCTCTACCACACAAGAAAATGGAGTAGGCCCCAGCCAACTCAGAAAACTGTCCCTCATCAGCCAGCCTGGTCTCAGACAGAGCAACTATGTCCATGTCATAACGTTGAAGTTCCTTAGATACAAGAGCAGATCTACGCTCTGGACGCGTTATTCCGCACATGGTCATTGTCATATATTTCCTCACAGTAGCATGATGACGACCGGGTCCAGGCTGTGGAGCCCTGAAACACCTGCTGGGCCAGGCCCTGGAAATTCCAGTTCCCATATATATATATATATATATATATATATATATATATATATATATATATATATATATATACACGTGTGTACGATTTTCAATAGCAAAATATAATTAAAATCTTTATGCATACGTGTGGAAATTTATACGCCGATCTTTTTATTTTTCTCATGTTCATCGATTCGTTGCATGATTCGTTGCATCTTCCTCTTTTCTAATGGTCATTCATCAGTGTTACTAGACGAATAAAACTCTTTTCTTGCAGGAAAGGCATAAGACGTTCACTTAGAGTCGCCATAAAAGGTTTTATTTAGAGATAATTGACTTAACTAATCGTTTACTCTTTAACTTAGATTATTCCCATATCAATGACAGTGTCTTGTTCGCCCACTTTTATCTAATGACTGATTTTAAACCTTGGTTTTACAAATCTAAGTTATTTTGCACTCACGGTGACCAATGTAAAAATCATACTAACTTTGTCGCGAACTTCGTAGGTTTCTTAAATGTGTCCCGTCCCCACATACGTACATATATGTTTATAGTTATAGGTGGTGTGAGAAGCAGAAAAAACGTTGTTGTTGATTTTAATTTGTAATATGCTATTTCAAAGAATCTTCCGTACTTTGTAACAAAATGTGGTTAAATGAATCAAAATAAAAACCACTGAAAATATTTGGGCAACGTCCATGCCATCCCATTATAGTTAACGTGAAATCTCGTAAAATTTAGATAGAAAAGAACGTGGTCTTTCAATATATATATATATATATATATATATATATATATATATATATATATATATATATATATATATAGTGACATATCCACATTGAAAAGCCCTTTACCAGTATTGCCTTGCAGGGAGAAATGTAAATCAAATCTGTTTTCATCTCAAGGCGCCAGCTGTTCCTAGAGTTTGACGGATAAGTATAGAATCCGAGCACAATCGGGATACACCTGTAGAAAAGGTCAAACATGATTCTAAAAACAAAATAACATTGAAGTCTGTTTGTTTTCTGTTGTTTTTTTTATCGCTCTCTTTCTCTCTTTTCAAATGTGCGAATAGTTTGATGCAGTTGAAATCAGTACTCCGAAACCAATGTCTGTCACTTAAATGTTCAATTCCAGCACTTCGATTCTGCCAGTAATGACGTCGTCAGAGAACTCGAAAGAAGACCCACCAGCAAACATAACCGACGACATATCAACCACTTGGTCCAAAGGAGATGCACCTATCGTTTCATTCGGGAAGTTGCTTGCCGTGCCCAGAACGTAACAGCCGTTTCTAGAGACATTTCCACAACACTGACACACCAAGACACTCTCTCACCGACAATCGTTCTTGTAATAATGTTTTTAGCATTGAAAGTTATGTTCTTGGTATTCAAAGTTGCATTCTTGGCATTAAAAATTATATTATGAACATTAAAATTTTATTCTTAACATTCACAATTGCATTCTTAGCATTCAATTTTATATTTTTACCATTTATATTTTATATTCTTAGAATTCATTTGTATATTTTTAATATTCAAACTTGTATGCTTAGCATTCAACCTTGCATTATTATTATTTAAGCTTTGTATTTTAGTATTCCAACTTGCATACTTCACATTCAAATTTGCATACTTAGCATTAAAACTTGCATTATTGGCATTCAACTGTTCATTCTTATAATTCAAGCTTGTACACTTAGCATTCTAATCTGCATGCCTCGCATTCAAACTTGCATACTTAGCATTCAAACTTGTATTCTTAGCATTCAACTTTATATTATTAGCATTCAAAGTTTCATGTTTAGCATTCAAATTTATATTCTTAGTATTCACTGTTGTATTTTTAGCATTCAATAGTGTATTCTTAGCATCCGATTTTGTATTCTTAGCATATTAACTTGTTCCTTAGCATTCAAATTTGTATTTGCATGAAACACTTCATTTATAATGTATTATCAGAACTTTGTCTTAAATTTTCAAAATTAATTATTCAAACAGACGGTTGTAAATTCACTCCAACACATTAAAATTTAAAAAAACCCTAAGATATATTTCCAAAAACCACCGAAACCATTGCAAGTATTTTCAATGACTGGACTAGTATTCATTGTTAATTATTATTAGTTTAGTATTTCACTTGTGTTAGATCATTTTTTAGGGAGAGGGGTAAATTGCAAAAGAACTTTAACCAGTTTAAACGTTCACTCGACACATATTTAAGATCTACAAAGCTTAGCTGTGTAAAAAAAAAGAATGTATTACACTCGTAAGTAGAAAGGATATTTATTTGTCCAGAAAAGAATATTTCAAAATGATGGCTTTACACGAAGATTGAACTTGCAGACTCTTGTTCACAACCAGTATAACCAGCAGATAAACACTATCATTGTCGCCTGCATAAAAAACCAAAAAATGTCGAAAAGAAAACATTAAAAATGTCACAACATAACAAAACAATCAATTTAACAAAAAAAAGAAAAAACATGGAAATAAAATAAATGAACATAAAAAATGACACATGAAAAAATCCCACAAACAAGATGAAAACAGAACAAACAAACCTAATCCTAAAATTAAGCGGTGATTCGTTATAAAAATGTAATCGGCTACATCATGCAATTGTAAATGGACTTTTGAGAGTCGAACATTGAACATTAATTGATAGCAGAAACAATGGCGTCTGTTTGGTGAAGACAAGTGTTTGTCTATAAAAATATTGCTTTATTTAAGCATCAGCAGAATTACAAGATAACATATCAACGGGACAGCGAATAAGTATATGAGTAATTTCTTTTCAGGAAAATCGATTCCAATTGTATTTGTAGATCGGAGAACAATGCCCAACCCGCCCTCTCTGCCGGTAGGACAATATCGATCAAAATACGACTGAATAGATGTATAAAAAAAAACTTTTCAATAACAATAATTACACAACACATGTTGTTTGGTAGGCTCTTCAAAAAAACATAAAAGTAAGCGCCACCACCTTTCTCCGAGCGAAACGTTTTTTTTTGTTTTTTTTTTTGTGTGTGTGTGTGTGTTGCTTGTTACAGCATCGCACTGAGTCGCCCCTTGTCTATGAATCTGTGGAACAAGAATCAAAATCAAAGGTTCGCTTGAATGAACCATGAATTAACCATATCTTCATGTTTTTAGCTCTGGTTAGACAAGGGGTGGTGGTGGTTAGGACTTGTTTATGCTCGATGAGGGCTGGTACGGCAGGCGCGTATGACTTATAATGAACCACAATTAAAACGAGAGATTGTTGTGCTTCTTTCTGTCTCGCGTTGCATCATCATTCCCGCAAATATTCTCACGAGACAATTGTTCGTTTGTATCTCCATATTTTTACTGGTGTTCTTTATGTTCGCTTGTGTTCATTTTGTGACACCATCGGCGATAAATCAATCCGTAAAGTCAATCTCCTCATTTTGAAGAAAGGAAAAGAGTGCACCTTGTGATCTTCTGTATCTAAAACATTTGTGCTTATAAAACAAAATACGGCTCACTGTCGGATTAGTTTACACGTACACAAAAGTGCGCGCACACACAAACATGCACACGTGTGCGCGCAGACACACACACATATATATAATACCTAGCTCTACCTATGTATTGAGCACTGTTGAATTAAATAGTGAAAATTTACGTATAAAATTACCTCTTCGTATATTAATTTATGTGATTAAATGAGGTAGTAACACACACACACACACACACATGTATATATATTTATGTATATTGGACAGATTATAAATGAAAGATTTGGAAAAATAACCAAATCGCTCATATTACTGTTAAAAAATAGTTGATTAAAACTAATTAAATCGAAATAACCGACATCTGTTTAGAAATAGAAATACACTTACTTATATTTATACGTGTAATAAAAGAAGATTTATAGCTAGAAAAGTGTATATCTAATTAATCAAACGTTATTGTCGTATATAAATCGACAGATTTAATAATTAGTTACGTATAGAAATATATATCAATACGTATATAACTGATTTGACTGTTATCAATATTATATATGTAATAAACTAATTATAACTAATAAATGAATAAAATCTTAAATAAAATATTTTTCGTCAATGCATATCAATATGAATACAATTTATTAATACGTGAATTTAATGTTGATGATTCTACATTAAAATTCAAACATGGCGTAAAAAAACAAAAAATAATTGCAACTTTTCTTCCAATTTTCAGATTTTGTTATCATGCTCACATTCCTTTATTTTCTGTTAAAGTTCTTTTTTATTTCTGATGAGTCAAACGCGAAATAAATTCAAAAAATAACAATAATTACATGAATGATTCGGCGCTACGAAACAGGTGCTGTCAAGAATTATGCATTTCAACGTACATAAAGACATAAACGGTAAGATGGTCAACATCTTGATATTTGGAATATAGATACTTGCCATTTATTTGTATATGGTCTGTAGTTACATCGAAATCTTATGGTCAAATATAATTGAATAAACATATTACCCATATATATATATATATATATATATATATATATATATATATATATATATATATATATATATATATATATATAAATAGCACCGAGGTGCTTTTGCTTAATGTAATTTTTCCATTTTTCGAATGGTCATTCTTATGTCTCGGTCAAATTTGTGTAAGAAAGTTCTGTCGTTGTTTTTGTCCATCTGTTTCTTTTTTGCAAATACTTTCAACTGATTTTCTTCAGTCGTGTTCAGGCAGTTTTTGATTACTGTTTCGTTTAAAATCTGGATGCTTTTCATATTTCAAATTACATTTAAATTGCTTTAAACAGTGAAGCGTCTCGTGTGTAAAAATACGTTTTAACATGCTAAGAACGTGATCAAAATACATGTTCTATCGTTTAAAAGTGTAATTTACAAAAGTGTATGAAATTTACAGTTATTTTTATATTTATTAATTTATGGATTTAAATTACAACATATACATAGATATACATATTTAAATCAAATGGAAACGTACTAACGAAATATAATACATAGATATACATCCCCAGTCAATAATAATAATAATAATAATAATAATAATAATAATAATAATAATAATAATAGATTTATCATCGACTACAAGAAATTAACAACTGCTAACCTTATAATTAAAAATAACACTTCCTGAACAACAAAATCAGTCGACGAAACCAATGTAGTGTACCAATTCAAAGGTCCTTTGAGAGAATGCCTCTTCAACAATAGAAACATCAATAGCTAGATTGGACACACGACCAGCACATAATCGAGACGATTAACCCTACGCCTTTCAGATACAAGCTCGATTTGCCAACACCTAAGACAACATGGCTGCCCACATTCCCAATTTAGAAAAATCCTAATTAAAAACATGAAAATCATTCATATTGATCTAAATCTAAAAAGACTAAAAATACTGGAAGCACTGTATATTAAAGCTAAAAAGCTAAAAATTAAAAATGTAAATTTTGAAAACAGGAATAACCTTTTCTAGTGCCTGGGTATGTAACCATCCAATATATGTATGTATACGCGGGTGTGTATATGTGCACATATAGTTGCATATATATATATATATATATATATATATATATATATATATGTTTTGAGAAAAATAGAAAAACCGAATAAAATTATTAAAAAAATCAACGTTTCGTCCTTATTTCAGAGGACATCTTCAGGATAATTGAAATAAAAATGTAAGAAAAGAAAAAGTCATAGATCGTGCGAAAAAGACAGTTATTGAATCCTACCCATGTCGGGAAGGACAAACATATGTGTACGTATGGGAAGGTTGGGTTGTTCGATGTCTATATATACACTTTTAAAAATGCGTTAAAATAAATATGTACAAAAAAAATGTACATATTTATTTTAACGCATTTTTAAAAGTGTATATATAGACATCGAACAACCCAACCTTCCCATACGCACACATATGTTTGTCCTTCCCGACATGGGTAGGATTCAAGAACTGTCTTTTTCGCACGATCTATGACTTTTTCTTTTCTTACATTTTTATTTCAATTATCCTGAAGATGTCCTCTGAAATAAGGACGAAACGTTGATTTTTTTAATAATTTCATTCGGTTTTTCTATTTTTCTCAAAACATAACGTCAACCACCGCTGGTATTTTTTCATTCCTTATACACACACACACACACACACACACACACACACACACACACACACACACACACATATATATATATATATATATATATATATATATATGTGTGTGTGTGTGTGTGTGTGTATGAATGTATATATATGTATGTGTGTGTGTATGTATATGTTGTAATTTACATATTTGAATTAATAAATATAAAAGAAAGCGGTAAAAATCGTTATCGACGTCAGAACATCATAGCCTGTATGGTATGGGAGGATTGGAGGGCAATTACATTCATATCAGACGTTCATGACTCATCACAAATTAGAGTAGAAAACACAAGAAAAAAAGATGGAACACTTGATGAAGTTCCGATGCAACAGCTCGCCGAGAACTACAATCGCCACATGAGTGGTTGCGACAAAAAAATGATCAAATGACGTCCCACTATCGCTCACGTTGTTATTACGAGTGCCTCCATCGCCTTTTCATAACATTTTTCGTGTGGCTCTGCTACAGTTCATTTGTCATCTATGTGTCTAAACAAGAAGCAGCTGACAAAAACAAAACAAAAAACGTATTTTTGGATAGAAACTCTGTATGGATCTAATTGGCAACTACCGCTTAAAAGCCATCCGTCGAGGACAGATGGGACCATGCCTCCAACGCATCAGACCAAGCTACTACTAGCCTAAAATTTCACAGGCAACTGCTTCGAAACATATCTGCACTTTCTGCATGAAAAATACCTTCAATACAACAGAGCACACCCAAATACAGCAGAGCAATCAAACCAACGTCAGATGCTTTATGTGCAAGAAGTATCCCTGTGTGAAGCACGGAACCACATGACAAATGTTTCTTGACTCTTGTGTACCGATTGTTCAAACATTGACGCTCTATTCAGGACGCTGTCCTCAATGGGGTACGCACAATATAAATAGGTATAGCGATACGAACTATCTGTCTTTCTATCTGTCTTTATCTCTTTTTTAAGCACATATACAGTGATTGTTACATATTCACAGAAGATTATCTCTACAACTCAAATGCCCGATTGTCGTGCGGATATGATAGTAACATCGGTTTGTTTGTCAAGTCTTTTTGTAGATATTACACGCGAGACCAATAGCTTCGATTTGTACATAGCCACATTATACTTCTATTGTATCGTGGGTTGATACGATGGGGTATGTGCTTCAGTAGATCATCCCTCAGCGGACGGACTCTACCAGAGTAATCACAGATATGGCCAGAATGAAAATGGTGTTGCGTCGGTGAAAAATCGCTTCGATAACACACGTTTCAAGGTGAAATGATATAAGCTCCTTGCTTCAAATTTGTCACATCTCACGTAATTTAGACGTTATCCCCAACTGTTGCCTCTCCAGGACTGTCTTCGACTTTATGATTAAACGTCATTTGACTTATATCTCAGACGTTTATCATGTGGCTGCTCCACATATAACAGTTATTTAAGGAGCTTTTAATCTATGCCTATCCTAATATAACATTCACTATTATGTTCGACGCCTTAACTTGCTGTAATACAATAATGCGGGAGATTGTTTATTAACTTTAATGATTTCTCAAAAATATTTATAGTGGAACGTCTCCATGACATCAATGGTTCGACAGTACGTATGGTACACATTAGGCTTGTTTTAATGGTAATAGCTCTACTTTACAACACTTGCTTTTCAACCTTAACAAAAACTTGCCTAGGCTTGTCGACCCATAAAAATTTTCGGAACTGGGGGATTCATCTCGGGAGAGAGTAATGTCAAGGTATACTACCCATAATCTAACCCCCTTTCATATTAGTCTTGGCGAAATGGTAAGCCTTACGTTAACGTTCTCCAAAATGTAGTGCATGCGATATAGGCCTGCCTATCGTCTCTAGCGTCGATAAAATGCTTCATCAGCATAGAGAAGCTATCGAATCATAGTTCGGAATATTTGGGAAGTTGCGTTGTGCTGCTGAATCTGCAACCTGCCTATCTCCATGTGTCTGTCACATATTGACTTTGGACCTATGAGACGATTGTTTACTATGACAGTTAATGCTTAACAAAGGTGGAATTTAGGCTGGATTAAAATCTGCAAATAATATTATGAACAAAAACTTATAAACTAAGAACCAACTCACGAAACAATCCCAGCAAAAACTGGATGTGAACAAATACCCATACACTTGGAAAATTGTATTTTTATCTAATATTTAAAAAAAATGTTTTTAAAACATAAAACATGTTTTTTTAAAACGTAAAAAATTTTGTATGCTTTTTAATTTTTTATTTTTATGGAACAAAAAGCCTAAACAAAGGCAAATTAAAATATATTTTAATTTTTAAATGTAGATACTATTAGAAAATATATTTAATTAATTCTTATAATAACAGAAATTAATACATTTTTTAAAAATTACCTGATGAAAAAGGTATTCTTACAATTCAATTTTAACTCTCAACAATGCGTGTTGTCTTAATATTTACGATTATTATAATCTAGAATGTTCTGTAATGCAATCAGTAAGTATAGTTATCTTTGAAATCCATTGTCAGAACATTCTGCAATTGGTAGGCTTGCGGGAAATTTCTAATAATGGCAAAAGGTAAATAAATGTCTAGTCCAAAAAACAAAAAACAACTTATGTTTTTCTTTGGAAAGATGTGAACTGTTACTGAATAATTTCTTAAAACCTGAATATTATTTTGACTGCAATTGCTCCGTTCATTTTTAGGGATAAAACTCGTAACAGTGTTGAAAACCAATGACGAACTAGTGCTCCAAAGAAAGTTTTCCAAGATCAGCAAAGATATTAGGTCGAAAGATTCAGCAAAGCCGACAGGTTATCAGCGAAAAGCTATAGGAACATTTGTGTGCATTAAGCATTATCCAAACGTAAATTATACAGTAACAGTTGTAAATTACGGATCTAAAAAAAATGACCCCATTCTTTTTGAAACGACAAAGAGATGCTAGGTTAAAATTCGGTAGAAATCAATGGCGAGGAATATTTGCGCGAGGAAAATGTACTATGGGCAGATGAAACTAAAATAGTCTGGTTTGGGAATAATTACCGAAATGATTATAATTACCAAAACCTTGGCTAGCTTATGGGCTCATAAAAAAATCAGATTTAAGGGTTCCATCACGCGAGACCCCTTTACCGTAAATGTAGGATTCAACATATCAGTCTGGGTGAAGTGGAAAACCTTACGTTAGTTTTCTCTATAATGATGGTCCAAATGTAGTGTACGCGCAACAGCCTGCATATTGTCCCTAGCGTTGATAAAATGGTCTGCTTCATCAGCATAGAGAAGCTATCGAATCATGGTTCGAAATATTTTGGAAGTTGCACTGTGCTGCTTAATCTATGACCTGCCTATCCAAGTGTCACAAAGTGACTTTGGGCCTATAAGACGATTGTTTACTATGACAGTAAGTACTGTGTAACAAAGGTGGAATTTAGAGTAGATATACCTCTGCAAATAACGATATCAAATATGAACGTAAACTTATAAGCAGACAACCAAATCACGAAAACAATCTCAGCATAAAATGGGTGGAAACAAATATTCGTACACTTGAGAAATTTAATTTTTATATATGTAAAGGCATTAAAAAAGACAAATTTAGATATACTGTAATTTCAAAATATATATACTATTAGAAAATAATGATACATGCAAGATCCTGATATTGACAGAAATTGATATGTTTTTATTTTACTGACTTCTGTTGAGAAACTTCGGTTAGGGTTAGGGTTAGGGTTAGGGTTAGGGTGAGGTTTAATTAAATTTTCAAACAGAATAATTATTATAAGCATACCGCTAGATCTACAAGAAAATGGTTTGATTAAAAAAACGTTAATGCTTTGCAATGGAGAAGTCAGTCTTCAGATTTAAATACTATTGAGAATTTATGGTGATATATAAAAATTCAAATTTGGGGGAAATCAACAAAAATAACAAGACTTCGAAAACAAAATGCCAAAATGAATAGGACAAACTGAATGTGTTGAAATCATTAGTCAAGACATACAGGAATAGGTAGTTAGTTGTTGACCTAAATGATCGATATTCAACAAAGTCTTTAATCAAAATAATATGTTTTTCATAAGTTTCTTCGAATAGTTTTTTGAACAAGTACAACAAAAATGTATTAATTTATGTCATTATTAGAATTAAGTAAATATATTATTATTAATTTCTAATAGGATGTATCTTTATAAAAATATATCTAAATTTGTTTTTGTTTAGGCTTTTACATACATGAAAATTAACTTTTTCAAGCGTACAAATATTTGTTTTTTTCCACTGTATATTGCCAACTTTATCTGTGTGTGTGTGAGATAGAGAGAGAGTGGATTCGTTTTATATAGACTCCGAAACGGCTAGTCCGACTTTTTCGAGATTCACCCAACTATATTTTATGTGTCGGGGAATGTTATTAGAGAGGGTTTGTGTCGGAATGCCTTCGATAATAATCGAAAATCGATACTTGAAAAGTTAACATTTTACACAGCCTAACATCGCAAGTGTATTTGAGAAATTTTAACACAGCACAAACAGAAATGCCCTGCATATAAAATAGACAGCGGGTTCTTTGATAAGGGCGCGTTCGAAATAAATATTTCTGCTTAGAGCACAATTGAACCATGATACTTGATTTTTACATTTAAAACTTCAAGCAAATATGATAAATAATTTTATAAAACCAACAGTAGTCTATCTACATTGCAATGTACACTACAATGTATTGTAGACCAAATAAATGTGAGAAAGCGTATGAAGCTTCCTCCTCGTGTATGTGGATTGCCAACTAGAATATGTAATCAATTAATTCGTAAAAATGGGCCAACATCAGTTTTTCCAAACTAATATAAATTACTGCAAAACAAAATAATTAAATTAAAATAAAAATCGTTTATCAAGTGTAGTCAAACGCAATTTCATTTTTTATATGACTCAGGCAACACCGGGTATCCCTGCTAGTAATTAAATAATAGGCTGTTTTTATCATATATATTTTACAAGTAATTTTTTATCAGATTTTATTTTAATTCTTACTTTTAATTTGAACCTAAATACGGACATTTTGAAAATATAACTATGGAATTTTCATTAATAAAAGAAAGCAAAAAAAGACTGAATCTACACGTACAGATTCAGTTAAATTGTCTCCTTTTGGGGTGGGTGGCTATAAACACTGCAGTAAACCAGTGTTTATTGTGCATTTTATGCTGTAAAGTGTACATATATCTATTTCCTCTCTTTAAAACAACTTTTTTTTACCAAACCTTTTCTATTGCAAGGAAAAACTTTTAACGATTTTCTGAGGAATATACTTTTTTTTATTAAGTTGCTTGGTCGACTTCCGCTATTCAATGAAACACTTGTAAGACGTACTTCATCAGAAATATGAATAAAATATTATGAGTGAGAATAAAATACATTATGTGCCTGTGGAATGTTGATATGCATATATATATATACCCGTCTAGCTAAAACCACTGTCAGTAATTTCCCTCACTCTTTATCTGTGCCTAAATCAAAACGTAGATTCCATATACAAAGCTTCTTTCTGAGAAGTGCACGCATGCGGAATTTTCTTTTGTTTGCCTGTTTCCCACCTGACTACAACTTGGACGTCTTCAAATCCAAGATAATCAAATTCTGATTAATCGCCCCCTTAAGTAAGACATTTTATCAAATCTCCAATACCAACTATTACTACGATATTATCCCATTGATTATTGTACACACAATAACCCTTATCCCCGAGTAGCTTGCTGGCCTTGATAAGTGGTGATCCCTATGTAAATATATATATATGTATATATACATATATAAATATATATGAGTATGTGCGTGTGTGTGTGTGTGTTATATATTCATTTAAAGGAAACGCTAATGCAAATTGTTTTGTTGTTACTGTTTAAAAAAATATTAGATATGAAAATTCAATTTCATGTCATATGCTTTTGCACGTGTTCTTTTTTCTTTAAAAGACTGAGTTCTTTCTCTCTTGCTTTAGTAGCTGTGAATTTTGTTCAATAAAACATTGAAAAGATGTATTTTACGTCTTCATTTATTTACAGCACTACAATTTATTGAACAAAATTTATTTCCATCATGGAGAAGATCATTCGTCTGGACAAATTTGACGTATCCTCGGCAGACCCTCAGTCTAGCAAGATTTAGAGATTGTGGTATCGTAACTTTAATTACTATTTATCAATTATTGCTTCGTTAAACCCTGATAAAATCGAAATTCTTTATTTAAACATCGGCCCCACCGTTGCTGACGTTACCGAGAGTTGTTCAGGATTTGAACACGCTGTTGAATTACTAAAAGGTGTTTACGACAAATCTCCAAACGTTATTCATGTTAGACATCTGCTTTCTATACGTCTGCAACAAGAAAACGAGTCTGTCGACCAATATCGTCAGGTCTTGAATCGATTTGCCGCTGAGTGTTACTTTAAAGACGTTACTGCAACTACTTACAGAGATGAATCTATCCGTGATGCATTTATACGTGGTCTCTGGTTCTCAGTAATACGTTCTAGACTACTTGGAACTGATACGCTAACTCTCAAAGAGGCTACTCAATGTGCTAGGGCTTTAGAACAAGCTCACTTTCGTACTGAATCATACGCCTCCTCGATTGGAGCAACTGCTGCTACTACTACTACTTCTATTAGAACTACCAATGCGTCTACTGACTGCCGAGAAGGCCACTATTACTAAAATTTCTGATTCTATTGATTCTTGTATGGAGTGTGACTCTGTACAATTTTCTGCTGCCCTTCCAGCTCATGGCAAGTGTTACAACTGTGGAAGGAGACGTCACTTTAAGGATGATCGCCGTCATTGTCATGGCTGCGATAAGGTATGTCGAAACTGTGGTAAACTCGGCCATTTCTCCAAAGTTTGCCGTTCTACGATGCCGACACCTTCACGCTCTACTTCTGCTATTATGGTAACCCATGCTAAAGGTGGTGATAGGTTCCCTCCCATTACTAAAATTGTTAAATTAAAAGGAAAAAAATTAACTGCCCTCATAGACACCGGTAGTTCTGATAACTTTATCAGTGTTCGTATTGTTAAAACAATGAAGCTGTCTACTTCAAAACGTAATTCTGTAATTCCCATGGCATCATCCGCCGTTTCCCTCAAACTATCTTAATATTGCACGGAGAACATTTCCTCCAATGGTTGCGAGTATAAAGAAATTGACTTTACAGTGCTTCCTGATTCCTGTATGGATATTATATTCCGAGTGCCTTTTTTTTAAAAACTACACCAGGTTATCATTATTTCTTTTGGTGGACCTCAGGATATTCTCAAAATCTGCGCCCTAACCAAGATCAGCTGTGCCCTTGTGAAATTGTTTCGAAACTTAACCCCTGATTGCAAACCTATTGCTACGAAATCCCGAAATTACCGTGTGGAGGATGCTCGATTCATTGAAAAGGAAATTTTACAACTGCTGGAGAATGATGTAATTGAAACAAGTTATTCATCATGGTGTGCTCAGATTTTTGTGACTTCGTCGCCTAAAAAAAAGAAAACGATTAATATTTGATTTCTCCCAAACTATTAACCGTTTCACCTTACTTGATGTATACTCTTTGTCTCGGATTGAAGATATCGTGAACCAAATAGTCCAATATCATATATTTAGTACAATTGACTTATCCAAAGCGTACTACCAGATCGAAATTTGTCCCGAAGATCGACCCTACACAACCTTTCAAGCTGGAAATCGTTTGTACCAATTCAAACAAATACTCATGGCTGTCACTAATGGCGTTTCTGCTTTTCAGGGTTTTATGAATTCTTTCATTTCTGACAACAAATTATCTGGAACTTTTTCATATATAGATGATATTACTATTTGTGGTAAAACTCAGGAGGAACATGATGCTAATTTGGAATGTTTTTTAAAGGCTGCCTTGACATATAACCTCGAAATAAACCGAGAAAAATCAAAGTTTTCACTTCATTCCATCAATTTGCTTGGGTACCAAATTTGTAACGGGACCATGCAACCAGATCCTGACGTTTTAAACCTCTTTTACAAATGCTTCCTTCTCCCGATTAAGATTCGTTAAAGAGATGTCTTGGCATGTTTTCGTACTACGCGAAATGGATACCTAAGTATTCATACAAAATTCGTCCACTGGTCGGAAATAAACAATTTCCCATGCCTTCTATCGTTATCAATTCCTTTGAAAACCTTAAAAAAGACATTGCCGAATCGTCTGTAAAAGTTATTGATGGTGAATTATCATTTACTATTGAAACCGTAGGCTATCATGTACTATTGAAAACGTAGGCTATCGGAGTCACTCTCTTACAGGCTGAGTGGCCTGTAGCGTTCTTTTCTCGATCGTTAAACCCATCTGAAATACGACTTCACATAGTCGAGAAAGAGACATGCCATAGTCGAGTGCTTCCGAAAATGGAGGGATCTCCTTGCTGGGAAGCACTTTACTATTGTAATAGTAGGGCAGGTTGATTTGCAACTTTTTTCAGAAAATCAACAAGGAACTGGTGATGATAGTTGGGGTTTGATGTAAAAAGAACGCATACCAAAACTTAGATTCCTATCTTCAAAGGAAAATTGAGCATTTAATTTTAAAAATTGTGACGGAAAATGCTGAAAAATCCTTAATTTTCATAGCATTTTCCACGAAACTGACGTTGAATTTCTACTATTTTCATAATAAAAATAATTAAAATTGATATATTTATATGAAATACATTGACAGAAAAATAAATACATGAATTATAATTTTAATTATGAATCACAACTAGCAAAATATCTCAACCTTTACTGCATTGATTAAACAAAAATTGTAAGAAAAGGCTAATTAGCGACTAAGTCTTTTAAATTTCATGATTCAAAAAGATATGTGAAGATGTACTACACAATATAACAACTTGATACAAGTTATAGAACCATGTATTTCAATTTTTTTTATTAAACATAATAAGAAGAACTATGTTATAATAGAACTAAATTGTTCTGTGTAATTTCTTTTTGAGAAAAGGTCTAATTTGGTGGCACAATGATTTTGTAATTATGTGTCTGTCTTGCTTCCTGTCCATATACAACTTGTGAAGCTTCTGTTGTTAATTTCACAGCTCTTTCCACTCCTTGTGAGTGGGCAGGTAATTTAAGAAATTCTAGTTTTGTTCCTGTCATAGACGATTTTACAAGTTTTTCACTTGTAAAACATTCTGTAAGTGCAGGTTCACAAACTCCAGTTTGAGAAAGATCAATCAAATATTACCAATGTGTGGCTGCAAAATTGATAGCAGTAATTTTTTTCAGTGTTTTTTTTTTGGTGGTTCACTATTTCTGAAAAAAGAAAAAAAAACTTATTTTTTAATATTTTTGTGATGCAATATGAATAAATCTGACTATTGTTTGGGTAAATTGAGATAATAAAATTTAATGGATGAATATTTACTTACCTAATGGACAAAATATTTTTAATGGCCTATTCTCTCACTTCCAATTCATCTGAATTTATCGTCGAAATTATCATATTTTCCGGAAGTAGTGCAGAAGCACTATATTTTAAACTGTTAAAAACAGTATTTTGAATTTCAGTTGATTGTTGTTTTGTCCTCTGAATCATATTAAAAATATGCTGTTGTTGGTTAAAAAAATTATTGTCAGTTTTGATCTCGAACCAACTAACTGCATACACTTGGATGATAAATGTGGCTAGAATATTTAATTTATCATGGAGTGTTTGAGGATAGACACCTCTGGTCCATAAACACATTAACCTTATAGCTAATGTTAGCCATCTTGCTTGATTCAAGGGCCCAATTTTCCAAGCTGCATATCTTGGATTAACTTCTCCTTGGGAAATGCCAACAGCATACTCAAAAGTAGCCTCTGGTCTCCACTTAAATTACTTGTTACTTCTGCTGTCAAATGATGATGATCTAGAGGGTCATTAATTCTTTGAAATTCTACTTGAGGCAAATCTTGATAATTATTGATACAAAGTTTCCCCAAAGGACCAGTAAATGTTTTTTTTTTTTTTTACATAGGCATCACCACATTATCAAGGCCAAGAGGCCACTCAAGGATAAGGGTTAAAGAGTGTACAGTAGAAATTGGACAATATAGTAATCATTAGTAATGAAAATTTGGTAAATTTGATAACTTATATGGAACGGCTCATCAAGAATTTATTTACGTTAGACTTGAAGACAACCATATTGTAGTCAGCCGGAAAGCAGGAAAACGGAAGACAATTCCACAGGCGTGCAGTTCTAAGAAAGAAGCTTTGTTCATGGAATCTACGTTTAGGTTTAGGCACAGATAAAGAGTGGGGGGAATTATTGATAGTGTTTACAGCTAGACGAGTGTTTCTTGTGAAAGTTTGGCGAGGGGGGACCATAGATTGAAGCTCAGTCGAACACTTTCCATGAAAATAACGATACATCAGAGACAAACTCGCAACATCTCTTCTGTGAGATAGAGGTTGCAAGGAAGAGAAAAGGACATCTCCTACGAGGCTACGAAGTCTATTTTGAACTCTATCAAGGCAGGCCAAGTCCTTTCTAGCAGCTCCTGCCCAGATGTGGCAACAGTATTCCATCCTTGGACGTACCTGGCTCTTATATAGATAGAGAATAGCATCAGCAGTGAGATATCTACCGGATCGATAGAAAGATCCCACCATTTTTCCAGCGGCCTTGGCAACAGATTTGATGTACGTGTTCCATTTAAGATCAGGAGTAATGGTCAAGCCAAGAAGCTTGTCAAAACTTGAGGCCTCCTGAAGACGAGAGCCATTCATTTCAATTGATGCCAGATATGAATCAGAATGTTGATGATGTAAAGAGAGAAGCTTGGTTTTAGATGCATTAAAAGTAACAAGCCACTCCTTACCCCATTGTACTACGTGCTCAAGATCAGAGGAGAGAGAATTGGAGAGAACTTGGTCGTTTACTGTCTTAGATGTGCTACCATAGATGGTAGTGTCGTCAACATAGATGTCTACAAATGATGTAAGGATGTGATTTGGAAGATCATTAATATAGATCAGGAAAAGAGTTGGGCCCAGGATGGATCCCTGAGGGACACCGGCATTAATACTGTGACCTTCTGATTTTTGCCCCTCAACTACTACTCTTATGAACCTATCAGAAAGAAATAATTTAATAATGTAGAAGACATTTCCAGCTATACCATAGCTAGCGATCTTATGAAGTAAACCTTTATGCCATACCCTATCAAAGGCTTTAGATATGTCAAGAGCAATTGCCCTATAAAGATTGCCACCGTCGAGAGATTTGCTAATCCTATGCGATATAACTGTAAGCACATCTGCTGTAGATCTAGCAGAACGGAAACCATATTGAGTGTCACTAAGAAGGTTATTTTTGTTGAGATGGTTGATTACTTCTGTATTTAACACAGATTCTAGCAACTTACTCATGACGCACAGGAGACTTATTGGCCTGTACTGAGAGGGGGATGAGCGATCACCTGAATTCTTAAATACAGGGCATACTGATGAAATTTTCCAGGGAGATGGGAAACTATTCTCCTTAAGACAACGTTTAAACAGTTTTGTAAGTATGGGCGCTAGTTCAGGTTGAAGTTTTTTGAGTACTTTAATTGGAATACCGCCAGAGCCAGTTGCTTTACTGGAATCAAGGTTTTTGATTAGCTTGTTTTGTTGGGCTTCTTGTTGTTCCATCAATTGATTTAAAAATTGCTCTAAATGGCAGTTCATTTTGATGAAGTGAACAGCCAATAGTATGTAATTTGTTGTTAATTTTTTTTTCAAGAGCTGTAATAAGTCCTGCTTCACAGCCAGTGTTTGTATTGGTATTATCAACCAAAATTGCCTTAACAGTATCCACACTGTTATATTCTGTTAAAACTGCGGCAACATCTTCAGCTAAGAGAATACCAGTTGCCCACAGATTCGGTATCACTCTATGGATAAGATATTTGCTCTCCGTTCCTGTTTCTCTGGTGAAAGTTAAGTGGCGTTCTGCTCCTTTGTTTTTCACTATCTTTTTCTTACCATTTTCATCCACAATTTCTTTGCATTGTAAAGTGTCCTTATCTATTCTACAATCAATTCCAACACAACGTAGATTTTCATTTTGATGGACATGCTGAAAATTACTGGATAGTTTTATTCTAGCTTTTTCTCTATCAATTTTGGATTTATCTAAAATTATGTCCTTCAAATTTAATTTTGGGTGGCGCAGGCCCATATGTTTACGGTTCAGCAGAAAGGCATTAACTAGACATGCACCAAGATTGGAAGATACATCACCTCTGATAACTTCCATAGAATATGTTGGGATTTTTAAAAGGCTGTAAGGTCCCTTTAGCTGTCTCCCTGGATCAAAACTGTCATCTGTTGTTCCTTCACTAGAAGATGACTGTATCGAAATATTTGTGGAAGCTTGTTCCTGTCTTTTGTTCTGCCTCTCCAGTTTACCCACTTTAGCAGACTTTTTGGTATTTTTTAATAGCATCTTTATCGATAGGTCTCAGTTGATAACGACCTTTTGGCCATTTTTTCTCTCTGGTCTTTTAAGTATGCTCTGTCCTCTAGTGGAACCTGAAAATTGCAAAATGTGCATGTTTAATAATAGATTCAGAATAAATAATAAATACAAATATTATTTTATTTTCCACAAAAAGAAAACATAATTGCAGGTAAAACTATAAAATTAATCTTACCTTCTTGTTAGGAGGACAAGTTCAGACTATGTGCCTTGTTAGACAATTCTCTGTCTTGAACTTTACTGCAAGGTCATCACATCTCAAGACAGGAAGTTTACAGCTACAAGAAGATATATCAAACAGTCTGTCAAGCTGGTCCTTCATTTTTTTTTTCACTTTGGTTGTTGAAAGAGATTTCCTGTCAATCTGTTTGGCCTTCTTATAGCAAAATATATTTATCTTCTCTCCTATATAACGTTCCTTTAACAAGGGCAATTGTGGATTGACTGCTTGCCAAATACTAATTATTTCCTTAGAGATCTGATTATATTTTAAGTTAGGATGACTGTTTTCGAGGAAATAACTAAACTGGATGAATTGTCGTAAAGTTAGGGGTGCTGTTTCATCTAAACGACAAGGTGGACCAGCAAATTTTTGTGAACCACGGGTTAAAACCGAACGTCGTGCTTTTACTGACATTTTAAATCTGAAAAGTAAAATGGATGATAACTGGAGGAAATTGTTTTAGGCTATCTTCCAGTTTCAAATGTAAAAAAATAAGTGCTAGTAATGATAAGAAGTAATGAAAAACCTTCAAATAGAATTCGATGTGAAATATAAAACAAATTACAGAAGTAAAAAGTTAACTTACAACAACGGGAAATTTTTTTTCAGCGAACAAAACAAATATGTTTAAATTCACGGCAGACACTTGAAATATAATATATATTTTAAACACGCCTTTTTAGTTTCTCCTTTCGAAATAATTTCGTCTTTAGCCTAAAATTGTAAATTATCTCAATTAAAAGATAAACAAACGTCAATTTTCAATAGCAATAACAAGCGTGTGAAATACAACGGTGAAATCTAAGATGTCCCCACCCAAAAAAGTTCCTGAAATGAAAAAGCAAACTTCAGTCGCTATTATTTTAAAAACACAATTTATCTTTACAATAAATATTTATTTTATTATCTCATTATCCTCACTCATTGGGTATTTTTTATGTCAAACCACAACTATCATCACATGTGCATCACCGGGGTTCCAAAATCGACCTGCCCTATTGTAACAGACCAGCAAGCCGTATCTTTTATGTTTAAACTAGCTAAGAACTTCGTTTATATCGGAAGAATTCAAAAACGTTTTGAAGCGACTTGGAATTGGATCCAGCAACACTACTGCATACAACCCAAGAGCCAACAGTCAATGCGAGCGCTACAACGGCATTATTTGGAACACTTTGTTATTAGCTCTGGAATCTAAACGATTACCCCTTATCGCTTGACAGGATGTTCTACAGGATGTTTTAAATGCTATTCGCTCCCAGCCGTGCACTACTACAAATGCAACTCCTCACGAACGTTTGAAAGGCGCTCTTCTACTGGTACTGCTTTACCTGTTTGGCTCTGTGACGCTGAGGAGGTATTATTAAAACGATTTGGTAACAGGAGCAAATATGACCCGATTGTTGAGGTAGTGGAACTCCTCGAAGCTAACCCTACACATGCAAGAATACGATATAATGGTGGCCGAGAGGATTCAGTAGTGCTGAGACATCTAGATCGCTTTCCACGCTCTGATAGATCAAAATCCTGCTAAAAGTATTCAACCTGACATTGCAAATGCATACCCGACCCAGTTGACCGAAACAAGTCCCGTTAGCACTACACCTAATACTGAAAATGAATTTGACTGTAATAGTCAGAGCCCCGAGAACCAAGTTTCCCAGAGGACCACCGGTCCTTCGAATAGCGAACTACCTCCACGCCAATCTAACAGAATTCGCAGATCAGTCCAGCGACTGGATTTATATTTAAAAAAAAAACTATTTATAATCTCTTTTACAAGTAGGAGAGGTTGTTATATTTTCATTTAAAGGAAACGCTAATGCAAATTGTTTTGTTCTTACTGTTTAAAAAAATATTAGATATGAAAATTCAATTTCATGTCATATGCTTTTGCACGTGTTCCTTTTTCTTTAAAAGACTGAGTTCTTTCTCTCTTGCTTTAGTAGCTGTGAATTTTGTTCAATAAAGCCTTGGAAAGAGGTTTTTTACGTCTTCATTTATTTACAACACTACAATATGCTTAGTTAATTATGAAAAATACATGAAAATTCAGCTACACAGAATGTTTCACGCTTAATACCTAGCTCTACTCGTGTATACTGTTAAAATAAATAGTGACAATGGATGCATAAAATAATGTATTTCTTTATAACATCTAATGTGGCTACATGGAATAATGACAACATATATAAGAAATAATTAATAATAATAATAATAATAATAATAATAATAATGATAACATATTGAGAGAGAGAGAGAGAGACAAAGAAAGAGAGAGGTATTGACAAGCAGGAAGATGCGGCATTTCGCGAAATGGAATAAAGATATTATCTATGTACTTTTTCACCCTGCTCAAAATATCATTTTACTTTCTTTGTTTTTACTGCCGTCTACTCCCGTCTCATTTAAGAATTAACTTAAATATTGAAACCTCTATTTGAAGTTTCAATGAGTCACTTAGATGTGAATGCACGTAGATATTCAGCACATATAAAATAACGTAGAGATTCAGGACCATTCCATTGTCTTCAACAGAAAATATTACATTTATTTAAATATCGTACACGATGTTATGCTCTCATAACCCACTTAAGGGTAAACTCCAAGATTCGTGAACACTTCATCTTCTACGGCATACATCAAAATAGATTTTACATATACAGTGTATCACAAAAGTGAGTACACCCCTCACATTTCTTCAAATATTTAAGTATATCTCTTCATGGGACAATACTGAAAAAATGATTTTTTGACACAATGAAAAGTAGTTTGTCTGCAGCATATATATATATATATATATATATATATATATATATATATATATATATATATATATATATATATCAAAGTTCATTTATTTTCCCCTCAAAATAACTCAAAATATAGCCATTAAAAACTAAATCCCTGGCACATAAGTGAGTATAACCCTTACGAAAAGTTGTCAATATCAACATACAACATGTCAACTCTCATTATTTTGTGTGGCCACCATCAACCTGAAAGAACAGTTGGAAATAACTTATACACCATACATTACGACCATGTAATCCCTACAGCCACCTATCTTGAAAATGCTGCTGTCAAACCTGACATATTTATATAGAATAAGTCAGAGAGAGAGAGAGAGAGAGAGAGAGAGAGAGAGAGTGGCAACCTTGGTTGAAGTCAGTGTCCCTAATGATGGAAGTCTGAACAGAGCTGAAAGGGAGAAACAGACCAAATATCAAGGTCTCATGTATGATATGAAAAGAAACTGGAGAGATATCAATCATACCAGTTATTATATGTGCCACAGGGCGTATGAAGAAGAACACGAATACCTCCCTACTAATATTCCTAGTGAACCAAATGCAAGAGAAATCCAGACAATTGCACCTTAAGAAACAGCGAGGATACTAAAAAGCGCTCTCGGTTGATTTGAATAAAAAAAACAGAGGAATATTGGCAGCTGGTTCGCCTGCCACATACGCAGCATTACAATATTCAAAGAAAGAAAATGAAGAAAAGTTAAAAGAAAGAATACAACAATCTTAACTCAACGTAATTATAATTTTTTTTCGACCCCAAAACTGGTCTTTTCAAATGGACTGGGCCATTCAGATTAGCATCTGATATACACTTTGGCTCAGAACCAATATTTGTATTTATTATATAGTAAGTAGTACCAATATTTGTATTTATTATATAGTAAGTAGTACCAATATTTGTATTTATTATATAGTAAGTAGTACCAATATTTGTATTTATTATATAGTAAGTAGTAAGCCATGAAAAATATATGTTTATTAAGCTATACAAAGTTTTCCAGGTTTAATCCCCGTTTGTAATTCAACAGACTAAAAAATTAATCAAGTCTGTTACCGCGTGTTTATATATATATATATATATATATATATATATATATATATATATATATATATTAATATTTTTTTTATCCGTACAAACACTAGCGTATCACGCTTTCACAATCATGAGTGTAGGAGATGACAATTCCTGCCTGTTGCCTATATATATATATAATCAATCCAGCGGCAAAAAATGGAATATTGAGTTGTGAATTCAAAAATAAAGAATTGCTTTTAGTTGCGATCACTGTCCGTCGGTTTATGTATCAGTCTATCTGTTTATCTCAAAGTAGAAATGTCAGTCTTACGTATAAACACTTAAAGTAAAACGTTACCTTTTTTAAGTCTAAAAGTCTAAAGTGCATCACCCAGTTTCTCTATTTCAGGCTACACTATATTGCGACCTAACATGAACATTCTCATGACAACTTTCTGAACCTTCCAATTTGAGTGCTGGCTCATGAAAAAAATGGAAACGAGTGTTTTGTTTGTGCCGCCATCACTAAAAATTGCTATGTAAAATCTGCGAACTCTTTTTATCCGATTTGCCTTTCTTAGATGTTTTTTTTTTATATTCAGATGCTTTGCTTTCACAACGGCTGAGAAATTCTATCTACCCCTTGTATGGTAACGCACCAGAATATCAAAATGACACTAACATGTGTTACACCTTGCCCAAAGGTGACCTAGAACTGTTCAAAGAGGCATATTTTTTTTTACGTGGTCACCACTTATCAAGGCCCGGAAGCCACTCAGGGATAAGGGTTATTGCATTTGCATTTACAGTACGTTAGTGTGGGGGTTTTAATAAAAATGTCTACTTAAGGGGGCGGTTCATCAGGAATTTGTTTACGTTGGACTTGAAGACATCCAGGTTGTAGTCATATGTGCAAAGACGCGTTTTTCCCCTGAAGTATTTTACATACTCGCTTATCTGAATACATACAGCGCCTAGTATTCTCAAATAGTTCATCATCTGGTGTTGGCCAGGTTTAACTTCATTTAACGGTGTTTCAATATGATTATGATGTATGATTGCATATGCTTAAAATCTCATGCATTCAGACGAATCACTGAACAAGATGCATCAGGTGAGATAACCCTGACGTGCCAATTTGTCGTTAGTCGACGTAACATTTTCAAAGGAAGCGTTCCATTGTGTTCATGTATACATGTTAATTGAGCTTTACTTGAATAAACAAAGTCGATTTCAATTCTTTAAACGGAATCAAGTGGAAACGATTAACGCCGAACTGAAAGAGCCACAAAAAGAAAAGCTCAACATAAATCAACGACTGCACTTCTTTCAATGGATAAATCCGCCAATCTGTGGTATTAATGGTTAAAATGGTTGAATCAATGTTGACTTTTCCTCACCGAGTGCCCCTTTCTTTCACAGATCAAATATTCGATCCCTGTCTTTCCCAACCTTTTCTATACATTCATCCATTCTTCTTCTTTTTTTTTTTGTTAATTATGTCCGAGTTTTTGTTGTGGTTTCTTCTCTGGTCGGATTCTCACCATGTTGACGCAACACAATGAGCGGATCAGAAAGCCATAAAATATATAAGCGACGTTATTGATTATCTGTTTCAGATTTGATCGCGTTCAATAGACAATCGGACATTGTCGACAAGTTTGTTATTCGTATTGCATTTATCAAAGCAAAGATTTCGGTTCTCATGACGGCGGCCATGTTATCTTTCAGCGAAGAATGATTTGATGCAAAACAGGAAAATAGGCCTTTTATGGAATAAAGAAGCCGTAAAAATGGCGTCGATGCAGCTTGATAATTCTAGTTTCAAATCTTTCTTCATCGCTTTTGTACGAATAAAGACATGTTGATTCTAAATGTTTTTTCGAAAGAAAAAATAGTTGATTTTCACTAATGATTTTTAGAATGATACGAGGACTATAGAATCAATGATTTTTTTTTGTGAATTTTTGAAAATGAAGACAGATAATTCGGATTCTATTCTCATTTCGAGTGTTATTTGCACAACGTTTCGGTCGATGTAACCGTCAACTGTTTTCGAGTGTATCCCGTCGAACTCAGAAATCTTTCTATCGAGCTCGGTAATCTTTCCGTCGAACTCGGGAATCTGCTCGTAATTTTGAACAGAACCCTTTATTTAATCCACAAGCTAGCATGAAGTCGTTACGTCACACTTGATTGGACAGAAGTCTTAAATAATATGATGACGGATGCTGCTTATCATGGAATATTCTGGGTCAAATAATTACTATTATGAATATCTAAATTTTACAGAGAGAGAGCACGCTGATACGTGTGTATGGGAAACAAATTCAATATTTATACATTTAAAAAGCACCGTAAAATTTAAAATAAGTACACATATAATTTCATTCAAAAATTCTACAAGGGTTTCTGTTAATATCTTCCTCTCAAGAGGAATGTTGTTACATATGAAATAATAAAGAAAATAGCGGACCTACGAATTATCTATATCTTCGTTAGTTAAAAATAAATAACTGCGAATATTTAAGGCTTGAAAAATAATTGACTGAGAATATTTAAGTGTTGAAATTTGACAAAAGTAGAAATGAGATAAAACAACCAGTGATTAGTAAGTCGCATTATTTTTTACTAAAACAACAATTTGGCCATTGTTTTAATATTAATCGAGTGAAATTGAGGTTTAATGATTTTTCACTTTGAATGCGGTCAAAAATATATGGTAACGTTCAATACTCAGCTCGTTTTCTTTTAAAAATTACAAGAAATCTTATCAACCACCAATAGCTATGGCTTAAGATACATTACCTGAAAGTACTTCGTTCAAACTCCCCGGCTTAACGGTTACATGGAACATGAACTGGAACAGATACATCGAGGGCATCGCCAAGGCTGCTGCGAGGAAGATAGGCTCTCTCTACCGTGCTAGAAAACTACTTACACCTGAAATTATACTGTATCTCTATAAGTTTGAACGATGTACTTTCAGGTAATATATCTTAAGCCATAGTTATTATTGGTCGAGAATATTTTTTGTAATTATTAAAGGAAACGAGCTGAGTCTTGGCAGCATTGAACGTTATCATATATTTTTTTTTACCCCATTCCACTACAAACTGGAGATTTTCCTCTAGGGTTTCTGCCATTGCCTTGGATATGTGTTCATTTGGTTTCCTATCATGCCTGTTATAGAGCGCGGTGTCGTCAGTAAATATACCCACATCAGAAACTATTACATCAGGGCAGTTATTTATGAATATCAGGAATAATAAAGGTCCAAGGATCGACCCTGGGTACATCTGCATTTATACTATATTGTTTAGACGTACAACCATCGAGGACAACCTGGATTCTTATGTTCTTCAAGAAGAATTTAATCATGTTAAGTATTCGTCCAGTAATATCATAGGATCTGATTTTCATGAGAATACCATCTTGCCATACGCTGTCAAAAGCCTTAGATATATATCTGCTCTCCCTTCTCCTGCCTTATCCAGTGCATGCTATATGCGTTTAGATAACAATTAGGATACCTGCAGTAGAACGGGTTTGCCTAAATCCATATTGATGATCGAACAGAAGTTTAGCATTTGCGAGGTGGTGGACTAGAGTTTGATTAATTATGAACTCAAATATTTGGGCGAAAAGGAGGAAGCTAATGGAGCGATAATTTAATGGATCAGTTTTTTCGCAAGAATTCTTGTACACTAGTACTACAGAAGCGGTTTTCTAGCAGTCAGGAAAGCATGATTCGTTAAGACACGTTAAAGAGTTTGGAAAGAACTGAAGCAACATCAGCAGAGTATTTGTAGATGTTGGTAAATTCAATATAATTTACAAGATGCATGGTTCAATAGCGAGATAAGGTAGTGATTGCAAAACTAATGTAGCTATTAGCTTAAATATTGTTATGGCTGTTACATTTTCCAAAAAAGCATTTAAATTTATATGCAACATTAGTTCATTCTAACGTTCTAGAGATTGGGAAGAATTGCTTTTTACTATAAAATTTATATACATGCATGTAGAAAAACAGTCAATGGAGGAATGATACAGGTTTGACATAGAAAAAAATCAGATATTTTTTGTGAACAACGATTCAGAAATGTATAGAACTTTTATTTTGAGAAGATGAAGATGATAAGTAAAGTGAACAAAATATTGGTTCATATATATATATATATATATATATATATATATATATATATATATATATATATCCACACAGATGATTTGTTTTTAATGGTGAAGACTTTTTGTAGAAGCAACCACACTTTTTGTTATTACTGCTAACCTTTTTCGGTGCAGATGGCTGCCACAGAACAGAGTATACAGTATATATATTTAACAGTTCGCAGTGTACGGGTGTACGTACCGTATAGCTTTCTTTCAAATCTTGCCCAGGTTGTAGCATCGTAAATAAGGACAAACTCCATCACTGCTCTTAAGAACTGCTTATTCAGTTTGTCAGTTAGCCTTGAATTCATACTGATCGCAGCTTATCCAATTCAGCCCATGCTTTTGAGATGCGAATTTTGATATCTCTCTCTGTAGAACTTACGTTACTGCCCAGGTACGTAAACTCACTTACATTACTGCCCAGGTACGTAAACTCACTTAAGTTACTGCCAAGGTACGTAAACTGACTTTGACTATTTTCAGTGTGGTTCCATCTAGAGCTTTGATCTCCCCCTCCGCATTGAAAGTCATAATTAACGTAAAAACCAATGTCATATGCTGATTTTTCTAGCTCACATAACATTGTTTGCGTATCAGCAGTGTTATTCACGAACAGAGCAATATCGTCTGCGTAATCTGCGTCAGCTATGTGTGCTGATGGTCTGCTTCTGAATCCATTTAAGGTGAAACTCAGAGGGCTGTGTATATCAACAGAGGTCCGAAGTACACAGTAAAGATATGCAATGAAAAGAAAAGGTGCTTGAAGAACCCTGGCACGAATGTTAAAGAATTCAGTAACTTCTTTTCTTCTGAATCACGTTTAAAGAGGCCTTAATAGTATCCGCAAAGAAGGAATTAAAAAGAAATACTTAACATTTAAAATTTAACATTGGGAATTACTTTCTTATATAAATTTGACGTAAAATGAGCACCAACTTCATGTCCAGTAAGCGGTCCAAAGAGACATGTAATGGATCGGAGTTTCCAATTTTTGGGCAAGAGGAGAGTAGAAGTTTGATATCGTTTGTAGCTTTCTTAAATTTCCAATTTTAATATTTAAATTCATAAAAATATTTAAAAAAATGTTCAATCCTAGTTCATATTCTTTCCTGTTTTATATGAGAATGCGAAGTGGGGTTTTATTTTTCACATTTAATTCTTTTAATGTAAATTTAATATTCAGGGAGGTCGGAATGTTACTTTACTCATCACTGTTCTGTTTCAAACAAAAAACTCTCGTGCTGAAATAATAACGTTATTATTTAAAATAATTTGTGCTTTCATCTAATAAATTAATAAACAAAAATAGCATATTTTAGTTTCAATAACGAAATGAAGACGTTGTCGAAAAACAAAGATACGAGAACTAAACGTTATCAAAGGCTAAATACGTTACACTTCTACCTACCGCGATAATTTTTGTGTTTTAACGTATTGTAAAGCGTTTTTCGGTTAAGAACATTCCGTGGTACTCTAACCCTTAATAAGCAAACGTTTCACTATCGTATAAACGTCAAACGAAATAAAAGAATTGATAAATAAGAAGTAGTACGTTAAAGAAACAGGAATAAATATTTTAAGGGAATTAGTACGGAAAAAAAAACGAACAAACAAATAGATGTTTTAAAAAGAACAGCAAACAAATTAAATTCTGTTAGTCGGGAGTATTATATTTTAGGTCCGTAAATGGATAATTTTTTATGTATTATTTTTAATTCATTAGTGTTATTATAAATGCCCCGCATTTACTATGAGTGAAAACAAAGTCCGTTAAAAGTAGATGCTAACATGGCAGGCAAGAGCGTGTCGAATTTGTAAGGTTGTCTGCAGTTGCCTAAAATCTTCATATGTCCATCATGGAGCGAATAGATTCGGTATATATTTTGATTCGTTTGAGCTACTGTACCTGTCATTGTTCAATGTTTGAGTTTTATTTAATATTGTACGAATAAGATCTGTCAGAAGTCGACATGTAAATATGATAACTTTTGAGATGTATATATATATATATATATATATATATATATATATATATATATATATATATATATATTATTCCTTAATTGGAATTCATTTTTTTTTCTTAGATGTATTTTATGTGTATGGACAATGAGTTTACTTTAAATTATTCTAATTATATTTCTAAATCGAAGTAAAGAAAACCAATTCAATGGCAGGATGTGTAAAAATACTTTGTTTTCATGTTATTTGTATGCAGAATTGGACATGGTGCTAGTTAAGGTGTTCATTTTGGATGATCTCTAATTCTGAAAAGTAAATGTATGCAGCTTTTTTATGTATTGTGAACTGGTAGTTTCGGTTTTAACCGTTATTCCATTAAACCATTAAAATTAAGGGAGGGGTTGTTAAATAAATCTGTAAGGACAACGTAGTATGTAACCTATATTCATATATCAAAAGTCTAATAATTCGACTACATGCCAAGAGGTTAACCTATGAATTAAAGTAAGCGGTGATTTCAGGTTACATGAACTTGCAGAAAAAAGTGGAAAAATGTTTTAATAAAGAGCATTTATTCATCATAGTAGTGTGTGGATCAGTGCAGTTAAAAAAAACGTTTACAACATTGGATTATACACTGATAAGGAATGATGCAAAAGTCAAAAGTCTGTGAAAAATTAGTATACATATAGGATCATCATGGCACAAAACAAATTGCCTTTAAATGTGTATTTAAACTTGTGTGGTTAATTCAGCAGTTGAAACAGTCACTTTTTACAAACGCTATTTATAGATAAATTTCATTTTTAGCGTAATGAGATTAAATTAAAAAATGGCATGGGGAAAATGAATCAATGAAAATAATAAAAGTAGAAAGTTTGAAATTCAAATATATATGACTAGAAAGAAAATAATTAATCTATTTTAAAATAAACATTACCATATAAACGTTCACGAATGAAAGAATTAATTAGAATATATACACCAATCTTAAAAAGAAAATTCACATAAATATTAGAATAGAAAACCCTCTACTATAAAACGCGGAACTCATATAATGGCGAAATTTTCAAATATATATTGCAAGCAGAATAA
This sequence comes from Euprymna scolopes, assembly GCF_053919585.1. Lineage (NCBI taxonomy): Eukaryota > Metazoa > Mollusca > Cephalopoda > Sepiida > Sepiolidae > Euprymna > Euprymna scolopes. The sequence goes on from NC_136484.1 coordinate 197,332,774, forward strand.
TTATGAATGCAATCAAGGTAAGTACAGAGATGATGCTTGTACAAAATGATGTGAAACTCAGGTGTTTATATGTAAAAGTTTGTTGAAATGTAATATTAAGCAATTAAGCATTTTTTTTTTGTAAAAAATTTACTTGATTCAAATGCAAGACAAATATTTTCTGCATTGTGATAAATATCAATGTGCATTTATTTGAATATATATATATATATATATATATATATATATATATATATTCCTATCTGTTTGTTCACAAATTGATTAATGTATACAAAAAGTCCATTACTTTCCTATTTCATTTATTTCTATATATAGTATGATTTTTGAAAAATATACGATTAAGAGGAAACCTCATTTGCATATTTCATTAAGGAAAATCGATTTTACTAAATATCTGCATGTTAGTTACTGTTTCTAGCGAGAGAATTGTTTTTAGTGTTCTATTTAAGATTGCTTTTTAAAGTTGATTTATATTGAATTGATTCAATTGATTTGATTTGGAATTATTATTACCGACATCGATTTATTTTAGAAACAGGTCTTGAGTTATTTCCCCTGAGAAACTTCGAAACTTTTTAAAAAAATCTACTTTCACTAAATAAAATAATTTAGTAATCTTAATAAGTCTCTAGCTTGAAAAAAATAATTCCGTGTAGACATAGACATATTTTGCTTTTTTAAATATTTAAAAAAATACTCACGAATAAACTGAAATGGTTTCATTTATTTATTTTTATTATTCTTGAAACTGTGTGGTAATGTTGCGTGAAAAGATAATTCTGTGTAGGCTGGTAACGTTTTTTTTATATAATATTACATGTAGAAAGTCAGTAACAATAAGCTTATCTCGAAATGACTCCGTGTAAAAATAATTTTTAGCCAAGTTTTAAACAAAAACACATTGTTACTGCCTACACGGAATTATTTTTCACGCTAAAAAGGACCAAATTGGAAGCCAAATTTTTTTAGGAAAAGGGGTCAAAACAGGTCAAATTGAAACATTAAAGAAAAGCGAATGAAAAGAATTTCATTGTGTTTTTAAACGTTTCGCAAGTAACACACGCGTTTAAAAGCCATAATTTGCTACGCCATAACGTTATAAGTATTCGTGACTATATGGGCAAAATAGTGCGCCCCTAAGTTTTTGCCCTCTTTCAGCTTATTTTTTTCTTTTTTCCGTTACACAGGCACTCCATTCTATTTTGATTGAAAGTAAAGTTATTTTGATTCATTTATTTTTTATTTTATTTTTTGGGGTGTGTGTGGATTTTTGTCCAGCTCACGGGCAAAAAAAAAGTGCTCAATATCCGTAGAATACCTTTATCTTAGTATCTCTTCTTCCGAAATATCTGGTGGAGAGAGTATAACGTGCTTCTTTTTTGGGGGCGATTACATTTACATGTTTTTATCTGTTCTTTTATTTTGGAAATTATTCTGGGGGTATAGACGTTGCCCCACGACAGAAATGATCCATATCCTTAGTATAGCAGGTGTGTCCCAAACGAATATATGTCGACCCGGGCAACGCCGGGTACCCATGCAATGTATATATATATATATATATATATATATATATAATTATTTTTTTACTATAATAATTAAATACCTATAATAATTAATAATTATATATATATATATATATATATATATATATAACATATATATATACATATATATATATTTCTCTTAAACTATTTGTCTGTATGTCGATCTGGCTGAAATTTTGTATAGACCTTTGATATAACATGCAACAAACCAAGTATTATGGTGTCGTTCGATGCACAGTAAGAGATCAATAGTGATTAGTATTTAATAAGAAAGAAACACAAGTTTAATCAAATTCAACAATTAATTTGTCATAAAGCACTCATTCTAATTTAAGGTGCTCTAACTTTTGCTCGTTTTTAATGGACTCAAAAATTATATATATATATATATATATATATATATATATATATATATTCAGGTTTTAGGTGTTCAAAAGACAACGAGATTGTTAAATAGTTCTCAATAAAAAGAGCTAAATATTATTTATTATCTGGGGGTAAACAGTTACATATGGTCGCTACAAATAGCCATTTGTTTCAGTCAAAGAGACTTCATCAGGAGACCTTGAACCTCTCGACGTCAAAAAGAAAATTGGTCCATTTTTTCTTTTTTCAGTTGAAAAGAAAAAGCAAATACCAAATCAAACAATCGCTGTAATCCATTTGAAATGAAAATCCACTCTATATTCATAATTAGAGACAACCCTTTTTTTTTAAAACTTTTCCCTTCTTCTTTCTGTCTCGATTGAGAAGTTTTACTTTTGTTTTCTTTTTGTAAACTTTCCAGTTTAAGGTGCTCCTTTATTCTTTTCTTATTTCTGATATTATTTCACCGAATGAAATGAATTTTATATTAATATTAGTGCAAACACTTGCAAATCATGATTTTTCTGTCATTATTGTCGGATTGTGTACTCTTGTAACATAAAAATAACTAATTTAGGTCTATAATTTCATATATATATATATGTATATATATGTATATATATATATATATATATATATATATATTGAGTAAAATGAATCATAATTTATAATTAAAAATCGGTTTCAAAAGGGAAAACAAACAAAATCAATAAATTGTACGATCGTTTCGGAACCGATGTTTTTATTGAAATAGACAATACGTCTTCAACAATAATTTTATCATTTAGTTTTATAAAACAAAATCTCCTCATCAGCAAAAATAGAATTCATTTTATAATATATATTTTTTCTTCTTCAACGGTTTCTTCAACGGTTAAACTAATTTTCTTTGGTATGTTTGCATAATCAAAATTTATAAGATCGAAATAATAAGCTGAGTAAAGCAGTTGTTTTGAACAGTTGTATCATTCATTTAGTTATTTCATAGCAATTAAACGATTATATTGTTGGCATTAATTTCTCCGATATCTTTCTAGTTTGAATTCTATCTAGAAATATATCTGATGCTTACAAGAAAAACTACGTGAATATTTCTAAGTGAATGTATTTCTGTTGAAAAAACTAGGCTAGAATTTGACACTTATCACCCCCTATACTCACAAGTAAGTTAAATCCAACTGCTACTTAATGGAAAACAACGCTTTCAAAAACTATTTTTTCGTTGACAAATGGATCATAAAATAGTGATAGACTTAAACTCTCATAAAAGGATATAATAAATCTTTAAAAACTTTCAGTGAAAATAAAGTTGCTTCTGTGGACGAACTGAATTTTAACTTAGAACATCCACGTTGTCAGTTAATCACCGAGCCACCGTCAGCTCTGAATTCTTACGTTCAAAATATGTTTAAAGCAAACTGAAACAAACTTACAACTTCATGCAATTCACAGTTCACAGGTTCACAGATGAAAATATATACTTGTAAAATCTTAGAAACATTAAATTTATATTTCATAAGTTTTGCATTTAACTAATTTCGCCAAGTCTTATTTAATCGGTTATCTTAACATCATTTGATTTTCATCAATGTACAACTAACACTAGCCCCCTCCACCACACGGAGCTATATCCAAAGCAAAGTCTAACGATTTAAGTGAAAAGCTTAATCTATGTCACGCTTGGGAGTTGTGCGTGGCTGCCGCCAGAGGGCACGTGATTGAGCTCATGTATTAGCTAGTACTTTGAATACAATATTTGAGAACCAATTTAAAAAGATTGTGGAAAAAAATAACGTTCTTTACCCCCTCATATCTATCTCTTTAATCTGATCATGTACGGACACAATCGTTTCTTTTATTTCGCCGCTAGGGGTACAAGTTACGTACAATAGTTACTGATGAATTTGACCATTAGTGGTCAACGGTGTCGATTGTGGTGGTCGCCATTATTGTTGTGGGAAGTAAAAGCCACCAGCTGCGCATTGGTAAACAACAACAACAACAACAACAAAAACAACACTGAAAAAATATTAAAATGATTTTTCGTTTTTCGAGTGTCTGCGTGTTTGTTTTTTTATTTGTTTTGTGGAGTTGGCAGCCATTTTGATTTGTTCTTCCTTCTCAGGTGCCTGTTAAAATTATTGACCCCATGACCAAAAAAAAAAAGGTCAATAAAGGTCAAAATAGATTGGTTTGGAAGAGATATCTTTTCGAAATGAATGCAAGGAAGAAACGGAAACAGAATGTAGAGGGTCGGATGTAAAGGAAATGATGACGAAAGGGAGAAATAAAAAAATCATATGAAAAAAGAATGAGAAGGAAATAAAGGAAACGCAAGGATCAAATTGTGGAGGGGAAAAGAAAGGAGAGAATTTAGATAAAAGAGAGAGAAAAAGAAGAAAAACAGAGGGTAGATAGAAAGAGGGGAATTTATTTACATTTCGGTAAAAATCGAAAGATACGATTTGAACAAAGTAAATCATGAATGTAATGAAGATACGAGTGTCATTTGAAATAAATGTACATTTCAAGAGTTAATAAGAATTGTGCGGAATGGGAAAGGAAAGAAACAGAGTTACAGAAGGGATCGAGAAAGGGGAACAGAATTTGGGAGAAGGAGATATGAACAATAATTTTTTTAAAAAGATGAATAGATAAATAAGAAAGAGAGATAAATCGAGAGTAGGAGAGTGAGAGAAAGGGAGAGAGAGAGAGAGAGAGGGATAGATAATGTTTTAAGAGAAAAAGAGAGGGAGATTAAGAAGACAAATCTGCATGGATATACACGGATAAAAATCCACTGTAAGAGAGTGTTATGTTGTTAGTCTACCGGAAAACACCGGAAAAAATTAGAATGGTCGATTATTATGATTAGTAAAATTATATTGTTAGATAGAAATAATTTAAAGATGTGAAAAATTAGGTTAAGTTGAAATATTTACATTTAATAGTTGTGTGGAACCTTAATTTGATGTTAATTTGACAGATGGAATTTAATTTATAATATAAGCAATCATACGTTACAAAATCACGGAAGGATCTTTAAGCTACGTGTATTGATGACGTAATAAGAATATAAATTCTGAGATGCAGTTACGTGGCAAATCAGACGAATGGGGTTTTATGACAGGACGCCCATGGACGTTAGAAGGAGGAGACATGAAAAAAAGTGATACAGCTTATACGAAAGCTAAGTTTGTAAAGAAAATATATCAGATCTTCAGTGTCATAGGAAATTATTATCAGGAGGTTCTGTCACATGTTGTTAAAATAGGAATAAAGAATAAAATTAAGGTGTATGTAAAAGAGACAAACTAAGGGTATGGCTTATAGTCTGTATTGAAATATAGGAATAAAGAGGCAAAATTGGGGTTAAGAAACTAGAGATAAAGATATAAGACTGTCAAGGAAGATATATGTACTTGTGTTTGATAGCCGCCAACATCGTAAACGCCTTAAACATTACCATTCTACTGTATATTGTGCAAAGTTAACAATATTTTAGAATATCTATGTAAAAAAGGGCTATAAAATTAATTTCAATTTTATATTTGGGCTTTAGCCGGGGAAAATCCATGCAAAAGTGTGAAAATTAAAAAAGTGGAATTTCCCAGGTAAAGGTCGAACGACGGCATTACGAATATGCATGCGTATCGTAATAGCTTATAGTTAATGTTTTACGGCAAATATGTCTTCAAAGCTCAGGCATTAACGTAAAAGGAAAAAAATAAATCGTGAGCTAAACGTTTTGGTTTCGATTTTCGGTTGAATCATTACTTTATATTGGGTCAAATATAATATAATAAATACAAAATTTGCATTAATCAAAATATCATATTTAAGCGTATTTTACGATCAGGCAATGTCGGGTGGCTTGCTAGTATATATATATACTCCTCGCTTGAAGCACGTTTGTTCACTTCAATGAACAAACCCAAACTCTTCGACTGACTAAACTCTCCGACCTCTTGACCTCAGTTCTGTTACGTCATCATTCAAAAAGCACACGTATCTCAAAGTGCGACATTTCCACGTATGTCTCCCCAAGGTCATTTTGTTTATTTAACCTAATTAATTTATGTATACATCCTCAGCTAAAACCCGTTGCTACACTTTCTTCTATAAATAATAAATAACTCGCAATATAAACTATTTTAACAATATCGATGGATAGATCGATAAATAGATAGATAGACAGATAGATCGATAATAACTAATTAACTTTTAACAATGTCATTATCTAACAGTATCTCAATGATCAATGGAATCCAATATACATTATCTGAAACCGGAAACCTAAGTCCATGAAACTTGTTACTTGAAACTAATTGGGTATTGTTATAAGGGATATATACCTTTGACATATTTATTTCAGATAAACTCAGAAACATCTATATTATCTACAGTTTTAATATTTTATGCATATACATAAAATTGTATGTATTTTTTTATCCGTATTTAAATCAACAGTGCTTAATACGTAAATAGAGCGAGGTAGTAGGTTTTTAAAATATATATGGAAATTAAGCTACATAGAATTTTTACTGAGGATTCGTCAGACTATTGCGTGAAATTGATGATACTGCGTATTTTTATATACTCACGTTACTAGCACTGACTAGCAAACTCACTACTAGCAAACTCAGCACCGTCCAATGGCCTGACCAATCCTCACGAGAATGAAACAGAAAATTCTGTGTAGCTTAATTGATATATATATTTTCAAAACTTGCTACACACAAACGCATATATATAATTATAAAATTCAAATGACCTGGTAACGAGTGATGTAACCCGCTTTCCGGTTTACGACATCCGGTTGCGCATGCGCGCATAAACATTAACCCATAACAAATAAACACAAATCGCTTCTTTTGCAGATTATGACCTGCGCACTGAAATATTAACGTTATTATTTCGAAATTATTATTTAACATGGAAAGAGTGGGGTTTAAAATAACTTAAAAGTAATACAGAAATGAACGATGTAAAAAACCCCAGATATATCAAAATTTGAATTTAACTATAATAAGTATTATGGTATCTGTTCAGTGCACATTTACCTATAAGTATGGCCAACCACTTATAATTCAGTAACTGTAAATTTTATTTTCAAAAATAATCAATTATAACAGAACGACTCAGAAATCTATCTGTATTCTTTTTTGATTTTAATATACTTTCATAGAAATGTTTCTTCTATGTAAAAAAAAACAAACCTATTTTCTTTACGTCACAAGTGTCACGCTCATATGAATTCCATAGCTAATACAACATACTGACCCAACGGGTCACGGGTAGACTAATTGGCTATTGTGAAGTGAAATTGATGATATTGCGTATTTTTATATACTCACGTTACTAGCACTGACTAGCAAACTCAGCACCACGCAATGGCCTGATCAATCCTCACGAGAATGAAATACAGAAAATTCTGTGTAGCTTAATTACTATATATATTTTACCAAACTTGCTACACACAAACGAATATATATATATATATATATATATATATATATATATATATATATATATAATTTTTTAAAAACAGTATTCTACGTACACGCGTAGCTTGACTGTTGTTAGGAACCCTGCACTTTATGTATTTTAGTCAAGCGTCTTAATCCATTACGCTATGATGCCATAGACAATTTGATGTTTAGTTTTTATCGTTTATCTCTTTACGTAGTTTTTGTTGTTGATTTTTTAAACGATATTAAGGTTAACGTCTCCACCTTGGAGATCCGGTGTTTTTTTTTTATTTGGACGTATTTTTTTTATTTATTTATTTTTTATTTGGACGTATTTTTTTTTTATTTATTTATTTATTTATTTATTAAAACAGTAGTCAACGTACACGCGTGTTTCGGGGACCTACCCCTCTTCAGCGTAGCTTGACTGTTGTTAGGATTCGAGACAGAAAAATGCAAAGCGGTAAACTTTCGCTCATATATATATATATATATATATATATATATATATATATATATATATATATATATATGGAAGTTTACAGCTTTGCATTTTTCTGTACATCGTTTGAAGAAAGCAAATTGAGGGTCACGATGTTTTGTTGATTCCATGTCCCCAAACATTACATTGCATTACCCAGAATACTATGATGAATATTGTTGTGTCTGCACAAATAATTAACAAGAACACGAAAGTAAAGGTATAATAATACTATATTAGGAAGAAAAGTTATATACATATTTACATGTCTTTAGATATACTTCAGTTGGAGATATTCCGGCAGGTGGCGTGTTGCATGTCTTACTAGAGGCAGCATACGCGTCTTGACTATTTGACGGTCGTTGCCGGACTCCCCCGGTATTGGTGATTGATACCTTTATATATCTCACCCACCTGCCTATGTTAATTAGTGGACGTCTCCACAACAAATTTTACTTTGACCAGACGGAGTGCAGTATTATCACGTGGTTAAGGTTCTCGCTTCACATTCATAAAACGGAACGGCGACGTTTCGGTTTATGTTTTTAATTGTCGAAGTTGAAAATTGTAGAAATTGAAAAATATATAAATTAAAAATTTATTAACTTTAAAATTAGAGAAATAAAAATATAAATTATAAAAAGGAAAATTGTATAAATTGCTAATTATGTAAATAGAAAATTACAGAAATTTACAGAAATTGGAAATCATGAAAACTGAAAATTATAGAAATTGAAAATTGTAGAAATTAAAAATTATAGAAATTAAAAATTCTGAAAATTGCAAATAATAATAAAACATTGAATAGAATCGTTTAAAAAATCTAACTTAACATTTGAGTTAATCTAACCAAAATCCGAAGCCGATAATTAGGACATTTGTCGCAATGCACACGCCAATTGTCATAAAGTCTTTTAGAGTAGCTTTTTAAATATTTAGATCTATTGAAAGCGTGACGAACCAAGTGACACATGCCTGGACGCATGTAAAAACGGAGCATCTGTTCGATAATGGTGAATGGAGCTCCTCAAGGAATCAGCGTTTGACGTTCAATGACGACGGAACAAAAAGAGAACGTGTTGAGGTTAATGAGAAATTGGCCTCTTTCGATGCGAGACTACAGGACCTGGTGTCGGCAATAATTGGCTGCAGGTCTAGACCCCCTAAGTTAAAGACAACAGTAACACTAGAATAGTAAGGTGGTTCCTTGCGGGTTGGGAGGGGTCCGACCGCACGGTTACAATAGGCCGACAATATTTCGCGGGCACATTTTTACCCGCAAACAATATTGACGTTCGTGTTAATTGTTCAGGAAAAGATGAAATGTGGAGTTGGACAGCAGAGTGCATCCAACATTGGAAATAATCGTTGACACACCAAGGAGAAGGAAGACAATAACAAATAAAGTAACACAAATGATTCGTAGTTAATCAATCGTAATTGGGCACAACTGTTTTTTATTGGTAGGGTCACCTGGACATAATCTCTAAAATCGGACAGATTTCGATTCTCGACTTTTTTAATTGTCGTGGACAGAGTAACAACCGTAATGGTCAAAATTGATGAATGCGCAGAAAAGGTCAACAAAAACTGACCCTTCAAAAAACCACCGAGATTTGACACTATTTAATCAAAGAACGATATTTCTTTCCCTTATAGATTCTAACTAATCACGATGTTTGCAACAGTGTGTGCGTGCGTGTTTTCATTTTATATCAATATCTTCTCAAAAGACTCTTTATGAGATTATGGTTCCTTTCCACCTCACAAACGTTGACTTAGTAAAGAAGTGCAAAACATTATTGTTCTCCTCTTCAATTGGTCAGTTAACTATGTTATAGTTTATCGTTTTTGTCTCTTGGTCTTACCGGATTCCAGGGCAATTATTAATTGAGTCTAGTGGAATATCCAGCTAAATACTATTATTCAATATAATATCAATAGGAGATGGTGCACCATTCCTCATATGAAGTAGTGTTTAGCCGTGTAGAGAGAATCGCATTTATGCTTCGAATACTATGTTATTTCGAATATTTGGTCAAGGTTATTTGGTGGACGAATTATCCCCATGTCAGATCGAAGATTCTTATAGAACAAGAACCATTCTTTGTATGTGTGACTGCGATGCTCTGCATGTTATTTGGACTTCAAATAATATGTTAGTTTTAATATTTTGTGAACTCTATTTTTGCTTATAAAAACATACCCACTAGAATTTAAAAATTCTGTCATTTATTTCTAGATCTTGTAAATGTTTACAGATGATTCATTACAATCCTCAGCATAATTCAACTCAAACGAGACAAACTGTTACTGTGTCATAAAGGGCTACTATGAAAGGACAATGTTTTTAAGGACACGTTAATATGGAATTAATCGCAAGATATCTGATCATATTATACTTAACTTTTTGCATGTTAGCACAGTTGAGGAAGCAGAATATAGAGGGAAAATTCCAAAGTCTCGCTTTCAAAGGAAGAAACTTTCAGCGTAAAAGGCTTTCCGGCATCTAGGGATCTCTCCATTGAAGAAGTTGGATTGTGCTGCTTGTCGCGTTAATCGTGGATATTTACGTCAAGGAGGCACCGGTCCTACGAGTTTGTTGGATCACATTCTATTAAATTTAATTATCTTAATCGGTAAAAACATCAACAAGAAATCTAAGTTTATAAACAATAAAACTAACCAGTAAAATTATCTAGGAGTTGATATCATAACGGTTAATGCGCCGGACTGTGATACACATAGTCCAGAGTTCGATTCCTAGACAGTCAAATTACGCTGAAGAGAAGTAGATGACTTGAAACATACATGCACAGATTACTGTTTTAAAAATAATATATATATATATATATTATATAGATATGCATGTATATATAATATATATATTATATATATATATATTTATATATCTTCCTGTAGAAATATATTTTCTTATAATATATATCAATCCTTATTTAAGAAGCTCAATGTAATTACAGAGCAATATAGAGAATAAATGAGAAAAAATTATATTCCAAAATTCATGATGTTGACGATCTTATAATTTATTCCTTTAATTCAGTTGACTTATACAATTCTTGACAGTATCTGTTTCGTAGCGCAAACTCAATCACTTAATTATTATATCAATCAGTGAATCTATTATGCCCTTAACTCATCAAAAGAAAAAGCAACAATCAATCCGTCAAAAGGAATTGAAGTGTGATTTGACATGATTAAAATACGAAAATGGGAAGAGAAGCTGCAAATATCTTTTTATTTTTCCATTACGCCATACTGAATTTTTATCAAAAAAGTCATTAAACCCAACTATTCGTACTAACAATTGTAATTAATTTATGAATCTTCTACCAAAATGTTCTATTTACCAACTAATAAATTTATTAATTCTAATTTGTGTATACATACTTATGAAAATAATATCAACAAATTATAAACTATTATACATGTTTGTATATATGAAACTAACCTAAGCTAAAAAAAAACAAACAAACAAAAAAAAAAAAACATAAGAACGATTGACCATTATGGTCGGTTATCATAACTAACCAATTGATTTGAATTGAAAACCATACATAATTCAATTTTGTTAGCTATTATAATCCAGCTTATTAATCGTTACAATTATAATATTTAAAATCATACAATTCAAAAACTATACCTACGCTTTTTAAAGTTTAAATATAATCTGAAAACTCCTTTATATCGTAATTATAAATATTTAAATTTATTTAATAAAGTGAGGCTAAGTTACATCCCTTGGAATAAATCATAAAAAAATATTAACTTTACTTATATTTATTTAACGAACGCGTAGACATCCATATTCAGCTAATAAGTAATTTTAATATAGTTCTAATGTCTTCTACTTAATATTATTTAAAAAAATTAAAACGATTTATAGTATAAATTAATTCACTAATTTTTACAATATAAAATGTTAGGATTAAAATTACTTCAATCCACAGTCATAAATTATTAAGTTATACTACATATATTCTAATGTTGAATTGTAAATTAATTAGTTACTTACATTAACTTTACTTTACTTTACTTTACTTTATATATATATATATATATATATATATATATATATATATATATATATATATATTAATATTATTATCAATATCAGCCCCCATCATTGTTATTCATATCGAAAGTAATATTTTTAATTTTATATTTCACAAAGTTTACTCAATTCTACATACGACAATCTAGTATCAATAAATGTTTATCATTGTATATATCCTAAATATCTAATAAGTATGTTTCATGTTATTTTAATTATAATTAAATAGATATATATTTAAGTTAAAACAAATTCTAATTTTAATTCTAGTTAATAAGATTTACAAATATTGTTTAGACCTAAAAATTCTAGACCATATCCAACTCAGTTTTCCTTATACTTTAAACCCCCTCTCCTATGTACTTTAATTAATTATTTCTTTATTTTTTATGAATTTATTTATTATTTATACTTTTACTAATAATTCCAAAATTAATTCATAGACGTTAATTTAATGAGTATATATATTAAAAATATATAGTTTATGTTAATAGATTTTCAATAAATATATCTTATAACTATAACATTGATTTTAAAATTCATTCTTACAATTAAACCAGTTGGCTTATACATTTGGAACCACTTATCAATCAATTAATAATCACTTGTTGCATCATATATATCTTATTTTTAGATCAATATTTGGAGTCTGATTACTATAAATACATTTTTCATATTATGATTATTACCATTTAGTTTTTCTAATCCATAAACTACCTTACTTAACAAAATCAACTTTACCATCTATAAACACTATTATCAAACTAAGTAATAATATCATAATCCATTTCTATTCCCTAATTTAATATTTAATTCTTCCTCCACTCCTAATTATATAATATAGATGTACGCTCCTTTTTATCACTCCCCAGTAAAATAATATATTATGTATAATATATTAACATACTTATCTCCATTGTTCATATTAAATATAAATTTAGATATATTTTGCCATCCTATATGCTATCATTATTTAAATTCATTAGGCCATTATAACAAGGTTATAAAGTTTTATTTATTTATTTTGTTTATTTTCATTAGCTAATTATATTTATATAAAATATTTATCTACATATGAAAAATATATAAAATTATGCTATAGTTACATATACATATACATGCATATACACACATACATACATATGATGATGATTGCAACGTCTTGTCAGACGAGTGCCACTCCCTCAGATACTTAAAGTCCATCAGCCCAAATGCCTGAGGGAGTATCTATACAAAGATGATGTTACAGAGTCTTAGCTTTGTACGACAGCTAAGTCTCTCTCTCGGTTAAAAATGTTGAGATCCAGCAACAAGCAAGAGCAAGATAGCCAGCAACAAATTAAACTACAGACCAGCTTAATGCGGGTACTGGTCTTCCGCTTTATGGTTTTTTAAATCAGAGATTTGCTTCTCCTAGAAAGTTGCCTTCACCATGGCTTACGGGAGCCATCTCTACCCCAATACACATATACACACACACAAATATACACGGTGCTAGTTGGTCGTTGACCCAGAAAAAGAGTTCATTCGCCCTTTGGAACGGCGACTAAACTGGTTCCCCCACCAGACTTGTTTGGTGAGGAGGGCGGCTAGTCTCCCTGAAGGATACATACATATATACATATACATACATATATATACACATACATACATATATACATATATATATATATACATATATATATATATATATCCCCTAATTTATTTTCCGAATCATGTTTTATTTTAGTCCATTGGTTACTTATTACATCTAATTAAACCAATTATAAATTACTATTATAGAATTTAATACTATTTATATTATATCCTAACATGATATTTTGAAGTCATACTAAATAATACAACATAAAAAATTGTATCCTTTCCTTTTTGTTTACTGTTTAAATTATCCTTAAGGTCAATTGTTATCATTAATTTAAATTTAATTGTTTACGTAACCTTTATTATTACTTAAAATTTATTATTTTCATTTTTATTCTCAACTTTATTTATTTACATTTTAATCTCAATAAATCAAAATTAACTTTACTTGCAAAGTACATCGATTCAATTTCAATTTAATAATTTTACTAATCAGCTTTAAATCGCGATAATGCATATTTACATTTATGTAAACAGATTTGAATTACTTCCTGTCGTTTGTTAAGATGTTATTCTTTAAATATTAGTATATGATACGATTCGAGATTGCAAAGGTTACATCGACCTGACTTGTTTGGTGGGTATTTACTGACAATACCCAATATCGACCATTTCAATTTGTATTCAATTTTGTTTTTTCTTAATTCCCTAATCCAATTTGCTAATGATGTTGTTTTGTTCTTATTGTAGGCATGTTGTATTTTGAAGGATGCTATATGATGCTATATGATTATTGAATCTTTCTTTAAAGTTACAACTTGTGGCCCAATATATTTCTAATTCTATTATTATCTGTTACATCACATTTATATGCTACATTAGAAATGAGACATTTACCTTCTAATGGACATTCGTCAATACTCCTACAATTGCAAAGTGAATTAACTTCAATGTTTTGATTATTTAATCATCCTCCTACATTTGCCTCTTTGTTTACTTTTGCATTGTAAGAACTTATAAATGTTTCAACTAAAATTATTGACGTCGAAAAAGATAATTTAACATTATTCCAGTTTATAATTTTATTGAGACTATTTCCAGTAGGGAAATTTTTATCGATAATTTGAAAAGAATTCTTTTGATAAATTCTTTTTTATGTATGCACTGTAAGAAGATCAAACGAAGCGCAATTTAAACGTCTATTTTTCTTTTTAATGATATTACTGTTGTTAATTTGGGACTTACTGATATTGCCTATAACATTTTTATTACAATAAATATTTTTCCTACTATTTGTATAATTGGATTTACCCATTGTCATATTGTATGAAATAATATGTGACGGTTTAGGTTTTGATATTTTACCTTCCTCTAATGCCTTATTTATATTGTTAATATATTTTATTTCGCCTTTATATCCAGATCTGGCTGGTGCTTCGTTGTAATATTCTTTCTTATTATTAAAAATATCCTCATTTGGAAATTCTGTTTGATATACTAGATATAATTGCTCTTTTCATTGATATTGGGTGGTTTGATTTATAATCAATATAGTATAAAGTCTGATTAGGCGTATGATAAGATTCATACATGTTGTTAATTAGATTCAGGGTGACATCTAGGAAATTAACTACTTTATGATTTTTATCTATAGTTATCGTTAAGTCAATATCTTTAAAGAAATTATATATCCTTTGACTAATCCTTTCTAAATTTCTACTTCCAGAGTTAATGAAAACTATTGCATCATCTCTATAAAAACCTCACTTTATATTTGGTTCTTTTTTCCCCAACTCTTTCAGAATATAGAGGCCAACCAGATCAGTTACCTGCGAAGAGTCTGGGTAACCTATCGTAACATCAAAGTTAGATTCTTTTTTTTTTCCTAGTCCAATATTTGTTATCATATTTAATTAAAATTCTTCTGGCTAATTTAACTATGTCAGTTTTCTAATTTAGTAATGTTCGTTTCAGATTTCGCAAATTCTTATGCTAAATCTAACAACTTAGCGGAAATAGATGCGTAATATGAGTTAATGTCAAACATTATAAACCTACTGTTTATTGCATTTAGGCAATGAATCAAACCAATTCAAAACTTCGTCTTATGAAGACCATATATTATGAGATACTTTAGATTTAATCATTGTCAATATTCTATCTAGAATATTTTTACTAATGTCACCTATATCTGAAATACAGGAAGAGATAAGTCTTATCGTGGGGTTAATTTCAAAGTAAGGTTTGTGGTCCTTTAAAGTAAATCTCGGGCATTTTGGAGTGTAGACTTCAATATATATATATATATATATATATATATATATATATATATATATCCTTCAGAAGCCTCTATTCTTGTTTTGTACTATTCGTACAATAAACCTAATTGTTCCCCTAATTATTGTTTGTATAATTATTACACCTCGGATTATTATTTTGTTTGCATCGAAATTGACAATATAAAGCACACTCTCTTCTCTCTTTCCCTCACTATCGATATATCTTTCTCTATCTTAGAAATATATTAATTTCCAGATATATTTTCAACAAATTAAGATGCATAATTTTCAAATTGTGACCCAACCACTTATAGAGATCGAAAAATGCCCCAGATAGAGACGGATGAGAGCTGAATCACAGCTTTTATTTATGTGAGCGATCCCGGGGTACTATCAGATTATTTTGGTGGTTAAAAACGGCTTAATTGCTGATACAAAATACATAAAAAAACAATTTCGAGAACATTAATAATATTGTTTTGTGAATAGGATTGTTGTGTTTTATCTAGCCATATTTTGTCTTGAAGTGACCTTGAGGTTAAGGCCGAGATATGGGCCCAGATAATGGAAAAGTTTGGTTGCTGTCGAGAAAAACACTTAATTAATATGCATGGATGATGTGGAAAATTAGCCAATCAAGGCGAATCAGAGTATGGCGTAATGAAAAAAGATTGGTCGGATGAAAAACCCAGATCAGCCAAAACCTTACCCACTCCTTCCTTTAAAAAAGCCACAGAGCGGGCTAAGGTCAGTTTTTGTCAGTTGTTAGAATTGGCAGTCGCAATGGGTTTGCCATCACCCTGCGCCAAAACACATTCCCATTCACTGACCGACCGATAACGAGAGGCGGGTATCGGTTGTTAAAAAACAAAAATGCTCCGTTTGCGTTACTATCGAGTAGACTGCCGGTGAAAAAAAATATAGCATATATTCTTTTTCTCCTGTTGATGATTGTACATGAATAACATTGTTTTTGTAATAGGAATTATTTTAATAATTAATCCTTACACTTGCGTCAGATTCGGTTAATCGTCGCTTCTCAACTTGTGAATTAACTGTAGCTTAGTAATGCCAGATTAAAGTGATCTTTTTTCGCGAACAGCCAGCAAGAGAAGAGTGTCGCAAAACTACCGCCCGGTATCCAACTCGCAAAGTATATCCGCCCTTGAGACTTGAGTCATGCATATTGGATTTTTTCTTTTGTTTTCTTATTTTTTCTTTCTTCACCTGCTAACCACTATTGAGACAAGAACTACAGACATCTCACATTAACCCTGTCATCATAGAAGCGGCCGAGACCGCGCTATTGGACTTCTGTGGGTGTACGAATCAGAACCACGTAGAACTACACTTCTGTACCGGTGACCACTACGGTTTTCCTCGTGTTATATAATAACTGGAGGAAGTCGCGTCTTCTTTGTGTTATAAATAGTCAACGTTTTAACTATCATTAGATTGTTAAATAAAAAAATGCATTAAATAGTTATCGTAAGCTTCATTTTGATAGCAATATTATGTATTAAATTGTTAGTTAAATCTTCAATTATAAAATCATGGCAATCATGACACTTTCTTCGTGAATGATTTAATATTTAAAGAACGGAAAATTGCTCAGGTGAAAAGTGCTTGGATTTGGTGTAAAAGATTCCATGTTCAACCTTTGTACACCTATTTATAGCTGCGTCTAGACAATTTTTCCCCGTCACTAGAAAAACATTAACCCGGTCAGAAGATGTGCGTCTAGAGATTACGAAACTGTTTCTTTACTCTGAACTTTTGATCATCTTCACATTTTCGGGGGGAGGCTGATCTCTAGAGACATAACGATTTCTGTTGGCATACAAAAAAGTTCTACGGCACGAGTTATCCAGATTTGAAATTTCACTTCAATTCGAAGTCTATCTGGTGCCACCAGATCAGTATATCTGAAAATACTGATTTTCTGACCTAAAATGTTTTTCTTTTTAAAGTTTACATCATGTTCTGCAAATTTACAGCAAAAACAACAATTTTAATATGCAAAAACAGGCAAACCAAATAACATGAATAGATATTTAAAATGAACTTGAAGCATAGTCATTTTTCAAAAATTACTGGATTCGGCAATATATAATCCGAAAAATTAATGTACAGTAAAATAAAACAACCAAACTAAACTCAATGAATACATATTTGAATATATAATTTATAAATATTTTAATATATAATTTATAATTATTTTAATATATAATTTATAAATATTTGAATATATAATTTATAAATATTTTAATATATAATTTATAAATATTTGAATAGGATATGCTTTGACAAACTATCGACGTCAATACCCCTAACAAACCCGACAAGTAACAACATCTCACTCCTTCTCCATAGATATTCCAAAATGCTGTTTAAACTGCTAAACTTTGGACTTCCTTTCCAGTCTCCTGTTTCCTTGACTCTAAGGACGCTGAAGTTTAAATGTAATGTGAACAGCTATTTCATTATTCATCCTTCTACATGTTATTCTCGTAGATATGGTCACAAATAATAGATCCTTATTTTCAAATCGCAATATGCATTGTTTGGGGTGAATAAAAGTTTTAAAAAATACTCTTAAGATCAAATTATACAGATTGATGAAAAAAAAATACTTTGAATTTTCACGCAATCATTACTAAGTAATAAAATTCTGCAAATCTATCAGTTAAACGTTGACATTATTCTATGTACAATCTATCTATAATGAAGTGTTCTGAGCATTAAAGAAGATTCGTTTAAAGTATGACTAATGTCGATCTCGAACAGCCAAACCATCATATAAAAATAAGGGGAAAAACAGAAACAAAAAAAAAAAACAAGTAATTTCTACATCTTTTGTTTCAAAAAGAGGAACGACTTTTTTTTCACTCCAAACATATTTTCGCTGACATGTACTATTTGGGACTATATCTGTAGGGAGTTGGGCAGTGAAATATCTGTCCGCATTACATTTAAATTGCTGCATATTAATACAATCAAAGAATAAGAAAAAATGGAAGGAATTCTAGAGTTGAAGAGTTCGAAGGAAGAAACTATTAGAATAGAAAGATTTCCGGTATTTGGAGACCTCTAAAGTGGAGAGGTGAGATTTTGCTGCCTGTTGGGTTAATCAAGTTATATGAACTTTACTCAGGCGTAAATCTGTTTACATATCTTAGGAACAAGTCTCTGGTAAATATGTTGTTTTGGAAAACAAAAACCGTTGGAAAGATTTTAGAAAAAATAACTTTTTTTATATATTTGCCTGAAAGTTTTGAATTCATTTTCCTCGTCGAAGCCAGAAAAGTTTAGTGAAAACTTATTAATAATCACTTTCAATTTGATGCACTTAAAATCTTTGCAAACGTTTTATGTGAAACGAAGTTGATAAGATTCTTTTTAATAAATGAAATATTGAGAAGGTGTGATTTTTATCAGACGCCGTCATCAACGGTCGGCCAGTTACGACCCTATCACCAGTCACGCCCTTTCACATTCAGCCCGTCTTATTGCAACAGAGTGCAGACAAGGTCACAATCCCCCTTCTCTATTTACCCACAATCTATGCACAGATGTAAAAATGCAAGTTCCTTCTCGATACAAGAAACAAATAGAAATATTCGTTCACTGCCATGTTTAAATATCTCCATTCATTTCGTTAGTTCTTTTAAGACTAATTTTGAATCATTTAAAATGAATGCATATCAACATTGTTCGTAGATTCCAAATGAAAGGAATTAAAAATGTACACCCAATCACTCACGCTGTTCTCTGCTACGCGAATTAATTACTCGGGTTGACGCATACATGTGCAACGCGGCGACTTGTGCCAACTGAACTCTGCAGCTGCAGACGAGTAAATAGTCACGTGGGTCTGCGAACGAGACAGTCTGACCGGAAGACGAAATTTCAGTCGGGCACAATTAAAAGTTGAAAGATATTAAACGCAAACAGACGAACTTTTCGCGTCCACTGAAAAATAAGATTGGCACGTGGACACGCGTTTTTTTTTTTTTTTCGCGAAAGGATTTCATCTTTAGAAAATCGCACGCACAGACTGTGAATCTCTACTATTATATAAAATTTACTTTGTGTGTGTGTGTGTGTGTCCATTCCTCATGGGTTGCAAAACAACTACTTTCCACTATACATCACTATTAATTCCTATATATATATATATATATATATATATATATATATATATATATATATATATGCAAACTGTGACTGTTTGTCAGGCCTACCCGACTTTTTCCACGTATTACGCCATTTACTATGTTCTACTAAGCGTATTCTTAGTGTTTGTAAGCTTTGACACATTTACACGGAATCTCACATACACCCTTGTTACTCTTGGAATCTGAACATTTCAGGAGTTCAAAGAAACAGAGGTTCAAGCCGTGAAGTTTGAACATGGAGGCAACATGCAATTTACGTGTCTTCATCAATGTCTACTATTCAGTTTACAGTAATCCATGTTTCTATCAGATAATCAATATATGTTGTCGGGAAATATTTTTATCTTTAAAAACATAATGGTGACAAAAATCAGTAGATAATGCCACAAAAATCAGTAGATAATGCCACAAAAATGAAATCGATTTTGCCACAAGATCTGATTTTTTTTTCAAATCAACTTAACACAAAAAAATCTGAGATAAACTGATTCCATTTTCTGATTCAGCCGTGCAAAAATACCGTAAGTTAGTTGTAAGAAATCTAGACAAGTTCACAAAAAATGTAGCCCAGTGTTATTAATCTTAGATTTAAACAATTCACAAACCTAACGTAATACACCGTAGCATCAGGATAAAACTGAAGAACTCGAGGGTGAAAAATGCTGCCACATCCTTTATATCTGCTAAAGTTTTGGAACAAATCATCAAATTCAATTCATTATTGCATACACTATATCTGAATCCTCACCAGAACGCATACGAGCGCGTATGAAAATATCAACAGCATCTGAAGAATGGAAGGCAAGCGATTGTATTAGCAGCAGGAGCAGTGTTTGAACGCGTATGCAAATTAGAAAGTGTGCGCGAGCTCGCGTTTGAAGAAAAAGAGAAAAAGAACACCACGTGATCGAGAAAGAAACAAAATCGGCGCCGAAGGCGATGGGCATTGAATGTGAAGGAGAAAAGAAAGGGTCAAAAAAGATGGGCGTATATGAAATGGCTGTCTACGGGCGAGAGACATTTAAACTGCGCCAAGATGGCGGGAAAGAAAAACGGTAATAAACGCTGTGTTAAAAAGAGAAAAATGCCGACCCGGATTTTATTTATTTATGTTCTTTGTTTGTAACTGCTACGTTACAAATCTGTTTGACTCACTTTAATTTTGATATGACTACATACAGAATCAAGACGCAGTTAAAACAAGACTCGTGGATAGTGCAACAGGTAAAAGTGCTAAGTTACACTCGTTCGGTCGTTGAAGTGTCAATTCTCATTAATGAATACTTAGAATAGAATTACGAATTGCTTAATACTTCCACTCGGTTATAGTTGACAAGACAAGGACAACCTACCCCATGGAGTAAATAAATGATTACGCTAACAATTCCGTACACCTTCATGAGTTCGACATAAATATGTTCAAGTTTAATTAAACATGGTTGCAGAAGGTGAGATTTGAAATTGATCGTTGTAGGAAAACCATATAAGGTGTAAGTAATAGTTTGAATAATCTAAATAATACTAATTTAAAGCATTGCAGGAAAGTTTATTTTGAGAATCTCATATATATATTATATTTATTTCGTTATCATTATTATTATATTATATTATATCTATATAAAGTTGAGTTTTTTCTCGTTCTGATATTGATGTCAAAAACCTACTTTTTCTATTTGAAAATATTAAAACGAACTTCTTAATATATTCAGTCACGGATATGCGAGCGACTACATGAAAGTTAACTAATTTGCATATTCCTTTGAAAATGAAACATTAATTAATTACGTATTTGTGGTTTCTTATGCAACGCTTAGTTTCATTTCACTATTATACTGAATTCTATTTATGCATAGTTTCTACATTCTGCATTATTGTGTAAAATTTAAAAATTCAGGATGAAAACGTTCTAGCACACGGTATACACACATACACACGCACACACATATGAATCTATATATCTATAAAAGTAAACGTGTTTGTGTGTCTGTTTGTGTGTCTGTGTGTGTACATTTCCCTACGCAATAACTGTCAATTTTTAGTCTGCAGACTCGAAATTTGATATACAGGGTACTGAGATTTGGGAAAATCAATGTGATTGGTGTTCGGTAAGAAATTTGTCTGTTAAGGGGTAAAAGTTCAACGATTTTATCTTTGAGAACTCTACCAAACTCCTCCGACAATTTTGGCTCTAAATACTTGAAATCTTATATATGGGATCCTTGGACATGGATCTAACTTAATAATTTGATTTGAGCCGAAAACAATAAATGTTAAGGGGTAATAATAGGGGTCTAAGTTTTAAAAAAATTGAACTCTGCGGTGTCTACTAAATTACTCAGTCAATTTCTGGTCTAAACATTCGAAATTTGACATAAAGGTAATTCAGAGATAGGGCAAGATTTTAATCGGTTTGGGTCGAAAATTTTTAGTTACCAATATATAAATGTATGTATGTATGTTTGCATGTCTTCCTAAAACCTTCGACAGAGAAGACGGATTTTACCAAGATGAGTATCGTTTTGAAGCTCGACCTTTCAGACGACAAATATCGAAAAATTGGCTAAAAATATTAATATCTTAACCTTCAACTGGGCACTTTTCTACAGGGGGTAGCTTTTTTCGCCGATATTTTTGAAAATCATCCTCTCCTTTCGATTGTCTAGCCTTAATTTAAACATAAGTAACTTCCGGTTTGTTGGTGGTCGTAACAGCATAGACGTCAGGTATTTTTCCCGTTCTTTTCCTCCTTTGCGGTAGGGGTTCGAGCCTTCCTTCCTACTACCACTTTTACATATTTTAGATGTAGGTTACCTGGACATGAGTTAAACTTTTTAATATATATATATATATATATATACATATATATATATATATATATATATATATATATATATATATATATATATATATATATATATACAGGGTGCGGCATAAATAACGCCCTTTCTTAATATCCTTTTTTTCTTTATAATATGAATGCAATTTAAAGATAAATAAAAATAAAAGGTATATCTCAAATTTATTAAATATCTAATTCAATATCCACATTGGTGATCTTTACAGTAATGATCTTCTGAACTAAAAAAACGATTTTTGGGAACAAAATTAGTCAATAAAAATAAAATCAAAATAAATTTAATGAAAAAAAGGATACCAACTTTATTAACTTTAAAATTTAACTCAGATGTTCAAAATGTTCTCCATCATGTTCCATACAATTTTGAACTCTATCAGCGACACTTTTACAAACTTTTTTACACTCTTCAATGGTAATTTCATGAAATTTATCTGAAATTGCATTTTTTTATTCCTGAATTGTTTTCGGCTTAAGATTGTAAACTTTATCTTTCAATATACCCCACAAAAAAAAGTCTGGTGGCGTTAAGTCTGGAGATCGTGATGGCCATTCAATTGGTCCCCTTCGTCCTATCCACCTATCTTCAAAATTTTCATTTAACCATTCCCTAACTCTTAACCCATAATGTGGTGGAGCCCCATCCTGTTGAAAAAAAATATCAGTCTGATTTTCAACTCTTGGCCAAAATTCCGTTTGAAGCATATGCAAATAATTATTTTGATTCACAGTACCCTCGAAGAATATTGGCCCTATTAATCCCATACAAGAAATGACAGCCCAAACTGTTACTCCTGGCGAATTAACATCCTTTTCCAAGATGATATGAGGATTCTCATTACTCCAATACACACAATTATGGCGATTGATATGCCCATTTAACTTAAAGGTTGCTTCATCTGACTACCATATCTTTTCAAGGAAAGTTATATCTTCATTAACTTTATTCAAAAAGATTTCACAAAATTGTAATCGTCTATCTTGATCTCCATCATGCAAACTTTGAAGAACACGTGGAATGTAAGGTCTCATCTTTAGCTTCTTCAATATTCTGCGAACACTCCTATCACTGATTGCTAACTCTGTAGAAAGACGTCTACTGGATTTTTGAGGAGTATGCAGCAACGATTCTTGTAGTTCATTGGACTTTTCTAAGCTCGTTGCAACAACTGGCCTTCCGGATCTTTGAGCATCCCTTACACTTCCTGTGGATTCAAATTTTTTAATCAAGCTTTTGATATTTCGGCTTTGCACTCTTGGGATGTCATATTCATCTGATAACAATCTTGCAGTTTTAGCACCATTATTATTATTTTGATAATACAATTGTATTGCTTTTACTCTCTGTTCAATTGTTAATCTCATGGTTTAAAAAATACCTGAAAAAAATAAATGTTTAAGAATTAGTTAAAGAAAATATACATAAATATAATAAGATATAAAAGGGCGTTATTTATGCCGCACCCTGTATATATATATGCACATTAAGTTATAGGTCCCGAGCAAAGTCGGGCTGATCTGCTAGCATATCTATAAAAGTGAAATTGTCTGTGTGTGTACATTTCCCTACTAAACTACTCTGTCAATTTTCGGTCTACAGACTCGAGGTTTGACACAAACGATATTGAGATTTGGGAAAATCTTTTTAATCGGTTTTCGGCCAGAAATTTGTCTGTCAATGGGTCAAAGTTCAACGATTTAACCTTCGCCATGTTTTTCCGTTGTCCATCTGGTAGATCTCTACTCAACTGGACATGCATTTTCTTCTCAATCTATTTTTTTTTAACTGGACATGCATTTTCTTCGCAATCAATTTTTTTTTTTCATTTATCGGCTTAAATTCCTTGTCTAACTAGTTCGCTCCCGTGTAATTCTTCAAATTTTTACACACCCTTCTTTTCCTTACAGTTGGAGATGTAAACTTTCAGACGATTTTCTTTTTTTTACACATCGTTCTACACCTATTTGTTCTTGCCCCCCCCCTCCGATTTTCTGTTCACATATAACCTATCGACATCACTCTTTAGGAGAAGAGTTCCATTCATTGTTATTGTTTTCCTTGTCTTCCTGTCAATATCTTTCAGCTCATTTCTCTCCATTGAATAATACCCTTCCTATATCAGAATATACTACTGCCCATGGCTTTACTGCGGATATTTTGTTTCTACCCGTTTAATTTTGACCTAAGAACCAACCGTAGTTTTCTCTTGTATTTCTCCTATTATTTCCTTAATTTTAGCTTTTATTTTATCTAATTTCACAATTCCTAAGAAGGTGTATGCTTCTTTCTCCAACCGCTTTTATCATTTTCCCATCCAAAAGTTTTACCCCTTTACTTTCAACAACTTTTCCCCTTTTTAATTCCAAGGCACCACACTTCTTCATGCTAAATTCCTAACCTATGTCATTATTTCAACAGTCCTTATAAGCATATTTAGTTATTCATTTCCATATAACTTTAAGTGATATTTAGTTAATTATGGTATTTGCATCTAACTTTAAGTCATCTATAACTTATAAATGGTTTACCGCCTCTTTCCCCACTTATAGCGCGCATTTACCTTACATAATATGAGCTATAAGGGTACCATACTCAAAACAAACAACAATGGCGACAAACTGTTCGAACGAAAACTCTTCTCCAAGAATCCCATTTGATATTAATGGCACTTTCTGTTCCTTCATGCTTCTTTCCAAGAAATCTCGCACACTCGTTGTTATTCCAAATATTTCCATATATTCCTTAGTCCAGCAATGTGAAGCCAGATCATATACTTTGCAGTAATCTATCCATGACATGGCATATTGATCTTCTCTTACATTCCTGAAGTATTTTTTAGAACTTGATCCTCAGCCCCTTTACTACCTTGTTTACATCCCTTTTATTCCTATTTTGTTCATCTCTTGCTGTTCCAGATATTTTCAAATCTTATCAGCCAAAATGCCCGTTAACAGTTTCTACATCAGTGAAAGGCATGTAATGGGCCGATAGTTATCAACCGCAATGCCCTTTGATGTATCCTTCTGGCAGTTCACTGATTTTTCACGCGTGTCCATTCAGGAATTACATCTCCCGTAGACATTTTATCAATCTGATATGCAATCCTTCGTACAAGGTGGCAAAGTTTTTTTTACCAATATTTCTGTACACCATCTGGTCCGAGAGCTTTTTAATTTGGAATTTCTTACATATTTTTTCTCACTTTCTCCTTGCTCAGTTTCACTACATTTTGAGGTTACTTTAACTTTGTATTTCATTCCCCACATCTTTGTGAATTTTTCTGACCTTAGTACGTCATTTACGTAATTTCACCGTCTATTAAGTCCTTCATAGAACTTAGTCCGATCCAAACTGAACAATTATTCCTTCTGAACTGTTCAGTTCTCTCTTCACATCTCTTCACTTTCGTACCTTTTGCTAGCATTCTTTGTTTGATCCCCTCTAGGACAGTTTTAATTCCCTTTGTTTCCATTCTGTACTTTTCATTTAGTTATTTGAATTTCTCTGTCTTTCTCGCATCCAATTCTCTTTTCAAACTTCTTTCAAACAAGTTGTCACCATTTCTTAATTTTTTGTCATGTTTTATTCTTCTTTTAAACCTTGGTTCATTTCTATTCTGGCGTTTGTCTTTTTTCAATCAGAATTTTTCCACAGTTCAAACACTTCCTGCTATTATTAAATAATTTGTTTCTGTGATGATTTTGCATTTCACATACTTCATTGCTTCATTTACTTTTTCTACCTGCACTTAAAAAAAAATTATTACATTTTCACCCCAAACAAGGCGCATTGACACTTTGTTGTAGGAGGCTACTATCAGGGACATAAGCATCAGGGGTACTGTGTAAGAAGTTGGGCAGCAAGATGTCGGTTCACGTTGCACTTGAACTTCTGCATGTCAGTACAGTCGGGGAAGCAGGGACCCGGAAGGGAATTTCAAAGTCTAGCTGTTCTGGGGAAGAAACTACAGAAGTACAAGGCTCTCTTGCATCTATGGATCTCTACTGTGAAGGGGTGGGATTTAGCTGCTTGTCGGGTTTGTCGGGGGTATTTACGTCGAGGGGGCACAAGTGCTTGCAGTTCGTCAGAGCATTCACCATTAAAGTACTTGTAGAACAGGCAGAGGGATGCTATATTTCGTCGATGGGACAGAGGCTGAAGTTTAGCTGACAGTTCAGGACCTATAAAATTGGCGACTCTCTTTTGAACCTTGTCTAGGAGCGAGAGACTAGTGGCAGATGCACCAGCCCAAATATGACAACACTACTCGATACATGGGTGAATGGTGGCCTTATAGAGGTATAGGATACTTTCGGGCGGTAATTGCTTTCTAGCACGGTAGAGAGAAGCCACCTTCTTCGCAGCGGTCCTGGCAATACTCTCAATGTAATTGTTCCAATTCATGTTTCCTGTGAACGTTAGGCCGAGGAGTTTAAAAGATGTACTTTACGATAAAGAGTCTTTGCCCATTGCTATTGGCGGTAGGGAAGGTTTCTTGTAATTATTGAAGGAAACAAGTTTAGTCTTGGCAGCATTGAATGTGACCATCCATTTTTGTCCCCATTCTACTACGGATCGGAGGTCTTCCTCTAGTGTTTCTGCCATTTCTTTAGATATGTATTCATTTGTTTTCCTGTCGTGTCTGTTATAGAGTGGGGTGTCATCAACATGCATACCCATCTCACAGACAATTTTGTCAGGAAGGTCATTTATGAATATTAGGAATAACAGAGGTCCAAGCATAGACCCCTGAGGCACTCCCGCATTTATATCATATTGTTTAGATGTACGACCGTCAAGGACAATCTGGATTTTTCTCTTATCTAAGAAGGATCTAATTATGTTTATTATGTATTATATAATTATGTATTCTTCCAGTGATGCCGTATGATCTGATTTTCTTCAGAAGACCCTCATGCCATATCCTTTCAAAAGCCTTAGATATATCTAGAGCTACTGCTCTACCCTT
This sequence comes from Euprymna scolopes, assembly GCF_053919585.1. Taxonomy (NCBI): domain Eukaryota; kingdom Metazoa; phylum Mollusca; class Cephalopoda; order Sepiida; family Sepiolidae; genus Euprymna; species Euprymna scolopes. Next base: position 197,360,576 of record NC_136484.1, read on the forward strand.
CCCCCGCTTTGTTCAGTGACTGGTATATATGTTCTGAGATTACAGATAGGATGTCTGCTGTGGGATGGGCTTGCCTAAATCCATATTGTTGGTCAGTCAGAAGTTAAGCATCTGTAAGGTGATGGACTAGAGGTTGGTTTATTATTTTCTCATATATTTTGGCGAAAAGTGGGAGGAGGCTAATGGGGCGATAATTTACTGGGTCAGTTCTTTCGCCAGAATTCTTGAAAACTGGCACTACAGAAGCAGTTTTCCAGCAGACAGGAAAATAAGATTCATTAAGGCGTTTGTTGTAAAGTTTGGAGAGAATTGGAGCTACTTCGGCGGCGCACCTTTTTAATAGCACATCCGGGATGAGATTAGGTCCACATGCTTTTGCAGTGTCAAGCTTTCTTATGATAGCATGCACCTGAGCAGGGGTGATTTTCAGATCGTCTTGTGTGTCGTCTGTCTGCAAAGGAAAGTCAGGGAGTGGGTGGTTTGCAGAGTCCATTGTGGAGTTGGGGGCAAACCGTCTGGCAAGCATGTTAGCCTTCTCAGTTACTGAGCAAACAACCTCATGATTGTTGAATAGTGGGGAAATAGTTGATTGCCTATTATTTACTACACTGTTGTAGATTTTCCAGAAGTCTCGGATTCCTAATTTCTGTGATTCGATGCGTTTTGGGGTGGTTTCAGTAAATTCTCTCTTAGCTGTCGCTATTTCTTTCTTACAGTTATTTCTGGCTTCTATGTACTTTTGTCTGTTTGGACTTGACTTATGTCGGTTAAATTTGCGGTACGTGAGGGTTGTGGACATTCGTTACACAGTCATTGGGAATTGTGGTCAGAAACAGATCTAGAAGCGATGCATGTTGTTCTTGCTGGTCTGGGAAACGGGTTGGAAACGTAACCATCTGTGATAGGGAATGAGATATAGAGTTATAAGTTACGTGTTGTGGTACCAGCTGCGTCTGTGTGGGTAGAAAATCTAAGCCAGTTGCGGTGGTGGACATTGAAGTCACCAAATACATGCACGTGTGCTAGTGTTGAAGGGAAAGTGCTGTCAGAGACTTTGTTTTCAAAGTTTTTCTGTCAAGTTTTTTAAACACAATCCCATCACTTCATTTCCCTTTCACCATAATCTTTTCCAGTCTTTTAAGTATCCCCACTCACTTCCCCAGTTTTTCTAACACCTCGTCCTTAGTTTCCCTATTATTTCCAATTACATCGTGTTTTTGCTTTCTCCCCATTTCCTGCAACTTCATCCACATCTCCCACTACATTCTCTACTCTTTTCTCATCAATCTGCATCTTTTCATGTACCGTGTCATCCCCAATTACTTCTACACTCACCTGTATTTTATGGCCTCTCACCCCATCTCTGATAACTATCCATTCTTCCGTATAGCTCTTGTCTGATCACACACGCGCTGTTCTGTTTATTCAAATGTTCCTCGTTCTCTCCTTTCTCTAAACATACGTTTTCTGTACTCACTAATGGGATTTCCATTTTCATCATAAGGATTGCTTCTGAAGAAGCACTTCATAATTACCTTATTAATCTTTATTCAACCTTATTCTAGCAGTTGCAGGATGACGGCAACATTCTTGCCGCTGTTCCAAGATACGCCGACCGGGTGTGAGTCCTTCAGTGAGTTTCAGTCCCATCCACGCCGTTATTTCCAATCCTTTGGTTTGCCATTGCATTCATGAGAAGTTTAGTGAATTTTAGGTTACGCAACTACCGGTGTTTTGTTTTTTTCGAGATAACATCTTTTGTGGTTTGAAATCAGAGTTTTCATTCTTCTAAGTGGTTAGTTTTATCATTCTGTCGAGCACCACCTACCCAAAGCCACTAGTGTTAAGGCGCCAGTTATTCGTTTGGTGCATGTCTTTCTATCTATAACACATGGCTACCGGGCTTAGAGACTATGCCACGCGAGAAGGCGAGGAGTATGATTAGATTTTCAGAGGCTAAACATTTGAGCATCCTTTTGCAATACTTTATAGATGAGTGGAAGCTCATCCTTCTTCTACCCTGGTAATATAGCAACCTTGGTGATGATTTATTATTATTATTATTATTATTATTATTATTATTATTATTTGTACTCACATAGAGTTCTCACGCAGGTCATCATCAGAGATTATTCACTGACAATATCAGTTGATGTTTCTTCTTTCGTCTTAGCGTTAGTAATTCTTTCGATCACTTTTGTAAAGCTTATCAAAAGACTTGCTAATGGCTTTGCATTATCGCAACAGCCGCTGACCATTTACTTTCTCGTTTACAATGACTGCCGATCTTCACTGGGATTTGAATGACATAAACCTCCTAGCAATCTCTACACATTTTCAATAGAGGTCTAGTTAGTGCTCTCCCTTATCAATCTGTCCATCCTATTTGACTATTCACATATATTTTGTGTTTATCAGCTGAGACTAATGCGTTTAATCGTGCAGGGAACATCTCATAAGATTTCTTGCGGGTTTAGATTCATTGGGTTCATATGATGTTCCTTTAATCATTTTGCATATTGCAGTTTTCATGTTGCTGGTTAGTGTTTGTAGTTTATGTGAGTTGTTTGCTCATTCAAATATTTACCTTCAATTTATTATTGCTGTTATATAGATTACGTCTTCCTTTTGATTCCAATATATCCGAGTCTTTTTTCAGTTTTTTTTTTACTCTTCCTTGTGGCCTACAATTACAAGTGTTTTATTTACTTTCCTCTTTTTCTTTATTATTATTATTATTATTATTATTATTATTATTATTATTATTATTATTATTATTATTATTGTGGCTGTTGTTGTTGTTCAACGAAAAGAAAAAAGGAAGCAAAAGCAACAGTTAATTTCATGTGGATATAATAATTTTGCTCGAGCGGAAGAAATGGGAAATTAAATCTGTTTTCTTTATTTCGTAGTTACAATTCGTGTCCGTCGGCCCCTTTTTTGTTGGTGTATGATAACCCACGCCCGTTATTGAAGAGCAGTGAGTCGTATGATAGACAACTCTCCTCGAACGCTCGGTCAGCCGACAGACATATGACAGATTATTAAAATAAGTATTATAGTAATCAGTCTGCATCAAGACGAACGGGGCTGAGGGTGAGAAGTCGACTTGGACAGATTTGCAAATTAATTTTACTTCATTCTTGTTAGGAATTTGTTAGCTTCTGGGAAAATTTTCAAGATAAACTTGCTTGACCGAAATTGCTTTTCCATATGACTCTATTCAATCGTTAGATGCCAAATATAAAAAAAAAATAGATAATATATTTAATAGTACTAGTACTGTATAACCGGTATATATATATATATATATATATATATATATATATATATATATATATATATATATACGCGTGTCTTTATATATGTATATATATATATAATAGAGTAAGTTACATTCTATGATGTGAAACGGTTAAATTTCAAATCTAGAATTTTTATTATATGCAAGACAAAGAATACATTTCAATAAGTATATTTCCTTAACCTATAGGTTTTCGATGTTTACCCATCTCCTTAGAGGGGGAAAAGACCTTAGCAAATATTATACTGGTTTAAAACTAATTTACTAAATGTAATAAACAGAAAATTATAATCAAAGTTTTTTAAATTTTTAAATCGTAGAGTAAGGGAAATTATATACTGGTTCAGAATGAAAAAGATATTAAACTTCATATCCAACTTGAATGTTAAATACTGAAGTGAGAGTTTTTGGAAGCAGGGAGGTAAAAGGATCCAATAAATATCGTAATTCTTCCAACGCACAAGGTAACAATCCGAAGTAGGCATGGTTCCTTGGTTTCTCCTTTGATTTGATGAGATATCCGGTAAATATTTTATTATATCAGTCCAATGAAGATTTTTTTTTAATAAACATACAATTTTATATATTTTTTTAACATATAAGTTTCATAATCATTATTCTGATATATATATATATATATATATATATATATATGATGATGATGATGATTGCAACGTCTTGTCAGACGAGTGCCACTCCCTCAGACACTTAAAGTCCATGAGACCCAAAATGACTTCTATCGCCACAGGACCATTTTAATAAACAAATGCCTGAGGGAGTATCTATACACATACATATATACATATTGAACGCAAGTTTATATTCTATTGCGTTCATAGTTTTAAATTAAATTAACGACTATATGACGTCACTAAAATTTCCTTCTCTTTAACAGCGCCAGCCCCCCCTCCTTTTGGAAGTTCCAACATCAATTTTCCGTTTCTTTATAATAGAACTGCGTCACACTGTGCACGTGAAACATTTTCAAATATTTTGTACTGGTATATTTTTTGGTTTCTTAATCTCATTCATCCAGAGGAAGTCTCGAAATAAAGACGAAATGTTGATGAACACATAATACGGTTTGTTCCTTTTTATTTTCTCTATTTTGTCGGAATACTATTTCCATTATTTTCATCATATATATATATATATATATATATATATATATATGTAAATTATTCGTCAGGATTATATATATATATATATATATATATATATATGATGAAAATAATGGAAATAGTATTCCGACAAAATAGAGAAAATAAAAAGGAACAAACCGTATTATGTGTTCATCAACATTTCGTCTATGTGTAACGTTTGTATATATATATATATATATATATATATATATATATATATATATATATATATATATATATATGTAAATTATTCGTCAGGATTATATATATATATATATATATATATATATATATATATATATATATATATATATATATACAAACGTTACACATAGACAGCTTTTTAAAATTAAACAATAACAATATATCTGCTTATCTCAAACCAAAGGAATCAGAGGCTTGGTTTTCACCAGTTTTGGCAAATAACAAATAGGATCCTGAACAGAAGTGTACGTTCTATCCCAACCATCATCAATGGACTTGAGGTCATCTCGTCAGCATCAGACAAGGCCAAACTATTTGTTAAAAACTTTGCAGCTAATTCTACCCTATGCGACCAAGGCTATCAACTCCCCGTATTTCTTCCTATAACAGACAAACCGCTATGCAATATACAAATACCTGTGCGTGAGGTCGCCAAACTAATCAAGAATCTTGATTCCAGTAAAGCAGCTGGCCCTGACGTCATTCCAATTATATTGTTGAAAAAGATTCAACCAGAACATACCCCCATACTTACAAAACTGTTTATGCGTTTTCTTAACGAGAAGTGCTTCCCAACACAATGGAAAAATTCATCAGTGTGCCTTATATTTAAGAATTCAGGTGATATGTCATCTTCCTCTCAGTACAGACCAATAAGTCTCCTGTGTGTCATGAGTAAGCTGCTGGAATCCATATTAAATAAGAAGTAGTCAACCCCATCAGCATATAACCTTCTTAGTGACATGCAATATGGTTTCCGTTCTGCTAGATCGACAGCAGATGTGCGAACATTTATATCTCATAGGATTAGTGAATCTCTCGACAAAGGCTTCCTTTCTAGGGCAATTGCTCTTGACGTATCAACAGCCTTCGATAAGGTATGGGATAAAGGCCTACTTCACAGGATTTTCAGCTTGGGTATAACTGGAAATGTTTTCTCAATCATTTCTGTCTGATAGGCCCATAAGAGTAGAGGCTGATGGGCAGAAATCAGAGGCCCACAGTATTAATGCTGGAGTCCCTCAGCCGTCCATCCTGTGACCAACTCTCTTCCTGATTAACTTCTATGATCTCCCAAAACCCATACTTAAATTATTTGTTGACATCTATGCTGCTGACACGACTATCTATGGCAACACATCAAAGACCATAAATGACAAAGTTCTCTCTGATTCTCTCTCCTCTGAACTTGAGTACAGTGGGGGGAAAACTCCTAGCTTTACATCATCAACTGATCCCCATCTAGCATCAATTGAAATGGATAGCTCTCATCTTAGGGAAGATTCTGGGATTGATCTTTACTCCTGATTTGAAATGGAACACGTACTTCAACTCCTTTGCCAAAGTCGCTGCAAAACAGCTCAAGTAGATATCTCACTGCTGATAAAATTCTGTATCTATATAAAAGACAAGTACGTCCAAGGATGGAGTACTGCTACCACATCTGAGCAGGAGCTGCTAAAAACAGCCTATCCTCCCTTGACAGAGTACAAAATAGACTTCGTAGCTTAGTGGGGGATGCCCTTTTCTCTTTCCTGCAACCTCTCTCCTACAGAAGAGACATTGCGAGTCTGTCTTTGTTTTATCATTATTTCTATGGCAAATGCTCGTCTGAGCTCCAATCATTGGTTTCCCTCGCCAATCTTTCACGAAAAAGACCCGTCTAGCTGAAATCACTGTCAATAATTTTCCCCACTCTTTATTTGTGCCTAAACCAAACCGTAGAGTCCATGAACAAAGCTTCTTTTTTAGAAGTGCACACCTGTGGAACTCTCTTCCGTTTACCTGTTTCCCACCTGATTACAACTTGGATGTCTGCAAGTCCAACATAAAGACTGATAAACCGCCCCCTTAAGTAAGACACTTTATCAAATTTCCATTACTAACGATTACTACGATATTATCCCATTGATTACTGTACACGCTATAACCCTTATCCCCGATAGGCTTACGGGCCTTGATAAGTGGTGACTACCATGTAAAAAAATCGCATACCTTCTGAGTTGTCAAAACCCTGTAAAAAAAACCCAACACGCTATAACAACGAGTTATATTTTACATGGGTTTTATTTATCCTATTGTCAAAAATTGGCACGCCAAGCCTCTTTCTACATTTTCCTGGCTCTTTTCATTGCTTCCAACATGGTCTTCCGCAAGTCTGTTCTCTAACGCATTTCTCTTCAACTGGTTAGTTTGATCTCTGCTAACTAACTATTACGTCAGTAAAGCGGACCACATCACACGTCGTCCACATAAACTAAAACATTGTTTACTTAACTAAACCAAATTCCAATCGACTGTTTAAAGTCCTAAACTGACTTTGTTTATTTAATTTCTACTTAAATTCCTGACTAAACTTTCCAAGCTGTAAATTTTACAAAAACTAATTGTTTTTTTTTTCTAACTGTTATACCGACCTTCCTTGAACAGATGAATTTACACTGATTAGCACTATAAATAGCACTAGTAATTCCAACACCGGTGAGTGAGATGCGACTGCACTTCAACTGCTAGCCGAATGCCCAGCAGATATACACGCTTTACTATCTTTGTACATCATTGTTAAAACACTTGTTCCTTAACCGAACCTCGGCTTGATTGTTCTTATTTTCACGGTTGTTCCATGAGACAACACAGATTGGCGACAAGGAATCGAAACAACCATCACTACAGAGAATCACCAAAAATGATTGAAATAAAGATTCGTAAAATCTTTACGGCAGAACACCTTCGTCATTCCAACAGATATTTGGATACGCAAGGATTAACAGCGAATTAATTACTGCAATAGTAGTTTGGCGATGGAAAATACTTGCTAACAAAATCTACAGCGAAAAACGCGAGTGTTGTCAATTATTTAATAATTGAACACACTTACCAAGTGTTTTAGAATGGAAAAAGGGTTCATTTTCTTCACCAGAAGCCATTTTTCCTACGGTAAGAATTTTTTTCTGCAATGTTGAATGTCCAAAACCAACTAGTAACTACCGTGTAATGTTATCGTCATTTCGATAACATCTGGGATTTGAAAAAAAAAAAAACACGTTTAGAGAAAAAAAAAAAACACCGTGAAAATAATTATTCGCGTACGTCATTTGTGCTTAGCAAACAGGTCATCAAGTCATTTTTTGCAAAAGGCAAAAAAGGTAAAAAAAAAAAAACCCTTAAAAGTTTCCCGTACGAATTTTTCGGATATTTAAAGCGATGGATTTTATTTTTGCTACGTAAAAACGTGTGCAAATAAAAAAAAAATGTTAAACAAATGTTATTTCGCTTGATTGTTTCTAGTAAGTCTAGAAATATAGCGTTGAACAAATTAAATTACAAAAGGACTGCTAAACTGTTGCTCTTCAAACAAAAGAATTGGGAAAGAAAACTTGGTTGATTTTTTTTTTTACTAAGGAATATTTCTTTAATACAAGCGTAAGTTGTAAACTGAATTCATATGATGGATGCGAAATTCAAAGATTAACTGTTAGAATTGTTCCAATTCCAGGCAGAGCAAAATACCGTGTTGCAAAAGCAGCAAATTCAACAACAAGTAGAAAGAGAAGAGAGATTTAAACAAACATTTGAAGAAAAAAAATGCTTCAACAGCAGAAACGTTTCGAGGAAATATTGATGAAAACACAAGAGGTACAAAAAAAGTTCTGGAGGCGACACAGTTTACTAAAGCGGACGATAATCATAACGCATTTTCTCAAACAGCTGTGTGGGCTGCTATTGAAAATTTCAATTATAATCCAGAAGACGATGTCACATTCGTCTATAGTACTATAGACGAGATGAGGATATTTTTATATCGGATTGTAGTACCTGGTCAGACGTGAAAAAAGTTAGGCTTTTGCTAAAGAAATTGGGAACATAGCATACAAAGTTCGTGAATTTCATTCTCCCAAAAAAGGCCAGTGAGTTGAGCTTCCAAGAAACAGTTACGCTACTTACAGAACTGTTTTCTGTAAAAACGTCTCTTTTCCATAGGCGATATAAATGTATGAATGTTACTAGAAGAGAGGAAGATGACTACACTACTTATGCAAGTATACTGAACAAGTATTGCGACGATTTTAAACTGGAGGAATTATCATCAGATAATTTTAAATGTTTAATATTTGTGCAAGGGCTGATCTTAAATAAAGACGCTGAAATCAGGCGCCGTGTTTCAAATAAACTCGAAAACGAACCGAATTTAAAACTACAAAATTTAGTGGAAGACTGTGAACAGTTTATTGCGTTAAAACAAGACAGTCGTGACATAGAGAAAAGCGGAGTGTCGCATATTAAAAAGATCTATCAAAAGAAAAATTCGACTTAAAAAAATCCAGAGAAAGAAACAGGGAAAAGATCTACCTGGACCATGTTGGATGTGTGGAAATAAACATTGGTACAATGAGTGCCCCTACCAATTCAAACAATGTGACAACTGCCACTAGAAAGGCCACAAAGCATCGCATTGTAGAAAAAAAATCTGGTAGAAAGACATTCATTAAACTTACGAAAATTGAACCTGAGGAACAAAATATCCGGAAATATGTACATGTCAAAATGTTTAAAAAGAAAGTAAGGCTACAGCTTGATAGTGGGTCTGACATTTCCATTATTAATGTACAGACATGGAAGAGGCTTGGGAGACCCACTATAATTAAATCACATTAAACGGCGAGAAGCGTCAGTGGCGAAAAAATTACCTTCGAAGGAGAATTATTGACGAATATTTTTTCCAGAACAGGGCCGAAAAAGCAAGAATTTTTGTCAGGCGAAAATCAAACAACCTCTTTGGAACTGATCTGTTCGAAAAGTTTAGACTATGGGATCTGTCTTTTAGCTCATTTTGCCAAAGGGTTGAGGATTCGAATGTGGAGGCAGAAAAACTTAAGGGACAGTTAAAAAATAATTTCCCAGACGTATTTTCACGCGATTTTGGAAGGTGTACAAAAGCGGAAGCAAATTTGACGTAAAAGTAAATGAACAGCCAGTGTTCCGAAAGAAAAGAAATGTTCCATACGCCGCTATAGAACAGACAGACAGTGAATTAGAAAGACTCGAAAGCATGGGTATCATCGGTGATCACAGTGATCACAGTGAGTGGGCTGCACCAACGGTTTACATCAAAAAGAAGAGTAAGGAGATTTGGGTTTGCGCCGACTTCGCGACAGACTTAAACAGGGCATTACAAGATCACCATTATCCTCTTCCGAGCCCTGAAGAGATATTTGCGAAACTGAGTGGAGGGAAATATTTTTCTAAAATCGACCTCAGTGACGCGTACTTACAAGTTCCAGTCGAGGAGGAGTGTTCAAAGCTGCTATGTATTAATACCCATAGGGAATGTACAAGTTTAACAGACTTCCTTTTGGGGTCAAAGTCGCCCCTGCGATTTTTCAACAAATTATGGACATTATGTTAAATGGGTAAGATTTCGCAGTAGGTTAATGAAAAGCGCTAGCAAAGAACAGCACAAAGCTCATGTAAACCAAGCACTCAAAAGGATCCAGGATTATGGATTTAAAGTAAAAAAGGAGAAATGTACATTTTTCATGGAGAAAATAAAATACTTGGGGTAAATCATCAATAAACATGGAAGAAGGCCGGATCCAGATATATTGAGGGCAATAAAGAATATGCCTGCTCCAGAAAATATTGCGTCCTTTTTTTTACATAGGCATAACCACTTATCAAGGCCGATAGGCCACTCAAGGATAAGGGTTAAAGAGTGTACAGTAGTCAAAAGGACAATATATTAATCGATAGTAATGGAAGTTCGGTAAATTTGTTAACTTAAGTGGAACGGCTCATCAGAAACTTGTTCACGTTGGACTTGAAGACCAGCATATTATAGACGGCTGGAAAGCAGTTAAACGGAAGACAATTCCACAGGCGTGCAGTTCTAAGGAAGAAACTTTGATCATGGAATCTATGTTTAGGTTTAGGCACAGATAAAGAGTGGGGGGAATTATTGATAGTGTTTTCAGCTAGATGAGTGTTTCTTGTGAAAGTTTGGCGAGGGGGGACCATAGATTGAAGCTCAGTCGAACACTTTCAATGAGAATAACGATAAAGCAGAGACAAACTCGCAACATCTCTTCTGTGAGATAGAGGTTGCAGCGAAGAGAAAAGGACATCTTCCACCAGACCACGAAGTCTATTTTGAACCCTATCAAGGCAGGACAAGTCTTTTCTAGCAGCTCCTGCCATATGTGGCAACAATACTCTGTCCCTGGACGTACCTGGCTCTTATATAGAAAGAGAATTGAATCAGCAGTGAGATATCTACTGGATCGATAGAAGGATCCAACCATTTTTCCAGCGACCTTGGCAACAGATTTGATGTACGTATTCCATTTAAGATCAGAAGTAAAGGTCAAGCCCAGAAGCTTGTCAAAACTTGAGGCCTCCCCAAGATGAGAACCATTCATTTTAATTGATGCCAGATGGGGATCAGAACGTTGATGATGTAAAGATAGAAGCTTGGTTTTAGATGCATTAAAAGTAACCAGCCACTCCTTTCCCCATTGTACAACGTGATCAAGATCAGAGGAAAGAGAATCGGAGAGAACTTGGTCGTTTACTGTCTTAGATGTGCTACCATAGATGGTAGTGTCGTCAGCAAAAATGTCTACGAATGATGTAAGGATGTGATTTGGAAGATCATTAATGTAGATCAGGAAAAGAGTTGGGCCCAGGATGGACCCCTGAGGAACTCCAGCATTAATACTGTGAGCTTCTAATTTTTGCCCATCAACTACTAATCTTATGAACCTATCAGAGAGAAATGATTTAATAATTGAGCAGACATTTCCAGCTATACCATAGCTGGAGATCTTGTGAAGTAAACCTTTATGCCATACCCTATTAAAGGCCTTAGATATGTCAAGAGCAATTGCCCTAGAAAGGTTGCCTCTGTCGAGAGAATCGCTTATCCTATGAGATATAACTGTAAGCACATCTGCTGTAGATCTAGCAGAACGGAAACCATATTGTGTGTCACTAAGAAGGTTATTTTTGCTGAGATGGTTGATTACTTCTGTATTTAACACAGATTCCAGCAACTTACTCATGGTGCACAGGAGACTTATTCGCCTGTACTTAGAGGGGGATGAACGATCACCTGAATTCTTAAATACAGGGCATCCTTTCAAAGTTTCTTAGGTTTGGCAAATTACTATAATGTATTTGTGCAAAATATGCATAAACTAAGGTCGCCTTTGAATGAACTGTTAAGGAAAGACCAAAAATGAGTCTGGACGCAAGAGTGCGAAGAAGCATTTCGGGAAATTAAAGTTGCAAGCGATGCCAGATCCTATGGCACAGGAACATGTATTTTACACAAAATGGATGATGGAAAAGTGAAACCCATAGCACATTCATCCCGATCACTTTTGCCAGCCGAAAAGAACTACTCACAAATTGAAAAAGACGCGCTAAGTATTATATTCGCGGTAAAGAAATTTCATCGTTTCCTGCACGGTAGGCAATTTCTGTTACAAACAGACCACAAACCATTATTAACGATTTTCGGATCGAAAAAGGGACTACCACAACATACGGAGAATAGACTCCAAAGATGTGGTACCATACTTCTGAATTATAATTTTCAAATGGAGTATGTTCCATCAAAAAAATTTGGTCATGCAGACGGGTTATCGAGGTTAACACCTAAGCAGATAGAACCACGGGAAAATATGGTAATAGCAGTCATTCAAGCGGAAGTTGAAGTAAAAATGCGTGATGTGACAAAATAAGAGAACTTCCAGTAACGCTTGATGAGATTAAAAGTAAGGCAGAGATGGACGAATTTATTATACGCACGAAAGAAAGGATCAACAATAACGAACTGGATGAAGAAATTTATTCAATTAGCGATAACGTCCTGTTATATAGCGACAGAGTCGTAATTCATGCGACATTACAGAAAAGAATACTCAAGGAATTCCATGTAGGACATCCAGGTATATCAAGAATGAAAAGCCTTATGCGTTTTTTCGTTTATTGGCCAAACATGGATAAGGATATAGAAGGAAAAATCAGGAGGTGTAGAGGATAGGCATTAGCTATGAAAGCTCCTCCGACTCAATTCGGCAAAATTTGGGCAAAACCGGACCGACCTTGGTCTAGGAGTCATTTAGATTTTGCAGGACCGCTAGATGGGTTCTAATATCTCATTGTTGTAGACAGCCTATCTAAATGGCCGGAAGTATTTAAATGTAAGAACCTCACATCCGAGGTAACTATCAACTTCCCTAATAAAGTATTCGCTAGGTTTGCAGTAGTAGACTGCATTGTTACAGACAATGGAATGCAATTTATGTCTACCGAATTTAAACATTTTTGCGAGGATCATCTAATCGAGCATATAACCATTCCGCCATACCACCCAAGAAGTAATGGATAAGCAGAGAAATTTGTTGACACATTTAAGAGAGTTCTGAAAAAAGCTAGTGGGTCTATGACGGATAAGTTAATCCAACAGTTTTTACAAGTCTACAGAGTCACTTCGAATGCAAACATTAAAATGACGAAGACACCTGCTGAGGTTATGTTCGGACGCAAGGTTAGATCGATTTTTCAAAAGTTGTTACCAAACCAGGATAGGCCAAACCTTAAAAAAAACGATAACAATAAAAAACGGTATAAATTGGCGAAAGAATCTTCTACAAGATTCACAAAAATAATAAGATTTTCTGGGAGTCCGGCATTGTTCAGAAACAAATAGGCAACATTGTTTGCATGATTAAGGGACTAGACTTCGTGCACAAACATCACACTTACCAAATTCGGAAAAGATACTCGAACAGTGAGCTGACCAGATCGCCCGAGGAGGACATCGTATACACAGTGTTTGATACTTTTCAGGTGTCCATACCAGAGACAGCTCCGGAGAACAGAAGATCAAACAGAAAACGGAAAACAACAGAATTGATTAGGGTGAACCCAAAACAAAAAACGTTATTAATCCCAGACGAAATATTTTCAAAGGGGGGTATTATACCGGCCTTTCTTGAACAGATGAATTTACACTGATTAGCACTATAAATAGCGCTAGTAATTCCAACACCGGTGAGAGAGATGCGACTGCACTTCAACTGCTAGCCGAGTGCCTAGCAGATATACATGCTTTCCTATCTTTGTTCATTATTGTTAATACACTTGTTCCTTAACCGAACCTCGACTTGATTGTTCTTATTTTCACGGTTGTTCCATGAGACAACACTAATAATAATAATGATCGACCAGTTCATTCGACATTGTCTGTTCAATATCTATTAATCAGAAAAAAAAAGAGTAAAATTCATCTGATATTCATCAACTTCTCTCCGAGAGTTCTTGAAATCGCCTTAATTATATATAAGAAATTTGCTGATAGTTTATTTGTTTGATGATTTATATGATGATATTTGTTTGATTATGTTGTAACTGATATAAGTAAGTCTTGTCATAGTAAATCACTAACTTATAGGTAAAAGTGCAATGTAATTCTTTGTGTGGACTATTTAGCTCCTTTCCGATATGTGTAAATTTTATCTTGAATATATAGCTCCTTAATTTCTAAAATAATTTAATATGTTTATACCCAATCTTTCAATTTCTAAATATAATAAATATGTTTCCCTTCCAATCCATGCATTCAAACCTATTTTTAGTCTTTATCCAATGCTTCAATACAATAGGTAAAAATAAGATCGCATGAGATCCTTGAGTGGCTTCCGGGCCTTGATAAGTGGTGACCACCGTGTAAAAAATGAATTTATTAGTTAAGGGATTTTAGTTTTTAGTTACAAAATTATGAAATCGCAAATAATAAAACTCTATATTTTGTCGTAGATTTTTGTTGCTGACAATAAAAACAAGTTTTATGTATCGTTTATTATCAGAGTAGCAGGAATGCCTGGAGTTTGCTAAGAATTAATTTGGCTATTTGTGTCCTTTTTTCTTGATTTCTATACTTTATAAATCAGTACTATCTGAATAGTGGATAAATTAAATGAATTAGACGAAGAGATAGAAATAAATTCAAGTTAATATAGAGTAAATATGTATTAAACAAATTGGTTTGTGGAGTTTATTACTAAAATATTTTGGGGTTTCATCTCTTGCTTTATGCTTATGATGACTGGATATTTATTCTTTGATAATTATAATCATCAATGGTCTAGCAAAAATAAAACTAACACTAGGAACAACAACATTAAGAAAGTTAATAAGAAAAATATAAATTGTAACGGGAAAAATAGTGGATTTTATCCATTACAAAATAACTGCGTGGGTATAATTCACTAGATTTTAAATCCATGTATAATATCCATATATGCTCAATCAAGAACAATAAAGAGCGACGATTCAAAACGCCACTAGCGAACCATTACTGCAAACTCTCCAATAATTGAAGATTAAAAAGCAAGATAAACTAGTACATGTCGATATTTAAACAATTTGTGTAAATTATGTTTGGAGGGGAAACTTTAAGTTTAAAAGATCTAGAAAATTTACTAAATTGTTGAACGAAATAATAATAAACTGTAGCGATAGAATAAACATTATTTTAGGATAAATAAGTGTGTAACAAATGAATTAAATAAATAAATATAAAATGATGTTGTTAAAATTATTTCACATTTATTCCGAACAAATTATTTCTCTCAAATACGCCTGTCGCTATATTATTAACAGCTATGATTATTATTATTATTTTGTCTCCTTCGATTAATACTTAGTTTTTTTTATTCTTTTAAATATTTCGTACGCATGCAATTAATACTGCTACGTCCTTTTACTTTTAACTAGAATTTCATTTAGGCAGGTTGTCACAAATTCCAGCCTGCTAAGCTATTAGTCCAATATTTGTTGAAGATGTCTGTTAATTAAAATGGTACTCGTTCGAATTAGTACAAACTAGCAGGCTTACTACACAGATGCGCATCATGGGAATCATCTTTTGAAAAAATTCTTTTCGGTGAGTTTAATGAATATCCCTTTTGTACTAGATAAAATGTAGTGCATAATTCATTCCTGTAGAAAAATCTGCACAAACGCATATATTTTTACATTTTATACGTAAATTATTAGCGAGCCTACCTTCGATAATGCTTGAAAGAGGCTTTATTTTTTACCTCTTTAGCCCCTCTGCTTTGATATTAAAAGTCTCAATATTTTGACTCGATGAGTTTATAGATATATTCTATAATTGAACGTTTTTTTTTATCCAGTCCGTCTTGCAAAGTTTCTTTCATCACAAATATTTTGAATTGCGAAGTTTTTCCTCTTAATCCAACGTCAGCGATTATCTCACCATAATATTTTATTTTTTTTATCAGTGACACCTTTAGCTATTTTAGTTCTAATCAAAGTTGTTTTATCAGTATTATTTAATGTTTTAAGATTTATTATCGAAATATCTGAGACAATAAAGTTGTAATTCTATATATGGTTTCCGCTCTGCAAGATCTACCGCAGATGTGCTGACGGTTATATCCCACAGGATTAGTGAATCTCTTGACAAAGGCTTCCTTTCTAGGGCAATTGCTCTTGACATATCAAAGGCCTTCAACAAGGTATGGCATAAGGGTCTACTTCACAAGATTTCCAGCTACGGTATAACTGGAAATGTTTTCTCAATCATTAAATCATTTCTCTTCGATAGGCTCATAAGAGTAGTGGTAGATGGACAAAAATCGGAGGCCTGCAATATAAATGCTGGACTCCCTCAGGGGTCAATCCTGGGCCCAACTCTCTTCCTGATCTACATCAATGACCTCCCTAAACACATACTTAACTCATTCGTTGATATCTATGCTGATGACACGACCATCTACGGCAACACATCAAAGGCTGTAAATGACAAAGTTCTCTCTGATTCTCTCTCCTCTGATCTCGAGCGCGTGGTTCAGTGGGGGAAGATGTGGCTGGTTACCTTTAACGCATCCAAAACCAAACTCCTATCCTTACATCATCAACGCTCTGATCCCCAGCTGGAATCAATTGTGATGGATGGCTCTCGTCTAGGTGAGGCCCCGTGTTTTGACAAGCTTCTGGGTTTGACCTTAATCCTGATCTGAAATGGAACACGTACATCAAGTCTGTTGCCAAGGTTGCTGGAAAGCTGGTGGGATCCTTCTACCGCTCCAGAAGATATCTCACTACTGATGCAATTCTCTATCTATATAAAAGCCAAGTACGTCCAAGGATGGAATACTGTTGCCATATCTGGGCAGGAGCGGCCAAAAACAGCCTATCATGCCTTGACAGAGTACAAAATAGACTTCGTGGTTTAGTGGGGGATGTCCTTTTCTCTACCCTGCAACCTCTCTCCCACAGAAGAGACGTTGCGAGCCTATCCTTGTTTTATCGTTATTTTCATGGCAGGTGCTCGTCTGAACTCCAATCTCTGGTCTCCCCTCGCCAATCTTTCACGAAAAACACCCGTCTAGCTGAATCCACTGTGAAAAATTTCCCCCACTCTATATCTGTGCCTAAATCAACACGCGGATTCCATGAACAAAGCTTCTTTCTTAGAACTGCACGCCTGTGGAACTCTGTTCCGTCTGCCTGCTTCCCTCCGGACTACAACTTGGATGTCTTCAAGTCCAATGTTAACAAATTCCTAATGAACCGCCCCCTTAATTAAACACTTCATCAAATCTCCACACTAACGTAATGTACTTGCAATAACCCTTATCCCTGAGTGGCTTCCGGGCCTTGATAAGTGGTGATCACTGTGTAAAAAAAATATGATCGCAGTAGTAATAGTTTCTCATTTTATATCAATAGTTTTTATACCAATGCAATTACCCACAA
>NC_136484.1:197383017-197470517 GCF_053919585.1 Euprymna scolopes
ACCATATATGCCTGAGCAATTAGATTGGGCTTACCTTCCTCTTATGGGCTGAGGGTACCGGATTGACAGTTACTGGCTGCTGTTTCCGACTGGTAGTACAGGAGCCCTAACTCTTTGGTAGCGCTTAGAGCGGCTGCTCCATCAACAGTTGTATAATATCGGGATGTTTGCAGTGCCATGGCGCGCATGGAAAGGGACCCTGCACTCATCCCCGATGGGCTTTCCTGAGGCCACAGTCCTTGTTGATGGAGGGTCAGCTGATGGTCTACTTGTGATGCATGTGTGATACTCTGCATAACCTCTTGTTCGGCTTCTCCTAACCTAACTGAAACTCGTTAAAAAACATGATGACAGTACAATCTAAAAATAAGCTTAAACCAGGCTTAGGGTCAAACAAATCCAACTTGCCTCCTCCCTTGAGGCTTGCATTCACAAATATCCGTGGGCTTAGAACTAATTTAGCTGATGTTGAAGTATTTCTCCTAACAAATACCCCGGATATCTTAGCACTAAGTGAGACTAACCTACACTCCTCCATCCCCTCTAACTACTTTAACATGCCTGGATATCTCCCACTCTGCCGTAAGGACTCTGACAGACATATGCACGGACTTGGAGTTTACATTCGTAATACCCTTCCCTTGACTAGAGAAACAAACCTAGAAACGGATGATCAAGCCTTTATGTGCTTTAGACTAATCATGCAACACAACATTAGATACTTTTACTTTCTCTACCGCTCTCCCTCGACCCAAGACTGCACCATAATAAACAAAGTATCTGACAGCATAAACCCTCTCGGTGCTGATGGACCCGTATATCTTCCCAGGTCATCTATCTAGAAGAATGAAAACTCTGAAGCTAAACCTAAGGGAAGGGAGGCCCCTCCAGACTTGGATGACATCCTTCCTAGAGCTGGCGAACAAATTACCGGTCTGCAAACCTAAACAGCTTAAGGAGTAGATAGGTACTGTCTATCGCGCGGCTTCCATACTCCCTCTTTGCCTATCAGTAACGCGTAGAGGCCGAAGAACAGGGATTCGATAGAAACACTCAGTGGTCGATCTTGTTTCCTGAATAGGGCAATGAACGCTGTTTTCCCCCTCTCCCAACACATCCCACCTCCCTCTAAACTGGGCACATGGGAGTGCTTAAACGCCATAATTCCAGTACAAGTAGATTGGATTGACCATCGTCTGATGGGTTGAGGGTACTGGATTGACAGTTCCTGGCTGCTGTTCTCGACTGTTAGTACAGGCACCCTAACTCTTTGGTAGCGCTTAGAGCGGCGGCTCCGGCAAGAGTTGGATAATATCGAGATGTTTGTAGTGCCATGTCGCGCATGGAAAGGGACCCTGCGCTCATCTCCGGTGGTCTTTCCTGAGGCCACAGTCCTACTAGATGGAAGGTCAGCTGATGGTCTACTTGTGTTGCATGCCTGGTATTCTGCGTAACCACTTGTTCAGCACCCCTCACTAAACAGAAACTCTTAAAAAATGACAGTATAATCTAAAATTACGCTTAAACCAGGACAAAACTCAAGCAAAATCAAATTGCCTCCTCCCTTGCGGCTTGCATTTACGAACATCCGTGGGCTTAGAACTAATTTAAATGATGTTGAAGTATTTCTCCTAACAAACACCCCGGATATCTTAGCACTAAGTTAGACTAACCTACACTCCTCCATCCCCTCTAACTACTTTAACGTGCCTGGATATCTCCCACTCTGCCGTAAGGACTCTGACAGACATATGCACGGGATTGGAGTCTATATTCGAAACACCCTCCCCTTGACAAGAGAAACAAAACTAGAATCGGACGATGAAGTCTTTATGTGCTTTAGACTTAACATACAACATAACATTAGCTACTTTTATTTTCTCTATCGCTCTCTCTCTCTCTCTCTCTCTCTCTCTCTCTCTCTCTCTCTCTCTCGGCCCAGGACTGTGCCCTAATAAACAAAGTCTCTGACAGCATAGATGCAGCACTTTCCCTCGACACTAGCGCACAAGTGCATATATTTGGAGACTTCAATGTCCACCACAACAACTGGCTTGGATTTTCTGCGTACACACACGCAGCTGGTAACACAACACATAGCTTCTCTATAACTCATTCCCTATCACAGATGGTTGCGTTTCCAACCCGTTTCCCTGACCAGCAAGAACAACACGCATCACTTTTACATGTGTTTCTGACCACAGTTCCTGATGATTGTGTTACGAACGCCCAGAGTCCACTTGGGAATGCTGATCATGTAGTGATAATAGTTGAAATAGCATTAAACTCTAGAGCTAAAACGGAAGAGCCATTGCTCAAAACAACGAGATATTATAAAAAGGCTGACAGGAAAGCCATCAGGGATCTCATCACAGACGCCCCATGGCGAAATATCTTTTCACTTCCTGCTGGACAGTGCGCAAATGAGACCACTGAATGGTTCACGCGGAAATCTTATAGCAAGCCCCACTCTCCCCAATGGTTTACTCCTACATGTGTAGCTGCCATAGCAGAAAGGCAGCACACGTACCGCAGATTTAACTGACATAAATCCAGTTCAAACAGACAGAGGTATATAAAAGCCAGAAGTAACTGTAAGAAAGAAATAGCGACAGCTGAGAGAAAATATCCAACAATCGTGAGGTTGCTTGCTCAGCAACCGAGAAGGCTAATATGCTTGCCAGTCGGTTTGCCTAAAACTCCACATTGGACCCTGCTACCACCCTTACCAAAACTTTCCTTTGCGGGCAGACGCTGCACTACGCGATCTGAAAATCACCCCTTCTCAGGTGCATGCTATCATAAAAAATCCTGACACTTCAAAAGCATGTGGACCTTATCTCATCCTGGCTGTGTTATTAAAAAAGTGCTTCGCCGAAGTAGCTCCAATTCTCTCCAAACTTTACAAGAAATCTGTTAATGAATCTTTCTTTCCTGCCTCCTAGAAAACCACTTCGGTGATACCAGTTTTCAAGAATTCTGGCGAAAGAACTGACCCAGTAAATTACCGCCCCATTAGCCTCCTCCCATTTTTTGCTAAAATATTTGAGTCCATAATTAACCAAGCTCTAGTCCATCACCGTACAGATGCTTAAGTTTTGAGTGACAAACAATATGGATTTAGGCAAGCCCGTTCTACAGCAGGCATCCTAACTGTAATCTCCGAGCGTATATACCATTCACTTGACAAAGCATGGAAGGGTAGAGCGGTAGCTCTAGATATATCTAAGGCTTTTAACAGGGCATGGCACGAAGGTCTTCTCAGGAAAATCACATCATACGGTATCACTGCAAGAATACTTCACATAATTAAATCCTTCTTAGATAAGAGAAAAATCCAGGCTGTCAGCGGTGGTCGTACATCTAAACAATATGATATAAATGCGGAAGCGTCTCAGGGGTCTATCCTTGAACCTCTATTATTCCTAATATTCATAAATGACCTCCCTGACAAAATTGCCTCCGAGATGGGTACATATGCTGATGACACCCCGCTCTATAACAGACACGACAGGAAAACAAATGAACACCTATCTAAAGAAATGGCAGAAACATTAGAGGATGACCTCCAATCTGTAGCGGAATGGGGACAAAAATGGATGGTCACATTTAATGCTGCCAAGACTAAACTTGTTAACTTCAATAACTACAAGAATCCTTCTCTACCACCAATAGCAATGACCAAAGACTCTTTATCTGAAAGTACATCTTTTAAACTCCTCGACCTAACGTTCACAGGAAACATGAGTTGGAACAATTACATTGAGAGTATTGCCAGGCCGCTGCGAAAAAGGTAGGTTCTCTCTACCGTGCTAGAAAGCCACCAACGCCCGAAGGTATCCTGTACCTCTATAAGGCCACCATTCGCCCATGTATGGAGTATTGTTGTCATATTTGGGTCGGTGCATCTGCTACTAGTCTCTTACTCCTAGACAAGGTTCAAAAGAGAGTCGCCAACCTAATAGGTCCTGAACTGTCATCCAAGCTTCAGCCTCTGTCCCATCGACGAAATGTAGCATCCCTCTGCCTGTTCTGCAAATACTTTAACGGTGAATGTTCCGACGAACTGCAAGCACTTGTACCCCCTCTACGTAAATACTCCCGACAAACCCGACAAGCAGCTAAATCCCACCCTTTCACAGTAGAGATCTCTAGATGTAAGAGAGCCTTCTACTCCAGTAGTTTCTCCCCAGAACCGCTTGACTTTGGAATTCCCTTCCGGGTTCCTTCTACCCCAACTGTACTGACATGCAGAGGTTACAGTGTAACGTGAACCGACATCTTTTGCTGCCTAACTCCCCACCTAGTACCCCTGTAGCCTGTGTCCCTAATAGTAGCCCCCTTAATCAAAGTGGCAATGTGCCTTGTTTGGGGTGAAAATGCAATTAAAAAAACTACTTTATATTGGTGAAGTCGGGAAAACGGGAGCAGAGATCAAATGTTAAACACAAACAGTTCGAGGAAAGAAGCTACTAAAGTAGAAAGCTTTCTGGCATCTGAAGATGTCTACAATGAAGGGGTAAGACTTTGCTGATTGTTGAGTTGGTTTGGATATTTACACCGAAGGTGCACAAGTACAACAAGTTCATCGAAGCCCATTATATGGAAGTACTTGTAAAAAAGGTATAGGTATGCATAATTGTGGCGATGAGGCAGATTGTAAAGCTTGGTAGATAGTGTGTGACCTATTATATTGGAGGTTATTTTTTGGGCACTATCTAAGGGAAAGAAGGTCTGGCAGGTGGAAATCTCTACTGTTTAGGGGTGGGATTTTGCTGCTTGTTGGGTTTGTCAGAGGTATTTACGTCGAGAGGGTACAGTTCGTCAGAGCACCTACCATTAAAATACTTGCAAAACAGGTAGAGGGATGCAACAAAGGATATAAACCTAGCTTACAGTTTAGGTTGAAAACTCTTTTGAAACCTGCTTAAGAGTGAGAGACTGGTAGCAGATGCACTAGCCCAGATGTGGCAACATTGCTCCATGCATGGGTGTATGTTGGTTTGTAGAGATATCGAATGCTGGCATGCACGAGGAATTCTACCTTCTTTGCCGCAGACTTTGCATTATCTTCGATGCTATTTGTTCCAATTTATGTAACATGTGAATTTTAAGCTAAGATGTTTGAATGTTTGACTCTAACTGCGCCTTTTCATCTCTGTCATATAGTCTTATTATTGATCTGTCATCTTTATAACATTTTTGTTGGTTTGTCAAGCATTAGTTTAAAATAAAATATGTGTTGGCCTGTCACGCTTAAGATAAACAATATATTACTTTTGACTATAAGGTTAAAGTTGAAAAGAGCATTTATCGTTTATCTACCACGTTTAAGATTGAAATGGGATTTTTATCAGTTTATTAAAAAATGTTTATACGTACATTCTATTCGTTTTATACATGTTCTAGTCACGACTTTCTTCAAAGCCTAGCATAATAGAGAGAGGATTTTGAAGAAACAATTAATTTTGTGAAAATGGAAAGTCTACATAAAAAAGACAAAAAACATTTAAAATAAATATGAGCCTATACATATGTATGCATATATACATATGTATAAAGTCATATATACATACATATATATTCACGTACAATAAAGAAATTTATCTGTTTAGTATATATATATATATATATATATATATATATATATATATATAAGTTTATTTATTTTGTTTTATTTACTTCGTCATCATATATATGTATATATATATATATATATATATATATATATATATATATATATCAGAATCTAGTAACATTTACAACAAACTTTAGACACGATAGGTGCAATAACATCGAAATTGAAGAAATAAAAGGACACCAGTAATTATCAGAAAATTTAAAAGAAAAGAAAAGAAATACAGTCTGGTTTACAATCGCCGTATAATCAGATGCTAAAATCTAAACTTTGCAAAACATCCTAAATCTAATCGAAAACATTTCTCCGTGTCTAATCGTGTGCATAAAATATTAAATCAATATAATTTAAAACTGTCCTGCAGTTGCTACTAAAACTTGGAGACAATTATTAAAGCACATAATACCAAAATACGAATTTTTCAGTGGAGGAAAAATAACAACAACATGCATAAAAAGTTACCAATATAGCTACAATAAAAATAACACTAATAACAAAATATAACCGTTATAAATAATGATAATTCAAACTGTAATAGCACTCAGCTAATTAAAAATAAGAATCTTAATAATGGAGAGAAATGGCTATAACTGTAAAACCCGTGAACTTTATGAAGTACATAATAAATGCTTAATCAAAAGCTTCGTTTACTAAGTCACTATACTTGCTAAAGGAAGTCCAAATAAACAGGACCTACAATATGGGCATGGCCTCCTTTAGAAGGTTTATGCATAATCACAGATGAGAGAGAAGACGCTTCAAATCATCTCAACCATCGAATCATTTCTCTCCGATAAGTACATTTTTGTCTTATCTTTCACTAGTGGATTATCAAGGCGAATAAGGGTTACAGTGATCGTTAACTAGATGAGGATCGGAAACAATGGTTGTGATAGACAGAAAATGACTTAAAATGATTTGATTATCTAAGAGGACGGCTCAAAAAGTGTTTGTTTACATTAAACATAATGTCTATGCTGTAGTCGGTTGGAATATAGCTTCTACAAACTGGATGATTCTAGGAAAGAAACTTTGTTCATGAAAGTTTTGTATTTTAAAAAGAGAGAGAAAGGAAAGTTAGTTGATGTGGTTGTAGGTAGACAAGTTCCCGATGTAAATGAAGCAGGGTACCAGGGATTGGATCTCAAATTTACTTTTCTCACTTTGTCATGGCGACTAAATTTGAAATTACATATTTCGACATGTTTTCACGCAAAATCTTCCCCATTGTACACAGGCAGCAAAAAAAGTGTCCGCACTTGTAATTTTTTCAAAAACTGTAAATTTAAGCTAAATTTAATGTAACTGTTTAAACAAACTTATACCTAATTTGATTCGCCTTTTATTCCTCAATGATTTTGTCTGTTCATATTTGACTTTTAATTGAAATATTTTAGTGTTCTCGTCAATTTATGGGTTGTTTATGAATTACATAAAATTTAGCTTAAATTTTACAAGTGCGGACTTTCTTTTTGCCGCACTGTATATCATCGCAAGTTTGATCTGTTCAGCCGCATCACAAGACGGTATTTAAATATTGCGGTGGGACAAGAACCATGAAATAATTTGCTGGCAACAGATGCATCCGCAGATTCCGGCGGGTAGACAGCAAATTTAATCTAAGCAGATGATATACAGTGCATTCAATAAATTTCCAGACTTTTTTGTACAGCCATTTAAAATTGTCATAGACTCTTGAAAAGTCAGTATGTTATTGCTATACATCTTATGAGAGGACTGGGCAATTTTTATAATTGCGGGTTCAAATCAACGACTACAGTAGAAATTTGAAATGCATCTACTAAAGCCTGATTGTTACAGCTGGTGCATTTCAAAAACGCAATCTGAATGTGAGAAAGATATGCAATAAAATTGTTTATACTTGGAAAAATACCACAGAAACGTACGAAATGCTTCTGACTTCTTTTGGAGCATTTTGAATGAAGAGGTTTCGAGTGGTATAAGATATTCAAAGAAGGAAGGGAATCTGTGAGGTATGAAAAGAGGTGTGGAAGGATTAAGGAAGTAAGAAGACCAACATTTCATGGATAAGAACCGTCGTGTGTTTGTAGAAACAGTAAGTGCACAGTTTCATGTTAGTGTGGGAATTGTACACACAATTATTCGTGATGAACTTAACACACGGAAGATTTATGCACAGTTGGTCCAAAGGATGGTCAGAGAGTGTTAGAATCAAAACGCAGGAAGACTAATTCAGATCCCGCAATTCTTGATACTCTGGTGACCTACGATGAAAGCTCGATCTACTGCTATGACCGAGAGACCAATAGACAGAGTTGCCAGTGGAAGCATGCTGGCTATCCCAGAACCAAATCCATCCAGAAACTTATGATGAATCCTTTTCGTTGATCATCATTCAATTCCGGACAACGTCGAGTCTCCCTGCTAGTTAAAGTTTAAAAAGCAAAAGTCAAGTATCATGCTTCAATTTTGCTC
Organism: Euprymna scolopes; assembly: GCF_053919585.1. Classification (NCBI taxonomy): domain Eukaryota; kingdom Metazoa; phylum Mollusca; class Cephalopoda; order Sepiida; family Sepiolidae; genus Euprymna; species Euprymna scolopes. Next base: position 197,391,113 of record NC_136484.1, read on the forward strand.
CAAACAGAAACATTCATTTCGAACGCACTCCTATCATATCAAAGAACCTTCCATTGATTGTATATGCTTGACCTTACTGGTTGTGCGGTGATAATGGCTTGTCATATCAAAAACTTACTGAAGATTTTATATGTCAGGCCTTTCGGCTTGTGTGGCAATAAAACTTCTTAAATGCACTTGTGATGTTAGGCTGTGTAAGGTGTTAAATTTAGTCAAAATCGCCTTCCTTCTTTTAACAGATTATTTCGATTATTGATTATCGATATTTATCGATGACATTGCGATACAAAACCTATCAAAGAACCCTGCCGGTACATAAAGTACCTTTGAGTGAAATTTCATAAAAAATCGGTTTTCGTGTCCATAGAGAACGCGCTCTCACACACATATGCGCGCACAAAGGTCCCTTTATATAATAATGATAATAATAATAATAAATAAATAAATAAATAAGTAGATAGATATGATATATATATTTAGATTGATAGATAGACTCACAGAAATGTTCTTACTACAAACAATACAGAAACAATCCTTATTCTGTATTTCTAACGAGAGCATCAATATCACAACACTAATAAGGGGTTTGAACACTTTGGATATTAACTACTGAACTTGCCTCAGCCGATTTCAACGCCGGAAAATCCATCAAATACCTAAGTGGAGTCATCTATTATCACTCAAATTTATAAATGGTGTACCTCTAAAACGAGAAATACAGAAAAGGATCATCGGTTGAAATTATAATAATGGAAGGTTACATCAATTAAAAAAATACTCATTCTAGTTTAGAATACTACTTTAGAATCGCAGAAAAAATGTTGAATCCTAACAGCTATGGTTTGATAAAAAATATTATTTTTACGTCATAATCGCACCACATTATATTTAATTCTAACGAATGTTTCGTTGGAAAAACTATTTTCATGTCACAAACGCACCACACACTTTCAAATATTTTATTTCTGCAGTATTTCTTCAAATCAGTCATCATTGCAAATTTTTTAAATCAGACTTCCTTATTTAATCAATTTTTTCTATTATAGATTTTCGATACTTATATTCATCGGGGGCATTCCAATACCAAAATAACTATTTAGGAATACTTTTAGACACATAAAGTACATTTGTGTAAAATTTTTAAAAAAATTGGTCCAGTCATTTTGGAATGTATGGGGAATGAAGACGCGCAGACACTCACACAGACATATATATTTTATATATAAGTATAAACACTTAATGACGGTGTGTATATCTGTGATTGTACATTATCTATTGGGGCTCTCCATGGTAGTGTGCCCTATCTCGCCACACGGCCAACAAAGCAGCCGCCTGCCCGCAACAATGATGGGAAGTTTCTCGTCCCCCACATCCAAGTCATAAGGGATTTTAGTAAACCATTATTCATCTTGTAAAATATCCAGCGCCTAAATGGCTTGGTTTTCCTCAAAGACACGGCCACTATTTCACCAAATTTAAGGAGGAATGCACCAAGGTGCATCCGCACCTCCACGTGGAACGGAACATTGAAGACAGAGACTGTTGTTCTTCTTTTCCCCATGTATTCAGTGCGTAAAACAGACTCTGGCGTAATATTCTCCGTTTAGAAGATTTTCACACACTTGTCTTTCGTTGAAAAAAGGGTGTTCCATGTATTATTCTCTTTGCATTTTATAATAAACAGGGGTCTATGCTGCACTGTCGTCAGCAGTTTGTAGAAAATTTCAGAGCTTTCTCTAATAGCATTTTTGTCTTCTTGTCGACGACTAATCCATTATCAACCACAAAGTGCCCGTATTCTTTAGACTTTTCAACAAATTCTGTAGCATTAATCATTACTTTCGGCTGCTTGTTCCATTCCGAATTAGTAGGGGTTGAAAGTGTAACCTCTGACTCTGCTTCATTACTGTCCATTAAAGGCGGCGTAGAGCCTGTCACAGTCCTAGCCGAAGACCATTAAAAACGGTAATGATAACAAAACTAATTTTAACAATGACAGTCAATATATAAATAAAAAATCAACAACAACGCATAAAAACAATAACGACGGCAACTTCAAAAGAAAGACTTACTTCTCAATAAATAATTCACCTCGTTGCCTGATAATTTTCTGGACGGTCAGCAACGTAAAGATGTTTTATCACTAAAAAATTATGTGCTGGAATGCTAAAAATAATCAATTTTTATGAAACTATTCCGGTTTTCTGATTAGTTTGTTTTGCCTGTTCTTATCAGCAATGCGTATAAATAGAATCTTCCAACTTTCCAGGGTTATACTGTTATTAAGTATCAAAAATATTGCAAAACCCCCCATATTTATATATAATGGAAAGTCATTTCAGTTCATGTTTGATTATGTTCAAAAAGTAAATGAATATATATATATATGAGCAAACAGTTAATAAAACTTTGAAAAAGAGTTAAAAACATATTTAATCTGAAAAGGAAACACTTGATAAGTGGATAGTCCTTAATCCACGGAGTTTCGAAGAAATACTTTCCTTCTCATCAGAGGGTAGGAATTAGCAAAATGCGGGATCGGATTTTGCATACAAAAGTATTTGATGAAACAACAAGTAAGTCGAAGATCTTACTTGATAACAAAAAGTGGAGCAGAGGGAATATGAAGAAAAAGGTGATTACACGTGAATGGATAGTCTGGTGAAAAGTAAATAATCCAATGACGGTAAAATCCAAAAATATATCCCCAAGACGTTGTATATATATATATATATATATATATATATATATATATATATATATATATATATATATATATATCCGTTAAAAATATTTTTGTTAAGTAAAATTAAAACGAAGCAAAACAGGAAATTAGGAAAGACTTGTATATTTTAGGTATATTACACAGATAGCATTGTGCACAAAAGAAAAGTAAAAAAAACAATGAATTTTATTTATGCGCGACTTTAAAATAAGCGTCTAAAAGTGTAAAAAATATAAAGAAAATATTTTGAAATAAGTGATTTTAAACAAAACTTAATTTTTAAAATTTAACTTAATTTAATTTATTTATTAATTAGTAAAGGTTTTAAGCATTTGTTACGGGTTAGTATGTAAAAATTGTTAATACAAACAAAATAGATGCGGTTTAATTTTTTTTTTTTTTTTTTTTTACACAGTGATCGCCACTTATCAAGGCCCGGAAGCCACTCAGGGATAAGGGTTATTGCAAGTACATTACGTTAGTGAGGAGATTTTATGAAGTGTTTAATTAGGAGGGCGGTTCATTAGGAATTTGTTAACATTAGACTTGAAGACATCCAAGTTGTAGTCCGGAGGGAAGCAGGCAGACGGAACAGAGTTCCACAGGCGTGCAGTTCTAAGAAAGAAGCTTTGCTCATGAAATCCGCGTTTTGATTTAGGCACAGATATAGAGTGGGGAAAATTTTTCACAGTGGATTCAGCTAGACGGGTGTTTTTCGTGAAAGATTGGCGAGGGGGGACCAGGGATTGGAGTTCAGACGAGTACCTGCCATGAAAACAACGATAAAACAAGGATAGGCTCGCAACGTCTCTTCTGTGGGAGAGGGGTTGCAGGGTAGAGAAAAGGGCATCCCCCACTAAACCACGAAGTCTATTTTGTACTCTGTCAAGGCATGATAGGCTGTTTTTGGCAGCTCCTTCCCAGATATGGCAACAGTATTCCATCCTTGGCCGTACTTGGCTTTTATATAGATAGAGAATTGCATCAGTAGTGAGATATCTTCTGGAGCGGTAGAAGGATCCCACCATCTTTCCTGCGACATTGGCAACAGACTTGATATACGTGTTCCATTTCAGATCAGGAGTAAAGGTCAAACCCAGAAGCTTGTCAAAACACGGGGCCTCACCCAGACGAGAGCCATCCATCACAATTGATGCCAGCTTGGGATCAGAGCGTTGATGTCTTGGTCAGGACTTTTCCCCTAAAATATATCTAGCTCATAAAAATTTATTTAAAGTCCAATTTTGACAAGTAAAGAGACAAAACGTTTCAATTTTATTTCTGCCGCCGGCTTTTAATATATCGATGATATTTTGCTCTGATGCTATGTAATTTACAATAATGGATTCCTTTTTACTTCATTTCTTATAAAGTGATATTTGATATCTATATGCTTAGATCTTTGGTGAATCACTGTGTTCTGCGCGAAGACAATACTGGCTTGATTATTACATATAATCATTTTGGGAGTTTCAGTTAATTCTGATTCTAAAACAGTCTTTAGAATAGGTTTTAGATATAGCGCTGCCTGTGCCTAATATGGAAGCGCTATAAATCCCGTCTAATACGTAAAGAGAGAGAGAGAGAGAGAGAGAGACAGACAGACAGACAGACAGAGATAGAGATAGAGATAGAGAGAGAGAGAGAGAGAGAGAGAGAGAGAGAGAGAGACAATCTGCTGCTTTTTAGATTTCCATGAAATAATAGGCCCATTTTTGATAGTCTGAAACAATATCCAGTTATATATTTTCAATCGTCATGGTCTCCCCAATATGAATCTATAAACCCCACTAATTTTGGGGAACGTTGATTGTCTAAATACTAAACGCTGCTCCTTAGTTCCTTTTAAATAACAAAGAACTTGTTTAGCTCTTTTTAAATCCTTCATTTTGTGATAGTTTTCTTACCGTGTAATATATGTCAGGACACGTAGCAGTCATTAACTATATAAGGCTTTCTATTATCTCTCGGTATAGTGTATCGTCAATTATTTCAGATTCTGTGTCTATAGTTTTATTGATAAATTTCTTTTTTACAAGGTGGTTACCACTTATCAAGGCCCAGAAGCCACTCAGGGATAAGGGTTATTGTAAGTACAATACGTTAGTGTGGATATTTTAGAGTGTCTACTTATGGGGGCGGTTCATCAGGAATTTGTTTACGTTGGACTTGAAGACATCCAAGTTGTAGTCAGGAGGGAAGCAGGCAGACGAAACAGTGTTCCACACGCGTGCAGTTCTAAGAAAGAAGCTTTGTTCATGGAATCTACGTTTTGATTTAGGCATAGTTTCGACCATTGTAAAACATCTCTTGCACTCTTTCATTCCAAATTTTGATAGGATTTTATCAATGTACGTCGATTTATTCATGTTAATAATTCCTTTTTTATGAGTAAATGGTATGCTCAGAAAATAATCACATTAATTCCAAGTCACACGTGACACTGACCATGAAAATCAGTAATTTCAAACCTCGTGCAATTCACACGAAATCCGTACTTTGCAATTCCTGCATTATGAATCACAAGAAAACACTTATGTTGGAACCTGAATTTAAACTAATAATCTTGGATGTTGTTTATTTCATGTTAATACAGTGATTTCGAGTTCGTTGTCAAGTGTCGTTATTTTCTGGTATTTTTTCTTTCTGCAAGGGTGTAGATCGGTGAAACATTTATTTATCGGCGATCTGGTTAAATTTACCTTTAACGGTCCCGCGGATACACTCCTACCTTCGACTTCAATAAGACTCCTGCACCTGCAACCTCGATCCTAAAAAATGTTCCCGATTATGAATTGGTAAAAGCCGACTCACACCCTTACAAGTGAGTGACTCTACGGTCAGTACCTACAATTGAGTCCTACAATTCCAAACAAATCGAAGTGCCTCTTTATGTGAGGCTGGATTATTTCCACATCAAAGCAGCATCTTGTGTCTAACTCTGTCCTTGTTGGAAAGCTAGTAAATAGGAACGATCATAAAGTTCGTCGGATTTTAAAGTAAAATAAAGTAAAAACTATTTATTTATTTCCAGTGAAACATTTAAAGATTACGAGCATTGAAGTCCCCACCCAATACGTCCGCTCACTTCCATTTTAATGCTGAAATAAGTTGTAAAAAGCCGAGACATTTTGAAAGTTCAAATGGCACATTTAGTTTCACTTGTTGAACCTGAAACGTGTTGAGATGCGTTGGTCAAACAACCTTCGCGCAGATTGCTACGATTCGAAAAGAGGAACGGATTGCAGAGGCGGAAAAGCGGTTTTTCTCTGCAGCGATCAGCAGCAGCAGCAGCGAAATGTTTTGAACAGCGTTTGGCGCTGTGACTGCGTGTGCTCGCACACATGCATTGCACGCATATATAAGCGCACACACAAACACACAAACACACTAATAGCAAATAGACACTAAATACACATATACATATAAATAAAAATTTGAAGTGTGATACAAGTATAAATACAAGGATGTCATAAAAAGAGCGGCTATAGAGGAAAGGGACCAGGCAAATAGCGCGCGCGCGTGTGTGTGTGTGAGAGAGAGAGAGAGAGAGAGAGAGAGAGAGGGGGAGAGAGGATATCGCTCGTCTTGTTTATAGGGATATTTATTAATAGAGATATTAATATTACATTTGATAGATACGGCGTTTATATATATATATATATATATATATATATATATATATATATTATTTACTATAACGAGAGAGAGAGAGAGAGAGAGAGAGAGAGAGAGAGAGAGAGAGGGGGGGAGAGATAGCATGAAACTATTTTTAGCAACAAGATAACGTATCTTTTATTCTCGCATGAAACCATCAGGCTAGAATTAAATATATATATGTACGCACACACACACACACACATACACACACACACACACACATACAAACATAGGAAATACGTGTTGAACGAAGATAAATACATATATGCACATAAACATATATATAAACACATCCCGAGTGTTTTTATCATCAGACCATTTTATCGCTGATATCTTATCCCGCGCTAGATTGCGGTCGAAATGGAAATTATATATATTGCATTACCGACTACCAAAATGACCAATGTTGTTCGAAGAACTATGGCTGACACTAAGTAAAAACATTAATTACTTACTCACAAAGAGAAAGAGAGAGAGAGAGAGAAAGAGAGAGAGAGAGAGAAGGGGGAGAGAGAGAGGAGGGAGAGCGAAATAGATAAAACCATGGAGAGGTCGAGATGAAAATTAGTCTGCACATAATGGAGTAGATAATAGATGGTTACGTCTTTTCGCTGACAAATGACAAGACTCACTATCATGCAATACGTAATACTTATTAGAATATTTTAAATATAATACAAGTGAGGTCATTAAGAGCGGCGTACGTAAAGAGGGAGAGAGAGAGAGAGTAGGAGAGAGAGAGAAAGAGAGGAGCGCACTCGCACTGCACATAATGGAGTAGATAATAGCTGGTTACGTCTTTTCACTGACAAATGACTAGACTCGCTCAATTGCTATCTTGTAAAACGTAACACTTATTAAAGAGGATTATGTCCAAACTTTTAGAGAGTTATTCATTTTACTCATGTCTTTCATAAGTTTTTAATTGGGTTTTCACACACTTAACTCTAAGACAATTATACAAACAAGGGCTCTACAGGTGGTTATCCAATTCAAAAATCAATCTTCACAAAAAAACTCACAGCAAAAATAGTGCGCAAAAATTGCCTGGCATTAAAAAATACACTCAGACGACTAAAAATATACCTTTTTTTAAGAAGAAAAAAAGAAAAATAAAGTTTATGTTCGACTTTAGATGTAAAAAAGCCAACAACACGAAGACATACAAACACATTTCAATAATAAATACAGAAACGGAAACAAAAAGGGAAAAAAATTCTTACAATATTTAATGTTATGTTTCGGAATTTTTTAGTTAAGGGTCGATAATTTGTATTTTTTGAATTATTAAGATTACTGTTCTTTTCTGTGATATTATTCTCACAAAGTTTCGGCTAATAAAACATCAGATCTTCTTCAGGTGTGACATGTCGAACTCGGAAATCTGTACGGAATTTCGAAGGTAACACATTTTTAATCTTCGGCGGTAACTTGCTGTCATTCGATCATCTATGATTGATGTCTTCAGTAATTCGTAATTTTATTTTCTGTATCACCTGCACTTAGAATTGAACCGTCATACCCTAGATGTTTGGTATTTAGAAGTGATAATTACTTAGCATTTTTATCCGTTTGGAATTCCGAGTTTGGCCTAAATATTCCTGTGTTAGAGAGACGTTCTTGAAGAAGGTCAGAGGTTACATCGGCCGAAATGTTGTACGAATGACATTCAAAATTAGAATAGTAATCCCAATAACACAAAGTATTGTAATAATTTTAATTCATTTTCTTTCTCAATTTCCTTTGAAGTGTATTTTCCATTAAGTTTTCTGTTTTGAATACCATGTTTGCTTACTACCCCCCTGAAAAAAAAAAAAATTAAAAAAATCTGTGAAAATCGAATCGCAAAATAATCTGGTTGATTCGTTTTTCCTTTGGGAAGTTTGAGGTTTGTGGCGGCAACACGCGAACTTTATCATTTTATCCAATCGGTTTTCTCTCACACCTGCTATTTGTTTTAGCTCCCCTGAATGGAACTCTTCACACTGTGAGTGTTTTTTAAACGTCAGATCATATCTAGAGAGTTTAGTTACGTATAAAGTTCAGTCTTGCGAGGGAAAGAAGAGAAATAAAGATTACTTTTACGAGGGATAATGAATATTTCAACTCAGCCAGGCAATCGGTATTACTGTAATAAAAATTATAAGGGCCAAAGTGCGCTTTTTTGTCCCCCAGCCTATTTAGAAAGAAGCCGCCTTTGCTGAACAACCGAAATCTGGCGTCACTTTTTGAATACGCAACTCTTTCGCGCGAAAACAGAAAACGATAAGAGAACATCGTTGTTGGCGCCGCATTTAGTCAAAACATATACAAATTAACGTTTCGTTTTTTTTCTTTTTCTTCTGACTCGTTTCTGTAGCGTTTTTAGTAGGTTTGCAGCTTTCTCCAATGTTCTTAGCGTCTCACAATGGAACGACGAGCGTTCTTCCAAACACAAGGACACCTCATGCAAATGAGAATGAAAAAGCTGACTTGAAAACTCCTGCAAGTCTGAAAGGCTTCTTTGTAGACTGTGTAAAGAGAACCAACAATTGTGTCTAACAAAGGACAATTAATAAGTTGTTTTTGTGCCAAACGGCAGATGGCTGGCTATGCGCCTTCATATCGCAAAGTTCACCAGAAGGGAAAGTTTTTTTGTTGCCTTCCTTTTTTTACCGGCACTCATTTTTTGTCATTCCCTATCCCCCCCCCAAAGAGGCAAGTGGTATTGGTGGCCGTCATGTCACCCAGAAAGTTTCTTTATTGCAAGTTTGCCCGAAGAAAAGAGAAAAAGAAAATCTGCAGCAGTTAATCAGAAGAATGAATATATTTCATTGTTTCGAGGGCTTGTATAGACTTTTCTCTTTTATCAAGCGGATGAATGGCTTCCGAGGGCCCAGCAAGACTAATGTAAGCCACGTGGACAAAATCGAGCTTGGTTTAATAGCGCGTGTGTCTACCAGACTAAGGGCTGCGGTGTGGGGGGAAGGCGTGTGTTGTCTAACTGTACAGAAACATGCGGTCTTTGTGATGGGATCCAATTGCACACGAAGGCCAATAATTTGTACGTAATGGTAATATGGCGTCGGTTGAAGCAACTGGAGGGGGGATTCGAATCTGAAATAAACAGACGCCCCCGTTCTCTGTGAGCTGACGACGTTGTCGTCGTCGGCCTCAACGACAGCAGGTTTTAAAACTTATTCAAATGGTCCTAACTAAGTCTGGCGATCACCTGCTTTTTCCAAGGCGACTATCCACAACCAGATGCAAAAATCCTGATCAAATCTCGGTAAAGAGGTGGGTAGGTGTCGGTGAGAAGAAACTGTTGGCTAAATAGATAAAGGTGTGAGAAAAAAGTTATTTTTATATTGCAAATAGCAAACGCAGAAAATATAAAGAAAGGAGAAACAAATAAAATAAAATAAACAAATTGGTACAAAGTCTATGAATTACTTTCTGCTTCGAGGCTTCTTTGATTTTTTCAACCAAGATTTATTTGTAGTTTTCTCATTTTAAAAATAAAAAATAGGCAAATCTATTTGTTCTGCGAAGTGTTTTGAGTGTTTCAGTTTTGCGTGTGAGCAAATAAGATGGAAAAGTGAAGAAGAAGAGGTTGGGGTGGAGTTGTGGTCGTCAAAGGGTTCGATAGGTGAGAACGGGCTTGAAAGCGTGTGTTGGGTATTTCCTAAGTGACTCGGAAAGTGTCCTGCGGGGGGAAGGGGCCTAAATGGACACCAAGAGACGTGGTGACGGGAAGAGACGAAGAAGAGGAAGAATAAGGCCGGAGAGAAGATATTGGAATAGGGAAGGGACAGACACTAGGCAGGTGAGAAGAAAAACGCCTGGAATAAAGTGGAAAAAGAAAGTGTTAAAAATTCAAAGTGGCTTTGGCCCCACAAAACTTTGATGAAGCCATTGTCAAATAAAATGTGTGCGCATATATGTGATGAAAAAAGGGTGTGTTCATTTATGCATGTGTATGCGCATGTTAAATGATGTGAGAATGTGTTAAGCATCAAGTATGGCTTTGCTAAATTTTCTATAAAGAAAAAAAAAAAACGGAGCCGGTACTTGTAAATCTACTAGAAACCAACAATATACGACAACTCTCCATTTAATTTAATAAATTATTGGTACAAAAAGAAGCAAATAAAACCTGATTATAGAATGAATGCCTTAGTTTTGTTTTTTGTGTTTTTCTCCTCGACTAATAAAATATAAAATTAGCGGACATGAATTATTCATAGTCCGCACAATTTCGCGCCATTTTTGTGGAGGGCGTATCCTACACCTGAAAATGTCACCAAAAAGTTTATAGCGATCAAGTGGAGAGACTTTTCACACAAAGAAAGAAAATACGTTTTTCTTTCTGCTCGTATTAAACAGCAAATAACTTTTTAGAATACAATAGGATTCGGTTCGTTTGGCATGTTGGGCTACTTTTGTGGATTTGTCTACAGGAAACCATGTTGATCAAACGTAGAGTTTATTACAGATACCGTGTCAGCTTTGAAGATGGGGTAGGGAAAGGGTCCGCATCAATTTTGAAGGCATCTCTTCATGGTTAATTATTAGTCTGGTAGCACACACACATACACACACACATATACAGAGACAGAGAGAAGGAAAGAGAGAGAGAGAGAGCGAGAAAGGGAGAGAAATAGATAAATGTACATCAGCGTGTGCCCCTATTCACTTACTTTCCGACGAAGGAAGAGTTAGTCACAAAGTCGTTTTGTTTAATGTGATCAAAATCAAGCTCGACAACGGACACTAGATCAGGATAAAATAAACATTTTTCTCCGTTCATACGGACCCCTATTGCACCGAAAAGATGGAATTCAACACCAGAACAGATACTACACCCTGCGCCCAATCATACAGAGTATGTTAGTTATTACTTGAAATAAGTGTAAATAGTCAAACTGATTTCGTTTTGCTTGTTTCTTATTGAATATGATTTGAAACCATTTTTTTCAACTGTGTTTCTTTTCTATCTAAAAATAAAATCTCACACGCTGCCTGTGCAACAGAAAGACCTTTTTTTTCTCCCCAGAGCAGATGTATACTAATTAGTTACACTAATTGTAATCTGAAAAGTCACTGCAGCCGCACGGAATCTATGATTAGCGCTCGCATCACATTGTGCCTTGCTACAAGTAATTTTATCTCACGACGCAGATCCGATTTAATAATAAAAAAGGAAAAAGAAAGAAACTTACACTCCTCGAATTGAAAGACAACCGGTGACAAAATCACAATTGCATGCGCGCATGCTCTCCTTTACAAATCTGAAACAACAAACAGAAGAAGGGGTTTCTGTTTGTTGTTCTTTCTTTATTTTGAGACTAGAAACAGTTGAGGAGGGCCACACTCTTTCTTACCAGGGCCTTGAAATAAGCGAAAGTCTAACCCTGCCCAAACAACAACAAACAAATACTTCTGTTTTTCAGGGGTTATACAACTTTGTTCCCATATAATATTTCATTCAACCAGCCACACCTTTTTTTTTTTTTTTTTTTTTTTTTTTTTTTTTTTTTTTTTTTCTAAACAAGCAACACTCCAAACTTTTTTCTTCCCAGGGTTCAACTTTTATTCGGACGCTTGTTAGCAGCCGCCCAATTCTCAGTTCTGGTGAAACTAAATCGCAACTTGGCTCAGTGTTGACGAACCTAACATCGATGATGTCTTTACTGTAAGATTTATATTACAACTATATTATTCCATCTTGAACTCTTTTTCTTTTTGCTGACACGATTCACTTGAATGGATTCGTTTTTGCTTATTTATTTGTTTATTTTCATTCATGCAGAAAGTTTTATCTCAAGTTTATTCTAACCAAATTAAAAGTTTAAAAAAAAAGAGAAAATGAGAAAAATGTGAATATTTCCGAAAAAATGTTGTTAAATTGACAAACAAAACAAACTTTTCATGTTAAAAAAAAGTATTTATTTACTAAAAATCAATTCTTCTCTCGTGCGCTTTGGAAACAATATTAAGACTGTCTTTCCTTTATTTTTCTAATAAAAATCGCAAGCTATAGAAATTAACTTTTATTTATTTATTTATTAACCTTCAAATGTTTACTTTTAATAAATTATTTTGATTACCTGTAAAAGTATTTTTAAAATGGTAATGTTAAAATTTAAAAAAAAAATTAGAAAGTTTTATTAATTTTTATGCGTTTATAAACTTTAAAAAATACTTTTATAATTCAGGTAAAAAACCTCTTAAACAATCTAATCTATTATTTATAAGCATAAGTAATAAATATAAAGTGTTCCGAAGGTTGTTTGATGGTTGCTTTAAGTTTTTTTTGATGACCGAAAGTTATGAGTCCGTCGCAAAGTGGGCGCGGATTCCGACGTGAAATTGAACGGTGTGGGCTGGTAACTCGCCTTTCTTTTGGCTTTAAATAAGTCCTTTAGATTTATCTGCCCCTGTATTTCATCCTCCTCTTCCCTTTCGACTTGGCTGCTCGCTTAAGTCGACCTCGGGTTTGATCGGATCTCTTTTACCGCTCTCTTCCAATTGGTTGATACAATGGTTTAAAATGAGTATTAAACCAAAAATAAATGTTTGCAACATTATTTAATCATAAATAATGCAAATTTATAGAGAATAAATATTATTAAAATATTTTTTGAAAATATTTAACTTAACAAACCATTTTTATAAGAAAATTTGCGACGAATTTAAATATTATTTATTTTATTTTTATGCCAAATAAAAACAAATATGTTTTTACTTAGAAACTTTAACTTTGCCAGAAAAAATATGTTTAATTGTTAAAATAAATTAAAAATAATTAAAAATAATTGATGCGAACATCTTAATAAGTTAATGTATATTATACTCGCATGAATTTCTTTTTGTTTATAATTCTATTTAATGCAATTGCAACGAATATAAATCATATAATTACAAGAATGTATTTCAAAAATAAAATAAATATGTGAATTATTAAAATTAATATTTATATTTACACTTAAATAAGTTCTGTATAAAGAAATATTGAAATTGAGATGTTGGCAATGTTTTGCCGTATTTTCTGAATCTTAAAGACTTCAGATTAATTTTTGCATAAAACTGAGGTATAATTTCTATAATTACGTTCTTATATTTTTATTGCTATAAACATTATTGGAATACAAAATAAATGTCAATCTGATCTAAACTAAAAGAAATATTATTCAAATAACATTTATAATATTTCTGTAATTAATTTTCTGGAAAAAAAGGCCTGACTTAAGAAAAGTACATTAAAAAAAACAAACAAAAAAAACGAGGAAGAAATCCCCCCCCTTCTTTTCTTTATGGCTACGTTTGTTTTGAAGCGTGCTCATATTTTTGTTACTTAACACCTGCGTCTTACTCTATCGAATTTATTGTTAAAAGAAAACATTTAATATTTTTATTGATTAGGAAATTCAGCTGGGTTTATATTCACTTTCTCCGCATTCAATGAAAAGATTACTTTCCTAATATTTCATTTTTCTTTTTCTTCTTATGTGAAATAAAATTAATAAAAATAAAAGAATGTTTTACTTTATGCTTAAATGGACGTTATTGCTGGGCAGTAAAACCTGATTTGTTTTGTGGGAAAATATTCATTTTATTTTCGCATATAATTCAATCACCTCCCTCAATTGGCAATATTTAATTTTCATGCCGAAAATGAGAATTGTCCGCTCGTTTTGTGATTTGGTAATCAAAAATTTGTCAAGCAAGAAAAAAAAAAATAAACAAAACGATAAAAGGTGTAATAATCACGTCGGAGTGAGTGAACCGTGTGGCTGTGAGGTGAGTTCAGTTGTTGGGGGTCATTGTTATTGAGTTTTGAATGTATTTCGGAAAGCTTTCCTTCTGCGCAGAAATTAGGGACAAGGTGGGGTATTGACCATAAAGACAGGTCATCGCAAAAAGAGGCGGAAACGAGGGGGAGGGAGTGCAAATATTGCTTGGTCAAAGGTCCATTCTGTTTCTTCATCTTTCATTTAATCCTTTTATACACACCGCCTCATCTTTTGGAGTAGGTTTATTATTTTTAAGATGTTCACATATCCTTTTATCACCGATAAAATATTCCTTTTATTCTTGTTTTTAAACGGACGGAAAATGCAATGCAAAAGCAAGAACGCCGAAAACGAAAGCGTCCGATAGGATAGATAGATAGATAGATAGATAGATGCAGATTCTTCTGATATTTTTTAGAATGACGAAAAAAAAAATGGTTTATTGCATCAACGTTACTTAAACATTAGATCATTTGAAAAAATAATGTTACCATTTTAAAAGGAAAAGCGTTTTCAAGTGCGTTTACTTGTTACTTCAACCAATGGGTGACATAAAAATTACCAGTTGAATAAAGCTTATTATTTTTCTATTTTTATTTCTGATTTTCTACATTTTTTATGTTGCAAAGAAAACAACACAAGATGTTCTATGAGTGTAGAGTACCATACACCGATGAAGGCTCTTCATGAATATAAGTGATACTTTTTTTATTAGAAACATATATATGTTCTGGAGATGGATCGAAACAATTGTGTGTCCAAAGTTTTCGCAAAACATATAGAATAAATAATAAACATTACATGAAGTAATATTGACAACTTCAGTCGTACACCACTGAGCTACTACTAGTAGCTCAATGGTGTACGATTAGAGCTATTAATATAACATACACACGCACGCACACACCCACCCACACACATACATACACACACACAAATATATATATATATATATATATATATATATATATATGTATGTAAAGATTTATAATTATATACTAATTTAAATTAAGATAATATTCCAGTTATATAAATTAAATTAATATGAAAAATATTATATTAAATTACCCGTATTTTTTTTTTAATAAACATATTTTCTTTGAATCAATTGTAAATCCGATGTTTTGGTTTTGGTCTAATTTATATATATATATATATATATATATATATATATATATATATATATATATATATATATATATATATATATATATATATATATATATATATTAGCACACACGCACATGTGTGTATATATATATATATATATATATATATATATATATATATATATATATATATTCGTATAAGTTCTATTAAATACTTAATATTGATTTTGATTTTTATTCGGGAATGCCTTTGATCTATATAAATTTGATTTTTATTGATATTTTCTGTATATATATATATATATGTGTGTGTGTGTGTGTGTGTGTGTGTGTGTGTGTGTTGATCTATCTTAATATTTACAAGTTAAGCTAAATTAATAATTTATTATTGTTATTTATATAAATGATGTATATAGCAATATAAAGATAAGAACAATACAAACGATAATTAATCAGAATAATAAAAGTAATAGATATTAAGAATAATAAAATATAAGAAAATGATAATACACAAAAAACACAAAAAAACAATATAAGCAAATTAAACGTAATAGGTGAATTTACAGCAGTAATAGTTGTTAAATTTATAATAATAATTCCTCCTTCAGATCCAAACTGATCTCTGTTCTTCAGTGAACAAGAGAAAAACACGAACGTAATTAATTCCCCTTGATTCGGCTTTGTTCCCGGCAAACTTGTAGCATCTTTAGCAGCCGCAGTTTTTTCTCTTCTCCGACGCCAGGTACGCTCACATATCGCCCCTTCGTCTACCCACTTCACCCGCCTCCCGCTCCTTCAATCACTACACCCGTGGTAAAAGGAGAAGCGGGCGAAGGGTAGACTGCTGCTGCTGCTACTGGAAGCTTCAATTTATTTATTTTTTTCAAGTCGCCATTATTCTCGCTTCTCGCAATCTCGCGAGGATATAAATGAACCGAACGTTTTCGAAGCGGGCGCTGCATTGTCCTCATCATTACGGTACATTGAAATAATAAAATTTTAAGAACTGCGTTAATAAAAATATAAACATTATTAATAAAATTAACAGAAAGACTAGGCGTTGCTCAGAATTAAAAGAATTCCCTCTTCGGCCATTTTTTACAATAGTCAACAAAGCAAAAAGGAGGTGAAAAAATATACAATAATCGCTTAGAAATCGAAAATTAAACAAAATATAGGTAGAAAATTACATGTTCACACGATTCATGGTATTTATTAGATCGATTTCTACCAGTATTTTGATTATTTTCGATTTGGTGGGGGGATATTGAATGTCTAATTGGCTGGAACGAAGCCGCCATTTTTTTTAAAATTCTCACTCATAAGAGTTGATTCTACATTTGTTTCAAAATAAATAAACGCTTTAAAATAAGTTAAAACAACAAAAACTTATCTAGGTAGTTTAAAGAGTAACTTGTCTCATCTTTGGAAGAATTTATTTGTTGTGTTTATATTTTTACCCCGTTTTTGTTTTGATGGCTATTATACAAAATAACCCTCTATTCTTTTGCGCTGAGCTCATAACACCTGATGGCCCTTTCTTTAATTCTTAGTTTTTCTATTTTATAACATTTACATTTTAAGAATCGCATGGGTGTAGCATCGATTGACTGGGTGGCAGAATGTGTAAATTAAATGAAATAAATTGAAATACATTTCGGTAATTTCTTTAACCTACATTAGGTCATGACGGGCGTTTAACGGAAATCAAGATAGATCCCCGTTACCCCCTACTCAAACATTTATACCCTGCTTAACATTTATATTAATATTTTTTTTAGTTGTATAATTTTAAAGTTATATTAAAAAAGAAATAAAGTGGTATTTTCGCTTGACTGATGTTAAGCTCGAACGCAAAAGCCACGATAATCATTAAACGATATATATATATATATATATATATATATATATATATATATATGCGCCAGTGACTTAGTACACAATACAGTGTAGTCTATTGAACTGTAGAGAACCAACTGTTGGTTTTAGAAAAAGTATAAATTATGTTTATTTCCAAATGCAAAAGTCAAGTATCATGGTTTTATTGTACTCTAAGAGGAACATGGATTTCAAACGCGCCTCTGTCTTATCAAAGAATCTACTCTTAATTTTTTAGGCCCTGCCATTCTTTTTGTACTATGCTACTTCTAAAATGCACTTTTTATGTTAGGCAGTGCAAAGGTGTTGACTTTAGTCAAAATCGGACTGTTTCTTTTTGATCAGAATTCTTTCGGTTATCGATTTTCGATACTTATTGGAGGCATTACGATACAAAACTAAAGAACACTCCCAGGCACATAACATACATTTGCGTAAATTTTTTAAAACTCGACTCAGCTAATTCGGAGTCAGTAGGGACACAGAAAAAGTGATTATATATATGTATGTGCGTGTGTGTGTGTGTCTAATTATTTAAAATAAATAATTACTATCTACATACGTAAAGAGAAAGAGAGAGAGAGAGAGAGAGGGGGGGGGGAGGGGGGAGGACAGGGTCTCGGAAGCTGTCTCCATTTTCAAGTAATAACTACAATAAAATAAAGTTGCCCAGCATGACCTCAAATCGCAGTAACCTTTTGGGCGATAATGAAATATACCAATACAAATTCTCGGGTTTATGTAGATTCAGAATCTTATATTGTCTTAATGTATATCTTGAAACATCAACAGTCGAACAAAAGATAAACAAACTATAACTTTATATTTAAATGAAGTTATTTATATTTGTGACAATTCAACTATTTACACGGAAGAGCATTTTACCTAAATGCTATATAGGGATACTTGTTCACATCATCGACGTTATTTCCTCGTATGTGTAGCTATAAATATATTGTTTTAAATATAAGTATCTATTGACACGTGCTTCATCGTATTCTTGAACCTGTGGAGATTCGGAACTGGAACTCTAAAGACTGAATCTGACGCTTCACTACTAAACCAATACCCACTAATGGATAGAATATCTCGCTTTTATAGTTTCTCGCTCAATCATAAAATACGCACATCGTTTAAGTATCTGCATGATCTTATTAGTTTCTATTCGATTATAGGCGATCGTCCGTTTCCTTTAATTTTAAATAATGGTTCAGTAATGATGAACTATATCTTTATTATTGTGTTTGTCGTCATTGTGTTTTTATGATATCATATGTAAAGACCCATATCTACGCAGCTAACCAGACACAAAAACCTTCTTGGAAGAATAAAACCAGCTAGTAAAGTGTTTGAGAAGCTAGTCTAATAAAGCAGTGTTTGAGAAGCTACTAAGGTCAACCAATACTTAGGAAGCTACTGAGGTTAACCAATACTTAGGAAGCTACTAAGGTCAACCAGTACTTAGGAAGCTACTAAGTTCAACCAGTACTTAGGAAGCTACTAACGTCAACCAGTACTTAGGAAGCTACTAACGTCAACCAATACTTAGGAAGCTACTAAGGTCAACCAGTACTTAGGAAGCTACTAAGGTCAACCAGTACTTAGGAAGCTACTAAGGTCAACCAGTACTTAGGAAGCTACTAAGTTCAACCAGTACTTAGGAAGCTACTAAGGTCAACCAGTACTTAGGAAGCTACTAAGGTCAACCAGTACTTAGGAAGCTACTAAGTTCAACCAGTACTTAGGAAGCTACTAAGGTCAACCAGTACTTAGGAAGCTACTAACTTCAACCAGTACTTAGGAAGCTACTAACGTCAACCAGTACTTAGGAAGCTACTAACGTCAACCAGTACTTAGGAAGCTACTAACGTCAACCAGTACTTAGGAAGCTACTAACGTCAACCAGTACTTAGGAAGCTACTAACGCCAACTAGTACTTAGGAAGCTACTAACGTCAACCAGTACTTAGGAAGCTACTAACGTCAACCAGTACTTAGGAAGCTACTAAGGTCAACCAGTACTTAGGAAGCTGCTAACGTCAACCAGTACTTAGGAAGCTACTAAGGTCAACC
Source organism: Euprymna scolopes (assembly GCF_053919585.1). NCBI lineage: Eukaryota > Metazoa > Mollusca > Cephalopoda > Sepiida > Sepiolidae > Euprymna > Euprymna scolopes. The sequence continues at coordinate 197,410,332 of NC_136484.1, forward strand.
AGTACTTAGGAAGCTACTAAGGTCAACCAGCACTTAGGAAGCTACTAAGGTCAACCGGTATTTAGGAAGCTAGTAAAGTCAACCAGTACTTAGGAAGCTAGTAAAGTCAAGTGTTTGAGAAGCCAGACTAGCAGTGTTTGAGAAGCTAGTAAGACATGCAGTACTTGGGAAGCTAGTAAAGTCAAGCAGGGTTTAAGAAGCTAATAAAGTCAAACAGTACTTGGGGAGCTAGTTGTTATGGCTCGCAAGTAGCCACAAAGAAGAACAAAACAACGGTGAACAGTTTAAACCTGTATTACATGAAAAACGGAAAGGTTACAAACGAACACTGTAGGTACTTCACCGAGCATGCGAGAGTCACTCTGGAATTAAATCTCCCGCCTGGGACTGTCATGCGCAAAGTTTATATGGACGATGGATTAGTCCATGTGGTGGGTGATTCACCACAACGCCCTCCTCCCAAGCTGATTTCTCCGGGTGTGAAATCAGAATCTTTTCCTTTTGGGCAGCAGTTTATTCAATTCAAACTAAATAGATTTGTAAAATTTTCATAACATACGCCCTTAAGTTTTTAATAATACCGCTTAAATCTTGCTGACCAAAATATTTGTCTAATAAAATGAAATTTATTTCCAGTTACTGTACGTGCTAACTTTACATTAAAAAAAAAATTTCTTTGCATAAATTCCCGTTAGTCTTTTCGGTAAATATTTTCTACCTGACTATTTTTTTTTTTTTGCCAAATTTGAAACAGTTTTGACATTTGTTTGCCAGTTTCATTTTTCTTTTTATAGAAATAACCCTTTGTTTATACTGAGATTGAACATATTTTTTCCTCTTTTCTGGAGCGGCATTTCTCTAATGGCGATCGGCCTGTCCGGATCTGGGCGTCTGCTATCAATATGTCCTATGTACTTGAGTTTTTGTAAAAAAGAATTCACACTTGTCTTTTTTGATCTTAAACCCATAATTTTGTATTCGACTGAATACTTGTCTGATATGGTTATTGTGTTCCTCCCTGCTTTTGCTCGCTATAATGATGTCTAGACCTGCGATGGCATTGTCCACGTCGCTCAGCATGGTATCCATAACTTGCTGGAATATCGCGGGTGTTACCTTGACTCCAAACGCGAGCCTTTCGTATCTGTACAAACCCTGATGAGTATTAATACAGAGAAGGTTAGCGCTTCTGTCATTTACAGGAATTTGTAAGTAAGCGTCGCTCAGGTCAATCTTAGAGAAAAACTTGCCGCCTTTTAATTTCCTGAACACTTCCTCTGGGTTGGGTAATGCATAGTGAAAGTCTTCTAACAACCCGTTGACTCTGGTCGAGAAGTCAGCGCAAACATTTTTTTTACGTAGCCTGCTGGAGCATTTCATGTTCAATTTTAGCCATGTTTTGCCGATGTTTTCTAATCTACCCAGTTTCTGGTTTATCTTGTTCAGAAATGCGAACAGGACATTACGTTTTTTTTAAACACCGGTTGTGTGCCCGGTTTTAGTATTAAATCAGCGGCCATTTTTGTGCATCTCCCAAGGCCAGGAGAAAATACATTTGAGAATTCTTTTTTTTAAACTGGTTATAAGTTTCACAGTTTCAACTGGATGGATTTCTATTTTTTTTTGCAAAAGATGGATATAGGAAGATCCCACAAGTGAAATTCATCCAACCAAACAGGTTCTCACTATTTTTTTAAGACATACAGTTTTAGTTTTTTCGTTTTTCCCAGCAAGGTGACGTTGGTGATTAATTCAACCTCAAAATTAATTCTTGTACCATTGACGGCCGTCACCGTTCTGTTGGGTTTTAGCATACTCGGTTTTCGTAATTTCTTCTATGTTTTCAAATTTATAATTGAAAGATCCGACCCACTGTCTAACTGAAATTTGATATCCTTACCGAGAATGTTGACCGTTACGTATTTGCGTAGGTTTTCATCTACGACGCCCGTAATTATTGTTTGGGAACCCGGCTTTTGTTCTGATTTTTCTTGCAGTGAGAGCTTTTATGTCCGATTTTATTACATATCAGCCATCTTTTTGTTAAAAATGGGCAATCGTTTACCCAGTGTTTTCCACCACATCTGAAGCAAGGGCTCGGTGCTTTAGATTTTTCAGACTTTTGGGGGTAATTCTGTTTACCGTCTCGACGGTTTTTTCTTCGTTATTTTTTTATATTTTTTATGCCTGCTTCGATATTTCTCGCATATTTTTTTTTTATTATTTCTAACTTTTTGACAATCCTCAGTCAATTTTTACAGTGTTAAGTTCGGTTTGTTTTCTAACTTCGTAAGAACTCTGCGCCTGATTTCCGCATATTTTACTGAGGTTAAACCTTGTGCAAAAACAAGGCATTTAAAATTGGCTGCAGTTAATTCGGACAACTTAAAATCATCACAATGCTTGTTCACTACTGCTGCGCACGTGGCAAAGTCGTCATTATCGTCTCTGGTCACATTCAAACATCTCCATCGCTTATGAAAAAGAGTCGTTTTCGAGGAGAATAGTTCTGTTAACAGATTTACCGTCTCATTGAACGATAAATCCGCAGTTTTCCGTGGAAAGATTTAATCCACGAATTTGTCATGTTCGGCCGTTTCAAGTTTTTGCAGCAGCAGTCTGGTCTTCTTCTGGTAAGACCAGTTACCGCAGTCGATATTGAACAAATCCTCATATTTCCTGAAATAAGCTGCGAATGATTTTTCATCTTCCTTGTACTTAAAATTATATATTGCGGACCATATTGTATTTTGCAAAAAAGCTGAATCGCTTTCAGAGTGCGCATTATTCTTCGCGATTTCTGTCAGTAATTCTTCTATTCGTAATTGACGTTCTGCAAATAGTTTCTGTTCGTAATTGACGTTCTAATTGTTTGTGTAACTCGGTCTGTTTATCCTCTGTTCATTGTTGATGTTCTGCCAATTGTTTGTGCAACTCCTTTTGATAGTCGTCTGTTCGTTGTTGACGTGCGGCTGCTTCAATTTGCAACTTAATCGAATGTGCTAACGCCAATTTTAGTTCGTCCATTTTGTCTGGTTGGATTTAGCAATTTTAAAACGTTCGTTGGTCAGTTAGAAAAACGTTTGTCTGGTTGGACTTAACAAAACGTTTTCATTTTACCTCTCAGAACAATAAAACAAAGCAAAATAATATTAATCTAGGGAAACAGTTAATCATTCTATTAGAGAATGGAGAGAGAGTGAGAGAGAGAGAGAGGAGGGAGATGGTGAGTTATAGTGTAGACACGTTGACAGGAAGTTAAGATCAGCTGATTGGATTGCGTGTGAGTCATGTGATCAGGTTAGCTGAATCGATGAGATTTGATTTGGACTTAGAACCGAACGGATGGCTTCGCCATTGTCTCCTCCCCTTCGCTGGGGTGGGGAACGAATGCTGACGTGGTAGAAATAAGACCTAGAAGAAGAAACCACAGGCCAAATTCACTTTCCATTCCTTTCTGCAAAACATTTGGAAGGTGAATAAAAAACTATAGAACCAATTTCTTGTCTTGGAGTGAAATAATTCTTCGTCCCCAAAAACAGGAATCAAGTCTCCCTCCCAGACGAGAATTTCCAAATGGACCAACAAAATGGCAAAAGGTATGTTTGAAAGATACATGACAAGTCACACACGTATGCACACTTAACAGCATCACTAGACGATCAGACACACAACGACATTAAACTGATAAGATAATCAAACACTCAAACCTTTATTAGAGACAAACACTCATTTGGCGCCGTTGACCAGTTCGCATCGACGATGCGATATCGAACCTGGGGTGAAAACAACAAACGCTCATTTGGTGTCGTGAGTGTGGAAAAAAAGAAAATCTCGAACCTGGTGGTTACCATAAAGATATATATATGTTATATAGACACGAAGAAAAGAAAGAAGAAAAATATTGTACACTGCACATAAAATAGAAACAGATAAAGAAAATTAAAGAAAAAAACAACAACGTAGGGTCCTGTCATTGAACAGCGGTGAAAAAAAAAATATATATACGCAACCGAAAAAAAAAGACACATTAAAATTATGTATAGTTATACTATATGCTAAATTAAGAGAAATAAGAAAGAAAAACAGATAGCTCGATCGACATACAGATAACGAATTGTTGATTTAAATATGAAAACACAGAAAGAAAAGAAAAATGCTATGTTACGGCGTAGAAAAATAAAAACACATGAAAACAGAGAAAGATATATCAATCGACATACTGATAATAAATTTAAATGCAGTCGAAGTGTAAAACAAAAAGAAAAAAGAAGAAATAGAACATATAAACTTTAGTTACAGACTTGTCACAAGTGCGATAAAAACGTCAATCAAATATTTGTTATGAATTTATAGTTTAAACAATTATATACAGTTAAAATTGTAAAAGCTTTTCGTACTTTTAGGATATCAATGTGTATTTTTGTTTGTTAAGAAGCAATTGATACTTTCTGCTAATGTGGAACTGTTTTATTCTCTAATTCTACGTTTTCTCCGTAAGAATTTTTTTCTGGTGTGGAAAAATGTTATTCAGTGCATGTAAACTGTTTTATGAAATGTTAAAATGTCTGTTTTTTAGATTAAGAAAAAAAACACAAGTGTTGTCTTCGGGTGATGGGATTCTGTGATTTCCAGTAGGATCAACATGGAAAAATCCATGGATGGAATCCTGATATTTTTTCTCTAAGCTATATGCCTTGAAAGGCAGTCGCAGTTACCAACATGGAAAAAAAGTTTTTCCAATATAGCAAAGCGAAATATATTTCTGTCCGACATCAGGGAGCAAATGGAGTTCCCCTGACGTGGCGTAAGTGGCAGTAGAGAAAATTGCAGAAAAGTCCATAATAAAAATCATTCGGATAAGTAAAACGTGATATTTATTTTTTCAGAAAACCCCAGTGTGGGGTGACGTGGGCAATTTTAGTTTTCCTCGATTGTTATTTTGTGTTGAATTTTGTTTTTGAAGGATTGTCTGAAAGTTATAAGTGAGTCGTTTTTTTGTTGTTTTTGGAAACGACTATGTATTTTAATTGTAAATGTCTATGTATTTTTTGTAAACGACTGTAATTTTTATTTATTTTTTATTTTTGAGATTCTGTGAGGTGGTAAAGGTGATGTAACCGACCTAAGAATTTGTTAACGTGTACAATTTTGGGTTTCCACGAATCTATGTTTTGTTATTTGTAACTTTTTATTGGTGAGATGAGACTTTGTGAAAGATTATAAGAATATTTTTTTAATTTATATTTTCATGCGATTGATGTTTTCTCACAGCAGAATTGTGCAAGTTTTTTCTTGTTCTTGGACATGTATTTCTTTTTCTTCGCAGAATGGAGGAGGAGTGAATTTTTGCCTTGTGGAGTTTATTGAGATAATGATTAATTTATAAGTAAGAACATGTTGTTAATTAATTAATAATGATAGTAATAATAATGATAAAATATTAAAAAAGAGAAAGAAATAAGATTTAAGCAGTGTAGGAAAAAAAGAGACACACTACTGGGTTGAATAAGGGGTCAACTAGTTCTTAAGTTTGGAAGAGTCAAAGGTTCAGTCGATATTTATTCTAATTTTCGAAATAGTTGTAGAGTTTTTTTGTGTCGTTTTTTCGTGGGATTTTTCACCGGATGCGTAATTCGGCGGGAGAATAGGAAAATGCTCTCGTAATGTTATAAGAAAAATCTTTTATCTCGTATGAGGCATGTACTTGTGGAAACGCGTTATAGCGTGACAAGAGATATAGTGATCTCTGCATGATCCTAAGATGCGAGATGGAGGCCGTGGGATCACAGAGAGTTGTTGACCTTCGAGGGCGCAAGGATTCGCGCCACATGGTATTTTTTGTAGATGTAATTTTATTTATTTGATTTATGATTTATTGAATAATGGTATGACAGTTCCTTTGCTAGTGGGGTGAGCTTAGGATTCCCTTAGTAAAAGTGGGTAGTATAAAAATGTATGCCTTCGTCATACATTTTTATAAATAATGGGGAAAGGAATGTTAGAGAATGGATAGAGAGAGAGAGAGAGAGAGAGAGAGAGAGAGAGAGAGAGAGAGGGGGGAGATGGTGAGTTATAGTGTAGACACGTTGACAGGAAGTTAAGATCAGCTGATTGGATTGCGTGTGAGTCATGTGATCAGGTTAGCTGAATCAATGAGATTTGATTTGGACTTAGAACCGAACGGACGGCTTCGCCGTTGTCTCCTCCCCTTCGCTGGGGTGGGGAACGAACGCTGACGTGGTAGAAATAAGACCTAGAATAAGAAACCACAGGCCAAATTCACTTTCCATTCCTTTCTGAAAAATATTTGGAAGGTGAATAAAAAACTATAGAACCAATTTCTTGTCTTGGAGTGAAATAATTCTTCGTCCCCAAAAACAGGAATCAAGTCTCCCGCCCAGACGAGAATTTCCAAATGGACCAACAAAATGGCAGAAGGTATGTTTAAAAGATACATGACAAGTCACACACGTATGCACACTTAACAGCATCACTAGACGATCAGACACACAACGACATTAAACTGATAAGATAATCAAATACTCCACCCTTTATTATAGAGCAACAACGTAACAATTCAAACCAAAAAGAAATCAAGTGGATGTTTCCCCTAGAAAAAAGAAAAAGCAACGATTTACTTTTTAGTAGAAAAAAAAAAAACAAAACAGGGAGGAACATTTAATTTTTTTTTTTTTTACAAAGTACCTTTTTAGTAGCGAGGAACTTTTTTCTTTTTTTTTTTTTTTCAAAGTAAAAATTTACCTTTTAAGTAGCGATGGACTTTTTTTTCCCAACTCCTTTTCGCTCCGTAATTGTCTATTTTTTTTTCTTTTTTAAGGTGAATTAATAGTTGTTAATCGTATTAAAAAAAAAATTCCACGAGTCCTTCAGTCGCAAGTGTTATACTACACTTTCTTAAGCGCGATAAACATTTGAGTTCATCGTTAATGTTTTCAGAACATTATTTTAGACGTGACTATGTTTCTTGAATTCAATGTGGTCAGTGCTATGGGAACACTGTTTTAAACGTATGTGTCTCAAATCCAATATTGCCGGTGTTATGTGAACACGTTCTTAAACGTGAGTATGTATCGCGAATTCGATGTCGCCAGTGTTATGGCTCGCAAGTATCCACAAAGAAGGACAAAAAGACGATGAACAGTTTAAACATGTATTACATGAAAAACGGAAAAGTTACAAACGAAAGATTACAAACGAACAGTGTAGGTACTTCACCGAGCAAGCAAGAGTCGCTCTGAGATTAGATCCCCGACTGGGACCGTTGCGTAAAGTTTATATGGACGATGGATTAGTCAATTTGGAGGGTGGTTCCCCACAACACTAGTAAAGTCAAACAGTGATTGGAAAGCAAGTAAAGTCAAGCAGTGTTTGAGAAGCTAGTAAAATCTAGCAGTGTTTGAGAAGCTAGTAAAGTCAAGCAATGTTTGGGAAGCGAGTAAAGTCAAGCAGTAATTGGGAAGCTAGTGAGCGATGTGATGATTTACGTTACACTTAAATTTCTGCATGTTAGTTCAGTAAGGGTAGCAGGAAGTTGGAAGGAATTCCAAAGTCTAGCATTCTTGAGAAGAAACTATTATTGTAGAAGGGTTTCCGACATCTCTACATTGAAAAGGTAAGGTTGGTTTTGCTGGTAAAAGAATAAGTTGGGGGTATGTACCCCGAGAGAATACAAGTGTAATGAATTAATCAGAGCCCATTCCATTAAAGTACTTGTAAGACCAAAACATGAATGCAACATTGCGGCAATTGGAAAAGAGTTAAAGTTTGATTAATAGGTTTGAGACTTTTTCGGACTCAATCAAAAAGAAAGAAACTAGCTGTGACTGAATTAGCTTTTATATGTCTCATGTGGGTTAATGGTGGCTTTGTAGAGATACAGAATACTCTCAAGGGTGAGTAGCCTTCTAGACGTTGTAGAGGACTAGCTTTCTTCACAGCAGACTTTGCAACGTCCTCAAGGTATTTATTCCAGTTCATTTTGCCTATGAATGTAAAGCCAAGAAGTTTGAAGGAAGAACTCTCAGGTAGGGTGCTATTAGTCATGACAATAAGTAGTTGAGAGAGCTTCTTATAAAAGTTGGTTGTGTGGTTTGTTCCTAGCTAATGGAGTCAGAGACGGCTTCGTGTCCGGGTTCGAATATCCAGACCTGCGGTAATCGTGATGCTCTGCACTGATGACTCCCGAAAATATCAAACACTAGTGTCTGCAGGTATTTAAAAATAATTATATATATATATATATATATATATATATATATATATATATATATATATATATATATATATATTTGTGTGTATATTCAAGCACTTCTGATTGAACACGACAGCGTTATTCTTTTTTTCGATCTTTCTGGATATCTTTTCCATTTGCCGAGCGATCTTTTTCATTTAAACAGGCCTGTTATATAAAATGACGCCAAAATTTGTTGTTCGGCTATATTTTTATCAAGCGTTGTCTACCGGTGCATCCGATTATTATCAGGAACAATTGTTGTTGTTTTCTTTTCTTTTTCTTTTTCCTTTGAGACTTGGTGTGTATATATATATATATATATATATATATATATATATATATATATATATATAGTAATTTACAAAATATATATGGCGATTAAGCTACATTGAATATTCCTCGTTTCATCCACTCTAGGACTCTTCAGGCTTATGCGCGAATTCTGTGGTTGTTTATCGTTTTTGTATGCTCCTCTCCTATTGAGATTTTAGTTAGCCAATCAGCTTTCTAGTATCCACCGCGCCCTTTCTATCAGCCAATGGGTATGCATTTATTGGACAAAGGATCTGTTTTAAAACTAGGTTAGTGTTTTTTTTATTGTTAGTTTATATATAAATATATATATGTTTACATACATATATGCACATATATACATATATATACATACATATATGTGTGATCGTTTACGTATATTTATTTTTATTTAATTTATTTATTTGTTTATTTTCTATTGTTTTTGTTAGTTTTAAAACTATTTTGTATCGCTATCCTAGAGTAAATTTTATCTTGTGACCACAGTTATTTGCTATTTCTCTTCTACAGTTTAATAGATGTTGGGGTTCTTTAAAGTACAGGATAGCAAATCTTTCATAAAGGCATACTCTACATGGGTCGTCTAGGTCCCTACACGTGGAAGCTTGTCTTATTATTTTCCATTCGACTACCGGCGAATGTCCGCTTTCTTGGAGTTCCCAGTATTTATTCGCTAGTGTTGTTTTTATACGGTGTTTTTTATTGTTGAATGTACTTTTGTGGTCATAGTATCGGGTTTTGAAATCTAAGGAAGTCATAACTACGTAATATTTCTTGTTATTCGGGTTTTCTTTCGCAAATATTGTTGCCTGATAAACTACGCTATTTGTTAGACTTTTTTTTTAACTGGGCAAAGTGTGCGGTGTCTACAGTTGCATTTATCTTGTTCGTTATTCGTATTTTTATTTATAGTATGGTTGTTCTTGTCCGGGGTTTGTTTATTATTATTATTATTATTATTATTATTATTATTATTATTATTATTATTATTATTATTATTATTATTTTTATTTCTGCTAGTATTAGTTTTATTTTTGTCATGGTGTCTACTTTTTTATTGTTTATTTTCTTGTTATTTATATTGTTTTATTTAATATTTTGTTATTATGTGCTTTAATTATCGTCTCTAAATTTTCGCAACAACTGTAGGATAATTTTAAGGTATTTTTATTGAAGAATTTGTGTAAGGGGTTGGTTGCGGGAAAGTGTTTTTCAATAAGATCTAGAAATTTCCTGCGAAGTTTTGTTTTTAACATTTGATTGTATGGGGCCGTATACCAAATTATAGTTCTTTTTCTTCTATTTTAAATTTTATTATAGTTATTTGTGTTTTGTTGCTTATATTTGATATCGATATTTTTGTATCCACTATTTTTTAGGGGTGTTTTGTAGATATTGGTTGACCTGTTAAATGCATTTTCATCGCTTGAGTTATTACTGAGTCTACTTACGATCGAGTTAGGAATGTGTTTTATAATTGATGGTGGGTGATTGGACTTAGGGTTTACGTATATTTGAGTAGCGTTATCTTTTAAGTAGGTTCATATGTGTTTTTATCTAAATTATTATCATTTTAAAGCGTGCTAACCCTAAGAATTAAAAAAAAAATCGGTGCAGATTCCAGAGTTTTATAGAAAGACTACCGAGTTCTATCAGATAAATTTGGAAAAGATCGATTTTTTTTTACATTTTCACCCTAAACAAGGCACATTGCCACTTTGTTGTAGGGGGCTACTATCAAGGACATAGGTATCAGGGGTACTGCGTAGAGAGTTCGGCAGCAAGATGTTGGTTCACGTTGCACTTGAACTTCTGCATGTCAGTACAGTTGCCGAAGCAGGGAGCCGGATGGGAATTCCAAAGTCCAGCTGTTCTAGGGAAGAAACTGCTGGGGTAGAAGGCTCTCTTACATCTAGGGATCTCTACTGTGAAGGGGTGGGAATTAGCTGCTTGTCGGGTTTGTCGGGGGTATTTACGTCGAGGGGGCACAAGTGCTAGCAGTTCGTCAGAGCATTCACCGTTAAAGTACTTGTAGAGCATGCAAAGGGAGGCAACATTCAATTCTCTCTTCTCTGATCTTGAGCACGTAGTACAATGGGGTAAGGAGAGGCTGGTTACTTTTAATGCATCTAAAACCAAGCTTCTCTCTTTACATCATCAACATTCTGATCCACATTTGGCATCAATTGAAATGAATGGCTCTCGTCTTCAGGAGGCCTCAAGTTTTGACAAGCTTTTGGGCTTGACTATTACTCCTGATCTTAAATGGAACACGTACATCAAATCTGTTGCCAAGGCCGCTGGAAAAATGGTGGGATCTTTCTATGGATCCGGTAGATATCTCACTGCTGATGCTATTCTCTATCTATATAAGAGCCAGGTACGTCCAAGGATGGAATACTGTTGCCACATCTGGGCAGGAGCTGCTAGAAAAGACTTGGCCTGCCTTGATAGAGTTCAAAATAGACTTCGTAGCCTCGTAGGAGATGTCCTTTTCTCTTCCTTGCAACCTCTATCTCACAGAAGAGATGTTGCGAGTTTGTCTCTGATGTATCGTTATTTTCATAGAAAGTGTTCGACTGAGCTTCAATCTATGGTCCCCCCTCGCCAAACTTTCACAAGAAACACTCGTCTAGCTGTAAACACTATCAATAATTTCCCCCACTCTTTATCTGTGCCTAAACCTAAACGTAGATTCCATGAACAAAGCTTCTTTCTTAGAACTGCACGCCTGTGGAATTGTCTTCCGTTTTCCTGCTTTCCGGCTGACTACAATATGGTTGTCTTCAAGTCTAACGTAAATAAGTTCTTGATGAGCCGTCCCATATAAGTTATCAAATTTACCAAATTTTCATTACTAATGATTACTATATTGTCCAATTTCTACCGTACACTCTTTAACCCTTATCCTTGAGTGGCCTCTTGGCCTTGATAATGTGGTGATGCCTATGTAAAAAAAAAACAAAAAAAACATTTCACCGATCGTACAGATGCTGAAGTTTAGATGACAGTTCAGGACCTATCAGATTGGCGAATCTCTTTTGAACCTTGTTTAGGAGTTAGAGACTAGTGGCAGATGCACCAGCCCAAATATTTTCTTTTTTATTACATTTTACCCCAAACAAGGCAAATTGCCACTTTGGTGTAGGGGACTACTATCAGGGGCACCAACTACTGGGGCACTATGTTGGGATTTGGGCAGCAAGATGTCGGTTCACGTTGCACTTGAACTTCGGCACGTCAGTACAGTTAGGAAAGCAGGGACCTGGAATGGAATTTCAGAGTCTAGCGGTTCTGGGGAAGAAACTACTGAAGTAGAACGGTATTTTAAATCTAGGGATCTCTACTGTGTGGGGGTGGGATTTAGCTGCCTGTCGGGTTTCTCGAGGGTGTCTACGTCGTGGGGGCACAAGGGTCTGCAGTTCGTCAGAGCATTCACCATTAAAATACTTGTAGAACAAGAAGAGGGATGCAACATTTCGTCGATAGGACAGAGGCTGAAGCTTAGATGCCAGTTCAGGGCCTATCAGATTGGCGACTTTCTTTTGAACCTTGTCTAGGAGCGAGAGACTAGTAGCAGATTAACCAGCCCAAATGTGACAACAATACTCCATACATGGGCGAATGGTGGCCTTATAGGTGTACAGGATACTTTCAGGTGTCAGTAGTTTTCTAGCACGGTAGAGAGAGCCTACCATTTTCGCAGCGGCCCTGGCAATGTTTTCAATATAATTGTTCCAACTCATGTTTCCTGTGAACGTTAGGCCAAGCAGTTTGAAAGATGTACTCTCAGACAGGAAGTCACTGGCCATTCCTATTGGTGGCAGAGAAGATTTCTTGTAATTATTGAAGGAAACCAGTTTAGTCTTGGCAGCATTGAATGTGACCATCCATTTATGTCTCCATTCCACTACGGATTGGAGGTCATCCTCTAGTGTTTTTGCCATTTCTTTAGATATGTATTCATTTGTTTTCCTGTCATGCCTGTTATAGAGTGTAGTGTCATCATCATATATACCCATCTCAGCGGTAGTTTTGTCGGGGAGGTCATTAATAAATATTAGAAACAATAGAGGTCCAAGGATAAACCTCTGAGGCACTCCTGCATTTATAGCACACTGTTTAAATGTACGACCGTCGAGGACAACCTGGATTTTTCTTTTATCTAAGAAGGATTTAATTATGTTTAGTATTCTACCAGTGATACTGTATGATTTAATTTTCCTGAGGAGACCCTTGTGCCATACCCTGTCAAAAGCCTTAGATATATCTAGAGCTACCGCTCTGCCCTCCCCCGCTTTGTCCAGTGAATGGTATATACATTCAGAGATTACAGTGAGGATGTCAGCTGTGAAACGGGCTCGTCTAAATCCATATTGTTTGTAAGTCAGAAGTTTAGCATCTGTAAGGTGCCGGGCTAGAACATGGTTTATTATGGTCTCAAATATTTTGGCGAAAAGTGGGAGGAAGCTGATGGGGCGATAATTTGATGGGTCAGTTCTTTCGCCAGAATTCTTGAATATTGGTACCACAAAAGCAGTTTTCCAACAGCCCGGAAAGCAAAATTCATTAAGGCATTTGTTGTAGAGTTTGGAGAGAACTGGAACTACTTCGGCTGAGCACTTTTTTAATAGCACATCCGGGATGAGATCAGGTCCACATGCTTTTGAAGTATCAAAGTTTTTTATGATAGCATGTACCTGAGCAGGGGTGATTTTTAGATCTCTAGCGTGGCGTCTGTCCGCAAAGGAAAGTCAGGCAAGGGGTGGTTGGTAGTGTACAGTGTGGAGTTCGAGGCAAACTGGCTGGCAAGCATATTAGCCTTGTCGGTTGCTGAGCAAACAACCTCGTTATTGTTGGTTAGCGGGGGGAATTGTTGATTGCCCATTATTTACTACACTGTTGTAGATTTTCCAGAAGTCACGATTTCCTAATTTTTGTGCTTTGATACGTTTTTTAGTGGTTTCAGTAAATTCTCTCTTAGCTGTCGCTATTTCTTTCTTAACATAACTTCTAGCTTCTATATACTTCTGTCTGTTTGAACTGGACTTATGTCGGTTAAATCTGCGGTATGCATGCTGCCTTTGAGAAATGGCAGTTGCGCAAGTCGAAGTAAACCATTTGGGAGAGTGAGGCTTGCTATAAAATTTCCGCAGGGGAACATGTGCCTCCATTGCTGTTTTGAACCATTCAGTGGTCTCATTTGCGCTCTGTTCAGCAGGAAGAGAAAAAATATTTCCCCATGGGGCATCTCTGATAAGATCTCTGATGGCTCCCCAGTCAGCCTTTTAATAATATCTCGTTGTTTTGAGCACTGGCTCTTCAGTTTTGGGTCTAGAATTTAGGGCGATTTCTACCATTATCACTGCATGGTCAGCGTTCCCGAGTAGGCTGTCAGCATTTTTTTGTACAATCCTCGGGAACTGTAGTCAGAAACAGATTTAGAAGTAATGCTTGTTGTTCTTGCTGGTCAGGGAAACGGTTTGGAAACGTAACCATTTTTGATAGGGAGTGAGATATAGCAGAACTATGTGTTGTGCAGCCCGCTGCATCTGTGTGAGTAGAGAATCTAAGCCAGTTTTTGTGGTGAACATTAAAGTCACCAAATACATGTACTTGTGCGCTAGTGTCGACTGAGAGTGCCGTGTCTATGCTGTCAGAGACTTTGTTTATTATGGTGCAGTCCTGGGTCGAGGGAGAGCGGTAGATAAAATAAAAATAGCTAATGTTGTGTTGTATGTTTAGTCTAAAGCACATAAAGGCTTGCTCGTCCGTTTCTAGGTTTGTTTCTCTAGTCAGGGGGAGGGTGTAAAGAATGTAGACTCCAAGTCCGTGCATATGTCTGTCAGAGTCCTTACGGCAAAGTGGGAGATAGCCAGGCATGTTAAAGTAGTTAGAGGGATGGAGGAGTGTAGGTTAGTCTCGTTTACTGCTAAGATATCCGGGGTATTTTATTTAGGAGAAATGCTTCAACATGAGCTAACTTAGTTCTAAGCCCACGGATGTTAGTAAATGCAAGCCTCAAGGGAGGAGGCGAGTTGGATTTGTTTGTCCCTAGGCCTGGTTTAAGCTTATTTTTTATTGTACTGTCATCATGTTTTAAAGAGTTTCAGTTAGGTGAGGGGGAGCTGAACAAGAGGTTATGCAGGGTATCAGACATGAAACACAAGTAGACCATTAGCTGACCGTTCTTCAACTAGGACTGTGGCCTCGGGAAAACCCATCGGGGATGAGTGCAGGGTCCCTTTCCATGCGCAACATTGCACTACAAACATCCCGATATTATACAACTGTTGATGGAGCAGCCGCTCTAAGCGCTACCAAAGAGTTAGGGCACCTGTACTACCAGTCGGAAACAGCAGCCAGGAACTATCAATCCGGTACACTCAGCCCATCAGAAGAAGATCATTCCAATCTAATTGGACAGGCATGCGTGGTACTCAAGCACTCCCAAGTGCCCAGTTATGAGGGGTGGGATGTGTCGGGAGTGGGGGAACGGCATTCAATGCCCTAGACAAGAAACAAAATCTACCACTAAGTGTTTTGTCGATTTACTTGTGATAGTGTCTCTGCGCCGGACTTATAGGCAAAGAAGGAGTATGGAAGCCGCGATAGACAGAGACTATCTACTCCTTAAGCAATTTAGGTTTGCGGACCGGTAATTTGTTTGAGTCACCAGCTCTAGGAAGGTTGTCGTCCAGGACTGGAGAGGCCTCCCCCCCTTTGGTTTAGTTTCAGAGTTTTCCTTCTCCTAGACGGGTGATCTGGGAAGATCTACTGGGTCCATCAGCCCTGAGAGGGTTTGCTCCGCGCCTGGGTCCTACTCCAGGTATTTCTGCGACCCCGCGTGATTAGTTAATGTTACAGGGTTAGTTTGTAGAGTTTATATATCTAATGAATAGTTAGACTCCTCAAAGTCATTTAGGGGCATGCAGTGGAAGCGGTTTTGTGGGAAGGCTTGTTAGAAAAGCGTTAGTGCGGATTAGGACTCTTACCCGTGGTTTTTCCATTTTTTAAAAAACTTTATGTTAGTTTAGGTTCAGGATAACGTTATAGTTTGAGTAGGTATTAGGAATTGAGCTAAGAAATGTAGCCCAGTCACTGTATATTTAGGTTTACGAAGGTTAAGGTGTAGGTGCAGTACACTCAGAGTGTAACTGGAGGTACATTTTAAGTTATGGTGTATTCCGTATGTATAATTAAGTAAATAGATATTTGGGAAAGTTTTCAGTAGGTGCAAATAGAAATTGTGTCAGTGTTTCTACTATTGAGGGGGAGATAATTTCAGTTTTCATTTAAGAGTCATAGAGAGTTTTGCATGACAGGGAGTATCGGATTTGGTTTAGTATTGTTTGTTGCAAAACCATCTAGGAAGAGGCAATTGTTATGTAATGAAGATCGCTTTGCATTCGAGGGCATACTTTTGCTGGTAAGTACCTAATTGGATAGGAATTAACTCTAATGTATGTCAGGGGTAGAAATGTATAGATGTTTAGTGGAGACTTTTAGGCGGTTAGTATGTGAAAGTTAGGAGCTTGCGGTTTAGGATTCCACTACTAAGGCGTATGTATAATGTAGGGTTTTAGTGGCAGCTAGAGGGGGGCAGATGGTTAGCTTTCAAGGGTCGGGGTTATTTACTATTTTCAAATGCAATAAAGTTTTATTTGGATTTAGAGTTTACAGTATTGTTTTAGCTTGGGAGAAAATAATAACATCTTCCTGTCTTTTCCCCTATTTTGCATGCAGGTTAGACATAGGCAGTCATCTTGGGGGTAAAAAGAACCAATTATTTCGTGATTCGGAATTCATATTTTTAGGCAGTCATTAAGGGTGAGGATAAAAATCGTATCTATTCAGAAAAAGTCCTAGTGCTGCAGCTAATATCACTGTAGATTTTAGTTACAATTATAGTAACAGTTAATTACAAGCTATATCCAGTGGTTTGATAGAGATATCAACGAGGCCTCTTTATTAATACAAGCGAGCAAAGGGTAATCGTAGATATTAAGTATATTACTTAAATAAAGTTCTTCGCACTTCTACGGTAGAAAAATAAATCCACGTTTGTGCTAATTTCGGAAAATTTATCAGGCCTAATGCTATTTTATCTCTAGCCTTAGTACAGAGCGTAGAATTATTTTAGCTGGAAGAGAACGTGATTGAGTTTTGCTGGAAGGGGGGGGGGTGAATTTAAAAAGCTAACCAGAGAAAAGACAAATGCATATATTAATTAAAATACACATAATTACAAAATCAAATTAGAAATTTAAAAGAGAAGAAATGACAAAGTTAGTATTTTTTAGGACTAGGGTTATTTGGAAATAATACTTGTCTTTGCGCCACGCTCGAGAGCACTTACAGTATCCCAGCTAACCAAATATGACAACACTACTCCATACATGGGCGAATTGTGACCTTATAGAGGTATAAGATACTTTCGGTCGTTAGTATCTTTCTAGCACGGTACAGAGAACCTACCTTCTTCGCAGCGGTCCTGGCGATACTCGCAATGTAATTGTTCCAACTCATGTTTCTTGTGAGCGTCAAGTTGAGGAGTTTAAAGATGTACTTTCAGATAAAGAATTCAGGTGAAAAGTCATCTCCCTCTCAGTACAGACCAATAAGCCTCCGGTGTGTCATGAGTAAGTTGTTGGAATCCATATTAAATAAAGAAGTAGTCAACCACCTTAGCAGAAACAACCTTCTTAGTTACATGCAATATGGTTTCCGCTCTGCAAGATCTACAGCAGATGTGCTAACGGTTATATCATATAGGATTAGTGAATCTCTTGACAAAGGTTTCCTTTCCAGGGCAATTGCTCTTGACATATCGAAGGCCTTCGATAAGGTATGGCATAAAGGCCTACTTCACAAGATTTCCAGCTACTGTATTACTGGAAATGTTTTCTCAACCATAAAATCATTTCTCTGATAGGTTCATAAGAGTAGTGGTTGATGGGCAGAAATCAGAGGCCCACAGTATTAATGCTGGAGTCCCCCAGGGGCCCATCCTGGGCCCAACTCTCTTCCTGATCTACATCAATGATCTCGCAAAACACATACTTAAATCATTCGTTGACATCTCTGCTGATGACACGACCATCTATGGCAACACATCAAAGGCCGTAAATGACAAAGTTCTCTCTAATTATCTCTCCTCTGATCTTGAACGCGTGTTATAATGAAGGAAGAGGTGGCTGGTCACTTTTAATGCATCCAAAACCAAGCTTCTATCTTTACATCATCAACGCTCTGATACTCATCTGGCATCAATTGAAATGGATGGCTCTCATCTTGGGGAGGCTCCATGTTTTGACAAGCTTCTGCGTTTGACCTTTACTCCTGATCTTAAATGGAACATGTACATCAAATCTGTTGCTAGGGACGCTGGGAAAATGGTGGGATCCTTCTACCGCTCCAGAAGATGTCTCACTACTGATGCAATTCTCTGTATAAAAGTCAATTACGTCTAAAGATGGAATACTGCTGCCATATTTTGGCAGGAGCTGCTAAAAACAGCCTATCCTGCCTTGACAGAGTACAAAATAGATGCCCTTTTCTCTTCCCTGCAGCCTCTCTCCCACAGAATAGATGTTTTGAGCCTGTCTTTGTTTTATCGTCATTTCCATGGCAAGTGCTCGTCTGAGCTCCAATCTCTCGTCCCCCCTCGCCAAACTTTCACGAGAAACATCCGTCTTGCTGAAACTACTGTCAATAATTTTCCCCACTCTTTATCTGTTCCTAAATCCAAACGCAGATTCCATTAGCAGAGCTTCTTTCTCAGAAGTGCACGATTGTGGAACTCTCTTCAGTTCGCCTGTTTCCCACCTGACTACAACTTGGATGTCTTAACATCCAACATAAACAAATACCTGACAAACTGACCCCTTAAGTAAGACACTCTATAAAAACTCCAATACTAATGATTACTACAATACTATCTCATTGATTACTGTATACGCAATAACCCTTAACCCTGAGTGGCCTCCGGGCCTTGATAAGTGGTGAACCCCATGTAAAAAAAGATAAAGAGTCATTGGCCATTGCTATTGGTGGTAGAGAAGGTTTTTTTTGTAATTATTGAAGGCAACGAGTTTAGTCTTGGCAGCATTGAATGTGACCATCCATTTATGTCCCATTCCACTACAGATCGGAGGGCATCCTCTAGTGCTTCTGCCATTTCCTTAGATATGTGTTCATTTGTTTTCCTGTCGTGTCTGTTATAAAGCATGGTGTCGTCAACATATATACCCATCTCACAGGCAATTTTGTCAGGGAAGTCATTTTTTTTACACAGTGATCACCACTTATCAAGGCCCGGAAGCCACTCAGGGATAAGGGTTATTGCAAGTACATTACGTTAGTGTGGAGATTTGATGAAGTATTTACTTAAGGGGCGGTTCATTAGGAATTTATTAACGTTGAACTTAAAGACATCCAAGTTGTAGTCCGGTGGGAAGCAGGCAGACGGAACAGAGTCCCACAGGCGTGCAGTTCTAAGAAAGAAGCTTTGTTCATGGAATCCGCGTCCTGATTTAGGCACAGATAAAGAGTGGGGGAAACTTTTGACAGTGGATTCAGCTAGACGGGTGTTTTTCGTGAAAGATTGGCAAGGGGGGGCCAGAGATTGGAGTTCAGACGAGCACATGCCATGAAAATAACGATAAAACAAGGATAGGCTCGCAACGTCTCTTCTGTGGGAGAGAGGTTGCAGGGTAGAGAAAAGGGCATCCCCCACTAAGCCACGAAGTCTATTTTGTACTCTGCCAAGGCAGGATAGGCTGTTTTTAGCAGCTCCTGCCCAGATATGGCAACAGTATTCCATCTTGGACGTACTTGGCTTTTATATAGATAGAGAATTGCATCAGTAGTGAGATATCGTCTGGAGCGGTAGAAGGATCCCACCATCTTTCCAGCGACCTTGGCAACAAACTTGATGTACGTGTTCCTTTTATGAATATTAGGAATAACAGCGGTTCAAGGATAGACCCGAGGCACTCCCGCATCATATTGTTTAGATGTACGACCATCGAGGACAACCTTGATTTTTCTCTAAGAAGGATTTAATTATGTTATGTATACTTCCAGTGATACCATATGATCTGATTTTCCTGAGAAGACCTTCATGCCATACCCTGTCAAAAGCCTTAGATATATATAGAGCTACCGCTCTACCCTCCCCGTTTTGTCCTGTGAATGGTATATACGTTTGGAGATTACAGTTAGGATGTCTGCTGTGGAACGGGCTTGCTTAAATCAATATTGTTGGTCACTCAGAAGTTTAGCATCTGTAAGATGAAGGACTAGAGCTTGGTTAATTATGATCTCAAATATTTTGGCGAAAAGTGGGAGGAGGCTAATGGGGCAATAATTTACTGGGTCAGTTCTTTCACTAGAATTCTTGAAAACTGTTACCACAGAAGCAGTTTAACAGCAGACAGGGAAGCAAAATTCATTAAGGCATTCATTGTAAGGTTTAAGAGAATTTGAGCTACTTTGGCGGGGCGCTTATTTAATAGCACATCCGGGATGGGATCAGGTCCACATGCTTTTGCAGTGTCAAGCTTTCTTATGATAGCATGCACCTGAGAAGTGGTTATTTTCAGATCATCTAGTGTGGCGTCTGTCCGCAAAGGAAAGTCAGGGAGTGGGTGGTTGGCAGGGTCCAGTGTGGAGTTGGAGGCAAACCGACTGGCAAGCATGTTAACCTTCTCAGTTGCAGAGCAAACAAACTCGTGATTGTTGGATAGTGGGGGAATTCTTGATTGCCCATTATTTACTACACTGTTGTAGATTTTCCAGAAGTCACGGGTTCCTAATTTCTGTGCTTCGATGCGTTTTTTGGTGGTTTTAGTAAATTCTCTCTTAGCTGTCGCTATTTCTTTCTTACAGTTACTTCTAACCTCTATATACTTCTGCCTGTTTGAACTGGACTTATGTCGGTTAAATGTGCGGTACGCATGCTGCCTTTGCGTTATTGCAGCTGCACAATTAGAAGTAAACCATTAGGGAGAGTGGGGCTTGCTATAAACATAACAGATCTTTTGTCTATCAGCACTATCCGTTGACCCTCTGATGACAAACGACGATGGCATAATTGTCAAATAGTCAACAGAGTTTCTAGAATATTCGAACGATCACTTTGCTAACTTGTTCGACAATTTGTTAGCAATGAAGTTAGTGTTATTAAAATCCTCCATGGTGTGACAAGAAAGTCAGACCGTTTCCTCACAACGACATGAGACAGATAATTAATGAGATTTATTTTGAGCAATCATCTGGCCTCAATAGTATCCGAGTTTAAATGTTGAATAGGGTAACGAAGAATGTAATATAAATAATAAAAGCCTTAATTATTTATTGTGTGATTTGAACTGCAATTACGATTGGATCGATAATATCCTGATATTTTTAGAGATGGTTAAGGGTTATCTATCGATATATGATAAATATCGTTGGATGCTTTTGGTAAGATGCTCGCAAGACTCTTCCTTGATAAATTGATGGAAAATATTTGTACTCTGGCTATCTCACAATCACAAAGATTTTTCAGGAATGTTCAATATCTGCATAAAAAGGACATAATTAAATCAATAAATGTATGTTTTGGTATCAGGTCTTTGTCAAAGACAAATCGTTTTTATTATCAACAGAAATGCACTTTGGATGATATTGAAAATCGGATATGAAAACTCAAATGTTTTTCACTGGCAAGTTGTTTAATTAATTCTTGAATGTCGACAACGACGTAACAAATGACGATTATTCTGTTCTTTGCCAACTTGCTTTGCATTATTTCCAACACTATGTCTAGACTGCTTGGTATACAGGTTTACCATATCAAATGCAATGGCTGAAATCTTATAAAATGACTTCCAGTCTATGACTGAAATAGGATAAAAATGGATACTAATATTTAACGCTAATAAGACTTAGCTTCTTTTTTTTTTACAATTACAAGAAGCCTTCCCAACCGCCAATTGCCATGACTAGTAACACTCTACTTGTTAACTAATCGTTCACACTTCTCGGATAACATTTACCGACAACATGAATTGAAACCAACATATTGAAGATGTTATCAATGCTTCTGCAAATGAGGTAAACTCCCTATAACGTGCTAGAAAACCACTCACACCTGTCAGTACGCTGTATTTATACAAATCCTATTCGCGCATGCATAGAGTACTGTTGCCACATCTGAGCTGATGCATCTACCAATAGTCACTCTCTCTTAGACAGAATCCAACAATAGACTCTCAAACCGATCAAGCAAGCTCCAACCCCTGTTCCATTGCTGCTATGTTGCATCTTTTTGTTAGTTTTACAATTAATTAAATGAAATTCACGTTAACGAACTCGCAGCAATTGTAGCCCCTCGACGTAAATTACCCGGACAATCCCAACAAGCAACAAAACCTTATCACTTTACTATAGGGATTCCTAGATACTGGAAAGGTTTTTTTTTTACTTTAATTATTACTTGCCTCGAATGTTGTGACCCTTTGGTCTGTGATCATAGCGTAGTTAACTGTGGCAAGCAGGGCCAAGGGTCAAAACATTATTATTATTATTATTATTATTATTATTATTATTATTATTATTATTATTATTAATAATAATAATAATAATAATAATAATAATAATAGTAATAATAATAATAATAATAATAATAATAATAATAATAATAATTTATTCGAGCGGCGGCGGGTCGCTGGATCAATTATTATGATTAGAAAAATAAACAATTAAATTGGAAAAAATGCTTGACATTTAATATAATAAATATCGCAAATGGAATGTGAAAATAGAAAATAGATATAAACATAATTTTTTGTTTTGCATAAACAAATAACTAGATTGTGGTTACATCAGCTATTGGTCTGAGACACGTAATGAGGCACGTGACGAAATGTAGATTTGGGGAGATTCTAGGAAGTTGTAAGCTGGACAGCAGCGAGAATGGACCTCAAAAAGTGTCTCTCCATGGGGCAAGGGGCGGCGTAATTTCAGGCAGCCAAGATGTAAAAACATGTAATCTCTGAAAATGCGCGCCGGATCATGAAAATAAATGTTCGTAAATAATTCAGGTATGTGCTGTGTTATTTATGTTGTGGTGGCCCTCACTCATTTACATATGTGGATAATATTACACATAAATAACACGACTCGGTTAGTCTGAGTGTGTGTTAACCAGAAGCCACCGAAGGCCGAGCCGAGCGCAGATATGTTCTCCAGCCAAGTATCTTTTACCTGACAACCATTATGTAAATATACTGTAAATATACTTTTCCTAATACACTTCTTATTGATCTACCTTTGTTTGTTGAGTCTTCATTTGTATTGCCTTATACGTTATTTGGTTCAACCTGCAAACATAACAGTTGGCGACGAAGATGAACGTCAAATATAACAGTTTGATGAAGAAATGGAAAGAGCTCACTAAAAAAAAGAGTACAATTCAACGGTTCACCTTTCTAAGGAATACAAGTTTTGACGAACGAAATAGTCATAAAAACGGATTTCACGCTAAAGAGAAGTTCGACTCAAGTCGGGAAAAGAAGTAACCTCGATTAATAGTATTGTATTTACTAAAATACTAGTCGGGAAAAAAAGACAAACCAAAACCGCTAATTGCAGTCTCAAAGAAAAAAAAAAGAAAAAAAAAACTCGAATGTGGCAAAAGCGACAATTTACGCCGTTTCTCTGGGAATCCATCTTGAAAAAAAAACCCCAACAAACTGTAAAAGTGAATTTTTGTTTTGTTGTAAAACGACAAACAGATTCGTATTACTAAATTACGAAGAGCCCAAGAAAGTAACATACGAAAAAAAAAGTTCACGAATGGATTCCCTAATTGCTGTTCTCCGTTAGCAAAACATCAAATAAAGACTTTTTTAGTAAACCAAAAATTTTTCTCTCTTCGGTATTAAAAAATACCACAGTTAAACTAAAATCAAGGAAAGAATTTTTTTTTTAAAACTGAAGTTGTCACTGGATTACGGATACAAGACAGTAAAACGTCACGTAAGAAAAAAACAAAACAAAAGAAAGAATTTAATGTAGTCCATACATTTTTTTTTCAATTGTGACTCGAGTTGAAAATTTTTTTTGTGTGGAAAGAGTTGTACATAAGTTCTGCTGTTACTTATTAGGAAGTGCCTAAAACGGAAAAGTCAATCGTATTTGGTGGTTTCAGTAAAAGTCTCAATTTTTTTTTATTTTGGGGTTGGATGAGTTTGACTCGCTAGCGAAGTAAGAAAATATTATTCGAGCAGCGATGTTATTATTTATTGAAAACAAGAACTTGAACAATTTTTGTTGTAACACAAGCCAGTTTATATTTTAGAATACACTAAAAAATGGAAGATTTATCTAGAATGTTAATGTAATTTTTGCAGACGCAACAACAGGCACAAGCCGAGCGAGATGAACGAAGAGATGAGAAATTATTGAAAAAGCAACTGGAACAAGAAGAAAGGCAGAAGAAATTACAATTTGAACAAGAAGAAAGGTAGAAGAAATTACAATTTAAACAAGAAGAAAGGCAGAAGAAATTACAATTTGAACATGAAGAAGGCAAAATGAACGTTTTCCTAACACACTGGAACTACTAAAGAATAATCGAGAAAGTGTCGACAGTGCTAATTTCTCCCATACAACTATTTTTAATAGTATGGACACATTTAATTATGTGCCGGAGGAAGAAAAGAATTTTGAAGCATACTATACAAGATACGAGGATGTCTTTCAACTGGACTGCAAAAGTTGGCCAAATAGCCAGAAAGTGAGCCTCTTACTCAGAAAGTTGGGTGTAGCAGAACACAGTAAATTCGTAGACTATATATTACCTAAAAAAACTACGGAATTAGATTTCATGGAAGCTGTAAAATTACTAAAAGAATTATTCAATCCGAATATATATCTCTTTTTCATAAGAGATGGTTGTGTATGAATCTAAGGAAGATGAACAACCAGGATTATTTGACATACGCATCAGTTGTCAATAAAAACTGTGATAATTTTTAGCTAGTGGAACTAACGGTAGAAGATTTCAAATGCCTAATCTTCACACAAGGATTAGTTTCCACGAAAAATGCAGAAATACGCAGACGAGTGTTGTCTAAGCTAGAATCTGAGCAAGATTTAACAATTCAGAAATTAGCAGAGGATTGTGAAAGGGCCATTACACTAGAAAAGGATTAAAAAAGATAGAAGAATCCGGAGTGGCATATGTAAGAAAGGTTAGAAAACCATACACACTCACCAAGAATTATACAAATAAAAGCAGACAAAATGGAACGAGATATTCCAAATAAAATAATTATAATTATAGTAAAGAATATAACAAGTCTCTCCCTAGATATAACTGTAAGAAATGCACAGAAAGACATTGGGAATCAGATGGCTCTTATAAGAAGAAAAAATGCTACATTTGCAAGAGAAAGCCTCAAACCACATTATCTCCTCCTAACAAGCCTCCTTACCATCATAGTTGCTTACACTGCATGAGCTCTACTCAACCCCTTTATCCAGTAACAATGAAATAACAATGTCCCTAATCCACTTTGAGGAGTGTAAGTATTTAGCAGATATAACCTCTACAAACTAACCCAATAACATTAACTAACCACGCGGGGTCGCAGAAATACCTGGATTAGAACCCAGGCGCGGAGCAAACCCTCTCAGTGGTGACGGACCCAGTAGATCTTTCCAGATCATCCGTCTAGGAGAAGGAAAACTCTGAAACTAAACCAAAGAGGAGGGAGGCCTCTTCAGTCTTGGATGACAACCTTCCTAGAGCTGGTGACTCAAACAAATTACCGGTTTGCAAACCTAAATTGCTTAAGGAGTAGATAGGTCCTGCCTATCGCCCGGCTTCCATACTCCTTCTTTGCCTATTAGTCAGGCGCAGAGATACTATCACAGTGATTCGACAAACACCCATTGGTAGATCTTGTTTCTTGTCTAGGGCAATGAACGCCGATTTCCCACTCCCGACACACCCCACCCCTAAAGCTGGGCACTTGAGAATGCTTGAGTACCATATATGCCTGAGCAATTAGATTGGGTTGACCTTCCTCTGATGGGTTGAGGGTACCGGATTGACAGTTACTGGCTGCTGTTTCCGACTGGTAGTACAGGTGCCCTAACTCTTTGGTAGCGCTTAGAGCGGCTGCTCCATCAAGAGTTGTATAATATCGGGATGTTTGCAGTGCCATGGCGCGCATGGAAAGGGACCCTGCACTCATCCCCGATGGGCTTCCCTGAGGCCACAGTCCTAGTTGATGGAGGGTCAGCTGATGGTCTACTTGTGATGCAGGTGTGATACTCTGCATAACCTCCTGTTCGGCTTCCCCTACCCTAACTGAAACTCGTTAAAAAACATGATGACAGTACAATCTAAAAATAAGCTTAAACAAGGCTTAGGGTCAAACAAATCCAACTTGCCTCCTCCCTTGAGGCTTGCATTCACAAATATCCGTGGGCTTAGAACTAATTTAGCTGATGTTGAAGCATTTCTCCTAAGAAATACCCCGGATATCTTAGCACTAAGTGAGACTAACGTACACTCCTCCATCCCCTCTAACTACTTTAACATGCCTGGATATCTCCCACTCTGCCGTAAGGACTCTGACAGACATATGCACGGACTTGGAGTTTACATTCGTAATACCCTTCCCTTGACTAGAGAAAAAAACCTAGAAACGGATGATCAAGCCTTTATGTGCTTTAGACTAATCATGCAACACAACATTAGATACTTTTACTTTCTCTACCGCTCTCCCTCGACCCAAGACTGCACCATAATAAACAAAGTATCTGACAGTATAGACGCAGCACTCTCCTTCGACACTAGCGCCCAAGTCCATGTATTTGGCGACTTTAATGTCCATCACAAAAACTGGCTTGGATTCTCTACTTACACAGATGCAGCAGGCAGCGCAACTCATAGCTTCTCTGTATCTCACTCCCTATCGCAAATTGTTACTTTTCCAACCCGTTTCCCTGATCAGGAAGAACAAAACGCATCACTATTAGATCTGTTTTCGACCACAGTTCCTGACGATTGTGTAACGAAAGCCGACAGCCCACTTGGGAACGCTGATCATGCGGTGATAATGGTTGAAATCGCCCTAAACTCTAGACCCAAAACTGAAGAGCCAGTGCTCAAAACAACGAGATATTATAAAAAGGCTGACTGGGAAGCCATCAGAGATCTTATCAGAGACGTCCCATGGGGAAATATTTTTCTTTTCCTGCTGAACAGTGTGCAACCGAGACCACTGAATGGTTCAAAACTGCAATCGAAGCGCATGTACCCATGCGGAAATTCTATAGCAAGCCCCACTCTCCTCAATGGTTTACTTCGACTTGCGCAACTGCCATTGCTCAAAGGCAGCATGCATTCCGCAGGTTTAACCGACATAAGTCCAGTTCAAACAGACAGAAGTACATAGAAGCTAGAAGTAACGTTAAGAAAGAAATAGCGACAGCTAAGAGGGAATTTACGGAAACCACTAAAAAACGCATCGAAGCACAAAAACTAGGAACTCGTGACTTCTGGAAAATCTACAACAGTGTAATAAATAATGGGCAATCAACAATCCCCCCACTAACCAAGAATCACGAGGTTCTTTGCTCAGCAACCGAGAAGGCTAACATGCCTGCCAGTCGGTTTGCCTCAAACTCCACACTGGACCCTCTAAACCACCGCCTACCTCAATTTCCTATGCGGACAGACGCCACACTAGACGATCTGATAACCACCCCTTCTCAGGTGCATGCTATCATAAAAAACTTTGACACTTCCAAAGCATGTGGACCCGACCTCATCCCAGCTGTGCTATTAAAAAAGTGCTCAGCCGAAGTAGCTCCAGTTCTCTCCAAACTCTACAACAAATGCCTTAATGAATCTTGCTTTCCGGGCTGTTGGAAAACTGCTTCTGTAGTACCAGTATTCAAGAATTTTGGCGAAAGAACTGACCCATTAAATTATCGCCCTATTAGCCTCCTCCCACTTTTTGTCAAAATATTTGAGACTGTAATTAACCATGCTCTAGTCCAGCACCTTACAGATGCTAAACTTCTGACCGACCAACAATATGGATTTAGACAAGCCCGTTCCACGGCAGACATCCTCACTGTAATCTCTGAACGCATATACCATTCACTGGACAAAGCGGGAGAGGGCAGACCGGTAGCTCTAGATATATCTAAGGCTTTTGACAAGGTATGGCATGAGGGTCTCCTCAGGAAGATTAGATCTTACGGTATCACTGGTAGAATACTTAACATAATTAAATCCTTCTTAGATGAGAGAAAAATCCAGGTTGTCCTCGACGGTCGTACATCTAAACAATATGATATAAATGCGGGGGTGCCTCAAGGGTCTATCCTGGGACCTCTATTGTTCCTGATATTCATAAATGACCTCCCCGACAAAATTGCCTCTGAGATTGGTATATATGCTGATGACACTACACTCTATGGCAGGCACGACAGGAAAACAAATGAACATATATCTAAAGTAATGGCAGAAACACTAGAGGATGACCTCCAATCAGTAGTGGAATGGGGACAAAAATGGATGGTCACGTTCAATGCCGCCAAGACAAAACTGGTTTCCTTCAATAATTACAAGAAACCTTCTCTACCACCTATAGCAATGGCCAACGACTCTTTATCTGAGAGTACGTCTCTCAAGCTCCTTGGCCTAACGTTTACAGGAAACATGAGTTGGAACAATTACATCGAGGGCATTGCCACGGCCGCTGCGAGGAAGGTGGGCTCTCTCTACCGTGCTAGAAAACTTCTAACACTCGAAAGTATCCTGTACCTCTATAAGGCAACCATTCGCTCATGTATGGAGTATTGCTGTCATATTTGGGCTGGTGCATCGGCTACTAGTCTCTCGCTCCTTGATAGGGTTCAAAAGAGGG
The DNA here is from genome assembly GCF_053919585.1 of Euprymna scolopes. Lineage (NCBI taxonomy): Eukaryota > Metazoa > Mollusca > Cephalopoda > Sepiida > Sepiolidae > Euprymna > Euprymna scolopes. The sequence continues at coordinate 197,438,844 of NC_136484.1, forward strand.
TCGCAAATCTGATAAGCCCTAAACTGGCATCTAAGCTTCAGCCTCTGTCCCATCGTCGAAACGTTGTATCCCTCTGCCTGTTCTACAAGTATTATAATGGTGAATGCTCTGAAGAACTGCAAGCACTTGTGCACCCACGACGTGAACACCCTCGACAGACCCGACAAGCTGCAAAATCCCACCCCCACACTGTAGAGATCCCTAGATGTAAAAGATCTTTCTACTCCAGTAGTTTCTTCCCCAGAACTGCTAGACTTTGGAATTCCATTCCAGGTCACTGCTTCCCCAACTGTACTGACATGCATAAGTTCAACGTGAACCAACATCTCGCTGCCCTAATCCCTACATAGTACCCCAGTAGATGTTTCCCCTGATAGTAGCCCCCTACACCAAAGTGGCAATGTGCCTTGTTTGGGGTGAAAATGTAATAAAAAAAAAGAAGAAAGTCGGACACAAAAGCGATTGTTGAAGATATAAGGATTTCACCAGAAAGAGAGTACAGCAAACAAAATCAAATGAAAAATTAGATAAAAATCGGCGAAAATACATAAAAGTGGAAATATTTAAAACGCCAATAAAATTATAACTGGATTCAGGATCCGATATTTCTATAATCAACTTGAATACATGGAAAAAGTTGGGCAAAACAACCATAATGAAAACAAGTAAATCAGCTCGGACGGTAACAGGTAGTGAGATAAAATTAAAAGGGATTACGAAGAAATTAAAAATGTTCGTATTGAAAAATAGCGAAAATCTGTTTGGAATAGATTTGATTGAGAAATTTGGACTGTGGGATAAGTCAATCAATACATTCTGTAAAAAAATAGAATATACTACTCCAACCACAGGAAATATAAAAGAGGACTTAAAAAAATTAATTCCTGAAGTATTCATGACTAAATTAGGCCGTTGCAATAAATTTAAGGCCTCGGTTGCACTTAAAGAAAACGCCAGCCCAATTTTTAGAAAAAAGCGAAATGTTACGTTTGCTGGATTGGAAAAGATTAATAAAGAATTAGACAGATTGGAACAGACAAGCATACTATCAAAAAATGGAACACAGCGACTGGGCAGCCTCCACCGTATATGTAAAGAAAAAGAACGATGAAATCAGAGTGTGCGCAGACTTTTCGACAGGTCTAAACTACATATTACAAGATTACCAGTAACCGCTACCAAGCCCAGAGGAAATATTCACAAAATTGAATGGTGGTAATATCTTCTCCAAGATAAACTTGAGCGACGCGTATTTACAAATACCGGTCGAGGAGAATTGCTCAAAAATACTATGCATCAACACGCATAAGGGATTGTACAAATACAACCGGTTGCATCAAAGTAGCGCCTGCCATCTTTCAGCAAGCGATGGACACCATGCTAAGTGGTATTGAGTGCGCATGTGCATACCTGGACGACATTGTTATCAGTAGCAAATCCCTAGAAGAATAAGGAGCATTTAAAACAAGTATTCACTCGAATACATGAATTCGGGTTTAAAGTAAAAGAAAATAAATGCGACTTTTGCATGAGCGAAATTAAGTATCTTGGACATATAATAAATAAACATGGGCGACGTCCAGACCCAGAAAGATCTGCGGCAATAAAAAACATGCCAGCACCTAATAACGTAACAACTTTGCAGAGTTTCTTAGGACTCGCAAATTATTACCACTCGTTTATTGAAGGGATGCATAATTTGCGAGCTCCTTTAAATGAGCTGCTAAAAAAGGACACACCTTGGAACTGGACGCAAGAATGTCAAACCACTTTTGACAAAATAAAGAACGCACTAACATCTGAATTATTTCTAACTCACTATGAAACAAAATTAAATATAGTCGTCGCTAGTGATGCTAGTTCCTACGGCGTAGGAGCATGCATTCAACATATCATGCCTAATGGATCTAGAAAGCCGATAGCTCATGCTTCGAGAACGCTGCTTCCAGCAGAGAAGGCGTATTCACAGATTGAAAAAGAAGCGTTGAGTATAATCTTTGCAGTAACTAAATTCCACCGATATTTATATGGTAGACATTTTATACTTGAAACCGACCATAAACCATTAGTCACAATCTACGGATCAAAAAAAGATTGCCTGTATACACCGCAAATAGATTGCTGCGCTGGGGTACGATCCTACTGAATTACGATTTCCAGATACAACATCTAGCATCGAAAAAGATTAGCCATGCGGATGGACTTTCAAGACTGATACCACAGAAACATAATTTGGAAGAATCAGTGATTGCAGCAATTGTGAAAAATATGGTATCAAACATCATTAAAGAACTACCGGTAACATTATCGGACATTAAAAGAGAAGCCGATAAAGATGAATACATAAATGATATAAAAGAAAAAATTATAAATGACAAAAAGGTTCAGGAAATTTTGTCCATATGTAACGATGTGTTATTATATAGCGAGAGAGTAGTAATACCTAAAACGTTGCAGAAGAGGATTTTGAGAGACTTCCACACAGGACATCCGGGGATAAATCGGATGTAGTCTCTAATGAGAAGGTACGTATACTGGCGTAACATGGACATCGACATAGCTACAACAATAAATAGATGTAAAGGATGCCAGTTAGCGGCAAAATCCCCACCTATAGTACACAAACCTTGGCCGAAAACCGACCACCCATGGTCGAAAATCCATATGGACTTCGCTGGTCCAGTAGGAGAAAATTACTACTTAATTGTAGTAGATAGTTACACAAAATGGCCTGAGGTAATGTGTTGCAGGAATCCAACGACGAACAACTCAATAGGATTCCTACACGAGTTATTTGCACGATTTGGTGGACCAGACACATTGGTCACTGACAATGGAACTTAATTCACATCCACAGACTTTAAGGAATTTTGTGACACGTTCCAAGTAAAGCATATCACTACTCCTCCGTACCATCCAGGCCAAACGGCCTCGCGGAGAGGTTCGTGGACACGTTAAAACGAGCGTTGAAAAAATCCATTTGGATACCAACGGAAAAAGCTTTGCAACAATTCTTGCAAATATATAAGATAACACCGCACCCTAATACACCGTCAAACATATCACTAGCTGATTTAATGTTTGCCAGAAAGGTGAAATCGGCGTTTGATAAACTATTGCTAAGGCAGGCAATTGTCCGAAACACTACACACATGATAAGAAAGAAATATAACTTGGGAGATCGAGTATATTTCAAGTGTTACAGGAATAACACCTCTTATTGGGAATGTGGAGTAGTGGATAAACGCATTGGTGATTGTACATACATGATTAAAGGTCCACAAAATATAATTAAAAGGGACCTGAACCAAATAAAAAAAACCCCGCCACATTCAAAATGGTGATTATACAACAGCAGTCGAAGAGGAGGAAACCATGGCCATCATATACGAATCCTTTAATTTGGAACCGCCTCAATATACACCTTAGCCCCGAAGGTCAGGTATAAAAAGGAAGTTTAATGAACCATTTATGTTAAATCCTAAGAGAAAAAGATATTGAAATCTGTGTGACTTCAAATCTTGGGAGGAGGGTGTTACGGTGGCACCCACTCATTTACATATGTGGATAATATTACACATAAATAACACGACTCGGTTAGTCTGAGTGTGTGTTAACCAGAAGCCACCTAAGGCCGAGCCGAGAGCAGATATGTTCTCCAGCCAAGACTCTCTTAACTGACAACCATTATGTAAATATACTGTAAATATACTTTTTCTAATACATTCTTATTGATCTACCTTTGTTTGTTGAGTCTTCATTTGTATTGCCTTGTACGTTATTTGGTTCAACCTGCAAACATAACATATTCATACACACAACGTCACATGAAGCCTTTTTTAGAGACCCATAATATAACAATGCTCCCCGTTTCCTTCTTCTCTCAATGAACCATCGGCATGTGGTGGCATCGCTTGCCAGGAAATGTAACTTGGTTTGTTTGCACTGTGAGGAAGTCTCTGAGAAAGAATCTTTTCATCTTTCTACAGCACTGCCGTCTCTCTTGATGTAAACGATAGACCCATTTTATTTTGAAGATGTTCATCTGTTGCTTGCTTGACGGATGTTTGTTCGGGTTTTAGACGTCATAAATTCTCCGCAAGGAATTATCTAATATGAATAACCATCATGCTAAAATTGAAATCCTGTTAAAAAAGTAGTGAACAGCACATAATTTTTAATATTAAAAATATATTATCTATTTATTCATTTTCTGCTTTCACAAAAAAACAGATAAAATTCAAGACTCAGTTGAGCTGGGTTTCGCGCACGAAGTCGAAATTTTAAAAATCATCTCTCTCACTTTCTCTGTCTCTGTCTCTTTCTGTCTCTCTCTCGGAGAGAAACTAGAGAGTGAGAGAGAAAGAGAGAAAGAGAGAGAGAGAGAGAGAGAGAGAGAGAGAGAGGGGGGGAGATAAGTGAAAGAAAAAACACAAAACACGCATACATAACAACAAGAAAAGTTAAAAAGTTCGCCGGCAGTTCCGTTTCTAAAACCTTAATGAAATATGGGTCAGCTAACATTGATTTGACCAGCTGACCAGAGTTGGAAGCGAACACTTTTTGTCATCAAGCTGTCAACTTTTGTTGAGCGAGGAGTTGCTGTCTTCCCCATCTTTTGATGTCGCAATAATACTTTCGCTACTTTACTCGAGTAAAGAGAAAGTCAAACACGAGGCTTTTAAAAATAGGGCGCACCAGCTCTCTCAAAAGTGTACTTATCAACGTAACACTGACACATTGAAAAATTTCAAGATAATAAATAAGTAAACGCCCCAAATACTTCCTCATTAAACTTAGACCACTATTATTATTAATGTACATTTAAATAAAATATAAAGTATTTAAATTTCAGTTTTTATACATATCGCATACAATACACATTTTACTTTGGTTTCTTATATAGTGAATTTCTGTGTGTGTGTCCGCCTCATCTCGACTAGTGTTTTATCTATATAAATTCTATGCTCGTATATACGTTATCACATTTCACGCCTAGTATTTAGTAAAAATATTTATTGTTAGTTTATTTGTAATTTATTAAAATATCGAATTAACATATTTTGGTTCTATTATGTAATTATAATCATAGTAATAACAATTATTGTTATTCTTGTAAATGTTTACTTTATTTTTATTTTACGTTTTTTCAAATATTTTTCAAATAATTTTAAAAAGATTTTTAAAGAATTTTTTCATTTGGTTATTTTTTTTATTTTATCAATAAAAAAAAATTAGAAATTATTTTTTAGTTTCTTTAAACATTTTCAATATTTGTACTTTTAATATTATTTTTCTTCCAGTGTTTTTCTTTTGTCTGTTGTTTGTTATTATGTGCATGGTGTGTCCTTCTTCTCGAATTACTGTTTACTGAGTGTAAATTATACTGTAAATAGAGGAAAAAATTTAAAGCATGTTGAATTTTAACAAGCAGAATGTTAATTCGCTGAAAAAACTCTAACATCAAGAAAATAATTACAGAAAATGACAACCTTTTGCAGAAGAAGGAATTAGCTACAAAACAATGTTTGAACTCATCTCTTGCCGATGGTTTTGTGTATGTTTTTTATGGTTTGTATGCATCTTTCCCACAAATATTCCGTATCAGAGAGAATGCAGGGAAATACTGCGTAGTTGAATATTGGAGATGGCAAATTTCTCTTACTATTCATGAAACAGAATGAGTCAATGAAATAACTTGCCGATACTTACAAATATCCTAGCATTCTCTGAATAAATTGCTTTAAAAACCTCATAGGAGTTGATGAACCTAACTAAGATATATACGAAAGATAACATAACACACCATAATGCATCAACTAATCACATTTAACTCTGAAGAACATGCAAATAAGACGTACACCTTTTTTTCGTAGTAAAATCGAAAGGTCTCCGCGAACTCAACGCGGGGCAAGACCTCAATGCCCGGTTGTCTTCCTTGAAGAATCCCAAAACCAGAGCGCCTAAGCTCCGCCAGAGTAAACCTCACTCCTAAATGGAAGTTCTTGCAATTACAATCCAGAATATAAAGTTTAGTGATGAATTGCCTAACATGAGAAGGGTTTCGAGAACGGAGAATGCCACCCGGATCCAAAAGACAAGGAAATGCAACGACTTTTCAGAGAGATCCTGCAAGAAATGTAATTCTGTTAAGCAGGATTATACCTGTAAGTTCTTCATTATATTTTAGCTTTTCTTCCCACATCGTCATGGCGTTTTTATTAATGAAGGTGAATATCAAAGTCACCACTTAGAGAAGGCTGGAAATAACGGCTGAAACGTGCAAAGTCAATGTAAGGAATATAATCTGTATCAAGGGCTATAGAAACATTCACGCGAGTTTATGCTAATTGCTGTAAATGCTTGCTCAGGCATAGCATATCTACATCAGCGAAGCATTTCTGTAATAGTATGGCAGGAGAAATTGTTGATTTCCTATTATATGTTGATTGACATATTATAAATTTTCCCAAAATTGCGAGTTCCTTATTTCTATGACTCAATGCGGTTTCTGATAATTTCAGTATGCTTTCTTTAGGTTACAGCCATTTGACTCTTATAATTATTTCTAGAAATTACATTTTTCCCTTGTACATGACTGATAGCGAATAAATCTGCGGAATGTATGCTGCATTTGTGCAATGGCAGCTGTAAAAGTTGAAGTTAACCATTGAGAAGAGTGAGGCTTGCTATAGAATTTTCGTGTTGAATTATGTGCTTCAATTGCTGTATTTATTCATTAATTTACATATGTTCCAGTAATTTAACATAACTGTTTCGTGTACGGTCGTTTGTGTGACGATATAGATTTCTGTTGATATCAAGTTTTTTTTTCCATCAGTACAGGGAATACACACCAAGTTGAAGTTATAACATGGCATGAAGACTAGAGTATAGTGCCCTCTCAGTTATACAGTAATTTGAGAAAATTAGAGAGGTAGGGATATGGTGATTTCAGCCTCTTTCTAAGAGTATACAAAGCAATGAAATCGAACATAAAAAGGGATAACAATGGAGAAAACGAATGTTAAAAGTACAGGTACCGAAAAGCATACACCAATAGAAGTTACAACTAAATAATACTTTTCAAAGGAGGAAAATATAGAATTATGAGAATTTATAGTGAAAAATAAATTAATAGATATAGTCAAAATTAATTAGATTGAAGAATTATTTAATTTAAAGAACGATTCCAAGAAAAATGATCATAAAGCTTATAACTTAATAAATATTTAAAAATAAAAACACAGCAATCTCTCTCGCTACACACACACACACACACACGCGCGCACACACACACACATATATATATATATATGTCTAAAAATCTTTTAGTAATCTATATATCTAAAAAGGTGAGAATGTTTGTGAGGACACTTCTCGACGAATTTTTTTATCTACACTTGAAATTTTGTACATAGGATAGTCAGACATGTGGAAAACATTTAAATCCGTTTTCATGCAGAAAAAAGGGCAGCTAAGGGGTAAAAGTTGAAAAATTGGTACGTCAGGGTCAGGGTCAGGGTTGGATTTTTATTTGTTTGTCAACTGCTTCACGAATACGTATGTGCGGCCGTGAACCATGACAGTTTCTTTATGTTAAGAATAAAAAGGTTGGAAAACACTGTGTAAAAATCATGCCAAGCTGGTCTAATGATTACCGTACTTGACTCACTGTCTTTAGGTATTGTTTTCGATCTCAGCTCGAGTATTTTTTTTTACTTACAAGTGAACAGTTAAAAAAACATAATACTCGCATGCACATATCTCAGTTTCTGTATTAATTAAAATATAATATTTATGCGTGTTTTACAACCGGGCAACGCCAGGAGGTCTGCTAGTTTATAAATAAATAAAAATGTATTTTTTAATTCCTAGGGATACTAAGTTCAATATATCGCACACTTATTACTGATATAATCCGATAACCGCTAGAAAATTAACAGTTGAAAAAGGTGATTTAACTACATACGAAACAGTTAAAAATAAGAGACCTTAAATTCATTTGTGAAATAGAAAACGGGGATCATCAATTTGTTTACTATGTACATGGTTACTTCCGTCAATTGCTTTTATTCATTAGGTGGTTTTTGTTGTACTCGTATGTATCGTCGAGGATCGAAACCAAACGTCAGGAATTGAAGTCGGACTTAACCACCTATTCCCCATCACATTCACCGCTATCTCCGATAACCTGTCAGACTGAAACGCATATTTTGATCCCACCTCCCACTGTCTAACCCTCACGCTTCTTCTCTAATTATATATTTTTTTACGGTTTATTCAAGATAAAAGATTCATTATAAACGACAACAACAAACAAAACATTTTCTAGGTTACATTGCACCAGGCTGGGCTCATACGAGTCGGTTTAGGCCTGGGTTGGGCCGCGTTGCACACATGTGGTGTGAATTATTAACACAACCTGTACTCGAATGAGTCGTCGTATTCATCCGAGATTTTTGTTCAAATTCGGGTTTCACACTTCGCGTACGCACCCTTTTTTCAGTCGGCTTTCATAAACTTGAGGGCACGTTCGGCTTGTGTTTGAAAGTGTTTTTTTAATTTGTGTCATTACACAATTATATATATATATATATATATATATATATATATATATATATATATATATATATATATATAAATCGGTAATAAAAAATAAAATATATATACATATATAAAGAGAGAGAGAGAGAGAGAGAGAGAGAGAGAGAGAGAGAGGGAGAGAGAAAGAGAACTGGCAAAAACGCTGCTCTCCGCCGCTGTTGCCGCCCTACACTGGATTCTGTGGTCAGGTCTTCTTTCTGCCGCATAATAATGGCCATCGGCAGCACACTTGTAGGATCGCCCGTTCGGCTTCGTTTTGTGAACAGGTGATCCAGTTTAACAATGAATTAAATGCCTTCTGCTTATATTCATTGAAAAACGCATATTTATTTATAGATGAATTAAATATAGATAGATAGGTAAGTATAACGGGAATAGATATGCACGAACTGTAGGTGATTAATCTATAAATAATAAACGTGCTGAGCTAGATTGATAGTTAGTCGAACATATGCACACACGCGAGCGCTTACATACACACACACAAACACACACACACACACACACACACACACACAGGTACATGGTAGAAATTGTTTCACAATAAATTCATTCGAAAACAAAGATTAGATTTAAACTGTTTAAGAACAAACTCCTGCTGTTTTGTTTTAAGAGATATTAAGCTTTTTCCGATCATTTAAAGCTGAATCACGTTGGATTCTTTAAGAAAAGGCACAATTCTTTTTTTACCTTAGAAACATGATTCTTTAAAACATTCTTCTTTGGAAAACATTCTTTAACAAAACCATATTCTTTCGACGCTTTTCGGCATATCGACCTTTTTTAAGCTAATTTAAATTGAATTACTAAGGAAAAATATTCTTTACAAATAGTATTCTTCAAATACATTCTTTAAAAAAATTCTTATGAAAAAAAAAAGTATTTTTAAATAAAAAAAAAACTTGTTTAGGTGTTTTTACGGCATATCATCCGTATTTAGTTAATCTCACGCCAAATCAATTTTTTCTTTTTCTAAATATTTAGTCACAGAGCTGTTTTTTAAATTTTTCAGATTACTGTAAAACCTCTGTAATGCGTGTATAAATTCTCTTTACGAGTAGCAACCTTGGAAATTACTTTAATGTATTTGTTCCACTTAATGTTGTCTGGGAATTTTAAGCCTGGGAGATTGGGAGAAATACTTTCAGGTAGTGTATCATTAGACATGTCAATCAATGGTTGAAGAGTTTTTTTTAATTATTAAAGGAAAATAATTTTAGTCTTGGTAGGACCACCTGAACTAAGAAAGATTTGATTATGTTACGCATACGTCAAGTAATACCACGCGATTTTATTTTCACACGAAGGCTTTAGTCTACTGACTTAGTCTTTCATGCCTTATCTAGTGCATAGTATAAATGTTCGGAGGTTACAGCTACTAGATCTAGGATATCTAGTAATTATTTGGTATTAAAAACCGTTTTATTCGTGTCGTTTTTAAAGTGGAAGTCTGTTAGCTGTTTCAATGCAAAACTATATAAATCAAGTGGAGTCTAAAATTTAAGATTGATATCCTGATTAGTCTGACACCTCAAAGAAAAAAACAAATTCTGTCATAGAAGGCAGAATAATGCAGAGATGTAACGAAGAGACTCAAACTGAAGCACCTTATGCTATGCAGTTCCACTTTTATTAACTCAATATATGTGTATTAATATATACATATTTTTATACATGTAATATGTTATTGCTTGCATTAGCCGGTCACATGTCATATCCCTTATGCTATATTTCGGGACGTCTTCCCTTCGTCAGGAATGTGTTCGACTTTCAAAAGTGAATGGTGAGTTTTATTGTAAACCGAGCAAGATCTCAGAAATTGGAAACTATTATTTATTTTAGAGGCATAACTTACTAATACCGGGCGTGTGTTGGTAATTAATATCACTTATAGTTTTTTCATTACATTTTACCTTACTTATTTATATTTGCTTTATTAACCAGCCTTTATTCGTTTATTTTTATTATTTTTTATTATCTTTTATTATTTTTTTTTCAAGCCAAAAGAAAAAGACAGATGTTTCTTGATGGTTATACGTCTAAACAACATGATATTACAGTTCTGAATTCTTTAGATAATGTATGAATGTTTGTATTTAGATTAATCGGACAATTGTTCTCATCTTAAGTGTTATCCGCACAACCTTTCGGTCGATGTTACTTCCGTCATTCGTCAGGTATTTACGTAACCATGTTTTGATAGGAAAAAGGAGGTAGCTCTGCATTCTAATGTTTCGAATTTTTTTTATGTAGTTAGAAGTAAGTTTACACGAATTATAAAGGAGCCAAAGGAGTATACTTTTTACTTATGATAAAATATTTAATTAAATCCATCAACCAATTGTAAGTTCTTAGAAACATAATATTTAAGAAACTAAGAAGTTGCTGGTTTCAGTATGGTTAATCGCGTGTTATCCATTTTTTTTTAACCGTATGTAGATTTTAATTTTTAATTTTTGATATGCTATCATTATACCTAATGAGAGATAAAAAAAGGTGGGGGGGGGCAAAAAAGATAGCTTGCCGTTTTCTTGCTTTCTGTCCTTAATGGTTGTTTGTCTAATCAACGTGTATGCTCTATCGGTCGATCCTTAACCTGTATTGTTTCTATTCTTCATAAACGACGTTTGTGATGAAACTTTTTCTGAGATAGGTCTATTTACTAATGACACTACTCTTTACTCTCGACATGTGAGTGAAATGAATGCGCACATATCCAAGTAAATGAGCAAATTCTTAGAAAGTTACATAAATAAATCGTAAAATTTAATTCTAATAAGACAAAGCTCCTTTCATATAACAATTATCAGAGACCTTTTACATCAACAATTACCAGAACTTCCGACTAAGAATTTTCTGTTTCATCTTCCTTGTCTCTTCCCTTTCTCTCTGTGTCTTCCCCCCTTTCCCTCCTTTTCTCTTTCATCTGGCTGCAAATTTCACATCCCCTGATCCCTCCCTGCTTTTCTCTTTCTTATTTATCTGTTCATTTTCCTCCCGTTTAAATTATCAATCATTTGTTTCTCCCTTCCTTTTTCCTCTCTTCTCTCTCTCTTTTCTAATAAATACAAAACGGTTGTAAATTATGTGATATGTTATTACTTATTCCAGTTGAACGCTAAATCTCGACTAGCCCTTCTCGTTTGATAAAACCCTTTTGGTTTCAAATAAATTAGTATTGAAATCGAGCTAAGTTGGTGGTGTGCTTTTCTTTCAACATGAATACACATACACACACATACACACACACGCACACACACACACACACACACACACACACACACACACACACACACACACACACACACACACACACACGATATCTCAAGATATCTCACTACTGATGCAATTCTCTATCTATATAAAAGCCAAGTACGTCTAAAGATGGAATACTGTTGCCATATCTGGGCAGGAGCTGCTAAAAACAGCCTATCCTGCCTTGACAGAGTACAAAATAGACTTCATGGCTTAGTGGGGGATGCCCTTTTCTCTACCCTGCAACCTCTCTCCCACAGAAGAGACGTTGCGAGCCTATCCTTGTTTTATCGTTAAAACACACACACACACACATACACACACACGCACACACACACACACACACACACACACACACACACACACACACATATATATATATATATATATATATTATCTTATTCTATTTTTCGGCACTATCGGATATTTTAATTTCTTGTGTTCCTGCCTCTCATTAATTACATATTTAAGGTATACATAATTTATTTTAAAATGTTCATATTTTCATATTTATTTTTCAAAGGTGTTTATATTATAGTTAAAAATGGAAGGTCGTATATGCTTATTTCGTTTTCTTATCTCACGATTTCGAATGTCAGTAGATAAATTTGTCAGTTTATTAACTGTGGGGAAAAACAAACAGTAAGTCTTCTGAATGGATCAATAAAGTATATGTATCTTCTATATTGAAGGAGGGGTATAAATGTAAACTCCTATAATTTAGGGATTGATTATATTGAGTGGCATGAAAACTTGTAATGATGTTTTTTTTTAAATTTTTGAATGATTTAAGGTTATGTTAATGTGTCGATTTTTTTCGGGTTTTATTTATTCTTCAACTATTTTCATTTATATGAATTTTTATATAACGTTTTGCTCATGAGGTCCTTTTGTTCTTTTTATACTTATTTTCATCTCGAACAAGGCACACTGATATTTATATCTAAAGGACTACTATGCAAGACCAAAAGCTACAGAAACACTATGTGGGGAGCTGAGTAGCAAAGTGTCTGCTAACATTACACTTGAACTTTTGCATGTCAGTACAATCAGGGAAGCAGAGATCTGAGGATGAATTATAAAGTTTATCAGTTTGAGGAAAGAAATCATTAGAGTAGATGGCTTTCCATCATCATAGTATCTCTACAGTATAGGAGTGGGATTTTGCTACATGTCGGGTAAGTCGAGGGTATTCATGCTGAGGAGGTAGCAGCATTTCCAAAATGGGATATGGGGTGGATTTTGATTGCTAGTGTGGAAGCTATTAAGTTTGAGACCCTTCTTTTGGATTCTAAGAGCGAGAGACTAAGAGCGAGAGACTAATGACATATGTACCAGTCCAGATGTAGCAAAAAATACGCCATGCGTGGGCAAATATTTGCTTTGTATAGATATAGGATATTCTCAGGCGTAAATAACTTTCTACCACAGTTATATTCTTCGCAGTAGCCTTAGAAATGCTCTTAAAGTATTTGTTCCAACTCATGCTGTATATGAATGTTAGGTCGAGGAGTTTGAATGAAAAACTTTCAAGTAGCGTATTACTAGTCATGGTAACTAGTGATTGAGAAGGTTTCTTGTAACTGTTAAACGCAAGAAGCTTATCTTGATAAAATTGAACGTTATCATCCATTTACATGTACATTCCACTATAGATTGGAGTCTTCTATATGGTTTCAGCCATTCCTTTAGATATGTTTTCATTCGTGTTCCCTCCATTTAGGGCTATAGATCGTGGCGTCATCAGCAAATATATTACTCTCGAAGAATGAGGTCATTTATAGATATCGGAATTTATAAAGGTCTACGTACCGATACCTGTGGCACACCCGCATTTATATGGTGTTGTTTTGACGTACAACCATCAACGACAGCCTTACTCTTTCCTCAGAAGGATTTGATTGTACTAAGTATTCGTCTGATAATATAATATGATTTAATTTTCATGAGAACACTTTCGTGCTAGACAGTGACACAAGCGTTAGATGTATCTAATGCTATTGCCGTAGCCTCCCCTGCTTTATCCAGTGCATTGCATATACGTTAGGCATTACAATTTGGATATCTGCAGTAGAGCAAGCTTGCCTAAATCAATTTTCTTCGGACGGAAAGAATTTATTATCTATAAGGTGGTAGACTAGTGCTTGATTGATTAAGGACTCAAAGATTTTTTGATGAGAGAAAAGGAGGCGATAATTAAGTAGATCCGTTCTTTCACCAGTAGTAACCTATTATGTTTTATTTTGTTCTGTTTATCACTTTATTATCGTACTAGCCAGGGTGTCCGGTCTTGTCCCGTGGAAAAATAGGCTTAAATATATTTTAATTCATGCATATTTCGTACTTATTATATAGAGACAATTCTCTCTTGAATATTATACTGTACCTTGCATTGGTCTCAAAATATTAAACAATGACTTGAGTGCCATCAGCTAGAATTGAAACCAAAACATTTAGCGCTCCAGTGTCGTCCTACTGTTTGAGACATTGATAGATAGATGATGAGAAAGATGTAAAACCACTTCAAAACATAAATTAATTTGTGCATGCGCAAAAGTAATAGAAATATGTCAGGAAGTTTAAATGACATTGTCGACTTGCCTACATGAATCTGTACGCGTCATTTATCCATTCAAACAGAGATGTTACTCATTATAAAAAACCATTGGTGTATGATTACTATGTTCTGTTAATTTCAGTGTTATGATGCGAGCAGTAGTTAAGGAGTTTATCGGTTGAATATTTTCCCGCAGATACATAAATACATTTACTGTTTTATATGTATGTATGTATGTATGTATGTATATATATATATATATATATATATATATATATATGGAGAAGTATGATTTTGATAATAAGACCGCGGTATTTTATGGAAGGGACTACATCTTCTGTTTCATTTTTTTATTGTAGCGGTGAGTTTTGAAGCGTATTTGTTTATCTTCTTTCCCTACACATTTATTAGACACACATTACCATGTATATTGTCCAAAAATAACAAATCTTAAAGGATACTGGTAAAGCTGCGCTCTCAAAGGACTGCAATTTTTTTTATTACCACTAGACTGGATATAGAATTTTATATTACCAGAGTTACGGCAAGAATGTGAGGATAATTTTGAAATATTACTATTCACAGTGCAGTAGGATAAATACTTTTAAAGAAAGCGAATCAAGAAAAAAACACATTTTCTATCAAAGTTAATATTATATTAATTACAGATATAAATGACAAAATTTTTTATTCCAAAACACATCATGTTGACGCTTTTATATTTTATTCCTTTACATCAGTTGATCCTTATAGTTCTTGACAGTGTATGTTTCGTAGCGCAAAGCCAATCACTTAATAATTATCTCAATTAGTGAATCTACTATGACTTTAGCTTTAATATACGACAGTATAAATTTATGCGTAAACTTTAAGTATTTACTTTCAAAGTGCTCAATACATAGGTAGAGCTAGTTAGTAAGTTATAAAATATATATGGCGATTAAGCCTTTCATCCCATCTAGGACTCTTCAGGTTTATATATACATTCATTTAATTTAGATCACGCGAAAATTATAAAATACGTGATAGATAGGCATAAAAGAAGATTTTTAGAATCAGCACTAATATTAAACACTAATACTATTACGCAATGAAAGGCCTTCTACCATTTAGCCCCTAGTATAGGGAAAATAATAATCAAAGAACAAAAAATATAAAAACAGATATTGGTTAACGGTTTTTACTTAATCCTTAAATAATTTAAACAAAATAAATAAGTTTAGAGGGGAAAAAGTGTACATATTTATTTAACGTATTTTTAAAAGTGTATATATAGACATTGAACAACCCAACCATGCATACACACGCATAGTTTCCTTCCCGATATGGGTAGGATTCTAACACTGTTTTTTTTTTCATTTTCGTATGGTCTATGATTGTTTTCTTTTCTTTCAGTTTTCCTATTAATATCATGAAGATGTCCTTTGCAATAGGGACAAAACGTTGATCATTTCATATATATATATATATATATACATATATATATATATATATATATATATATATATATATATATATATATATATATAAAGAATACCCGAATAGTCTAAGACTGAAACGAAAAATCACAATACTAAAATCTAAGAATCCAAAAAATAAATATCAAAATAGAATGAAAGCATGTCTACCCTTATTTCTCCCTCCCCCTCCTCACACATACACATTAGTAACGACCTTGGATAACAGTCACCTTCCTAGGGAAGCAAATAAACTCATAATACTATAAAACAGTACACACATTTTAAAACCAATAAAAGAAAACACACATACATACAGACACACACATCCTACCCAAAAGGAAAAGAAAAAACACAAGCAGAAAGAGAGAGTGAGAGAGAGAGAGAAACACAATACAGGAGTGACCACAGCCCAATAAAAGAGTAATAAAAATTGAACATTCCAATGAATAGTAGACACTTACACGTTTCCACCTCTTGGAAACACTTCAAATGAACTACGAAAATGCTATTTTTACATCTCCAACAGATTTCGAAAATAAATTCTGAAGAGGACGCTTCACAAAACGTCTGAAACGTGTTAAAAACGATTTCAATGATTTAAAAACATTATTACAATGATCTAAACATAATTCTCAATTAAAAAACAAGACACGGAATAATAAAATAATGTTAAAAAATACACATTGTTGGTGACTACCTCTTATTTAAATATATATATATATATATATATATATAAATATATATATATATATATATATATATATATATATATATATATATATATATATATATATATATATATATATATAAAAGCCGTTAATTTATGTGTGATGCGCCTGAGGTGTTCCGGGCACTGTTGTTAAACACTATATTGCTAAGCTTATTTTATACGTCCGCTGATTTGACATAATATAGAAATTAAATCCTCTATTTTTCCTATGATAATTAATGGTGGCCTGGAGGGTGAATACAAGGTTCCAGAGTCAAATGTGATTCGACAACTGGGTTCGAATCGTTCGACCAGCAGTAAGTATCATTTCCTAGATTCAAGATTATATAAGCATGAAACAATAGTGTCTGAAAATAAGAAAAATATGTAAAATAGGAAATAAAAAGTAAAAACTATATATGTATATATATATGCACGCATACATATATATGCATGAATTATCTTATATATATATATATATATATATATATATATATATATATATATATATATATATATACTAGCAGAAGTACCCGTCGTTGAATGGGTTCAAAAACAGCCTACAGAAAATTGACAGTGATTGATGAAAGTATGATAGGTTATGAAAAGGAGGGGGTTGTAAAGAGATAGGTTTTGATACTCAAACATTTTACCCTAAGCAAAATATGATGAAAGTAAAGATAATTTTCGCGAAAAAATATTTTTTATATCAACTTTGTTTCCATTCGTAGCCAAGAGCAAAATGATGTTTCCTTACAAAGAGAAAATGTTATATATATAATAATATAAATATACAAGAAATAAATGTTACCATAGTCAATAAAAGTTACTTTACTGGTAGAAAAGTTCATTGGTTTGTATTTTAAGTAGTTTGTAATTTTTTTTTTTTTAATTCACGAACCGTTTTAAAAAATCAAAATGACAGCGGCTTTGAAATGGAGAGCCCTGTTTTAAATTTGAAGGAGGGACACTAGCAGTATCAGAATTTTTGTAGGAATTTTTGACACTCCTAACACGAAACTGGGAATACAATATAAAAATCTCGGAATTTCTCTGTTAAAAGTGGGTTATTTATTTTCTTTATGGATTATACTTCCAAAATAAACTATTACAGTTGTTTTAAAAGTAATAGAAATATTTTTTTAAAACAGTAATGAATTTTCCGAACTCAATATTTTTCAATTTTTAAACTTTAAAAATCTATCAAAATTTTTCTATTGATTCTATTTTTACGATATTTTCAGGGTCAATGTGAAATTTTATGTTCTTTCCAATAAATCGAATATAATATTTTAGACAAACGTTTTTTTTTTAATTCACGAACCCCCCATCCCAATTTTTAAGTGTCTATTAAAAAGTAAATAATTAATTTAGTCACCCGAAAGTAAATAATTAATTTACTCACAAATTGAAGAGAAAAGGTCAATACATTATATATTCAAATTTAAAAAAAAAAAACATAGTGTTCTTTTAGAATTTTACCTGTAAAGTTTGAAGTTTAAAACCTTTTTTTAAACCATGTTATTTGTTTTTTTTTTTAATGGAACCTTGGTCCTTGCTCCTTTAATTGAAAACAAAATTAGGGCTTGAATTACATTTTTCGAGGAGTTATAAGCTTGGAAAGACAGGGGGTCGAATAATTCACGCCTCCCATTTTGTAAATGTCTAATAATAATTAATTTAGACCCTGATAAGTACATAATTATTTACTCACAAACGAAGAGAAAAGGTCAATACATAATATATTCAAATTTAAAACAAAAAAAAACAGTGTTCTTTTAGAATTTTACCTGTAAAGTCCGAACTTTAAAACCTTTTAAAAAAAAAACACGTTTTTTTTTGTTTTTTTTTTAATGAAATCTTGGTCTTTGCTCCTTTAATTGAAAAAAAAAATTAGGGCTTGAATTGCATTTTTCGAGGAGTTATAAGCTTGGAAAGATGAGGTGGAATTATTCGCTATTTTCACGAAATTTCTGACACTGCTAGAGGGACACCTGAGCATTCTGTGTTAACAATTTAAGAGAGTTCCGTCAACGTAAGGAATATTTATAAACATTTTAATGTTTTCTGTTATTTTGTGCCTTAGGAATATTTAATTATGGCATGTGTAATTTATATAAAAATTCATTTAAGTAGTTATCGCCTCAAATTTCGTTTGAATTTCGTCTCGCTGAAATGTTTTCAAGTAAAGAGCATTAAAAACTAGTCGTTTGTTGGCTTTTCTGCTAACCACTCTTACTAAATAATATCAAGGAAATATCGAAAAACAAAGAAGCAAAAACAGTTTTGAAAAATAATAAAGCTTTACGTACTTTAGTAAAATAATCCGAAACAGCAAAATGGGACATTAAAAAAGTAAACACGTAATTACTTTAGTTTTTTAAAGCCAAGAATCGATATAAATATGAATAAGAAGAAAATGGCACCATTTACAAGTAGAACAGCTTCGTTTCAGTTGTACAGTATTGAACGGTTTAGTATGGCGCCGTCGAATTCAGGGTTGTACTATTGTAATGTAAAGAACTCGCAGATAGGGTTGTAATCAACTGAATTCCTTCTAGTACACTGACAAAAAAGCTTAAACAGATATATAAATAAATAAAAATAATTTTTTTTTTAAAAGACACATAATCACGTGAGCAGGATTTTTCCCCTTGTTTTGACACGATAACAAGTAACGTTCCTCTGTTTTATTATCAATCTATTTATCTATTTTCGAAAGAGTGCCATGTGCAAGTGGAGAAGGAAAGAAACAGAGGTATGCAAAATTTGTGTCGAGAATTGTCGAAAGTTTCGACTTTTGGGGGGGGGAGGGCTTTCACTTTAATAAGAACGTGAATTTATGAGATAAATGTATTCGACAAAATATGATTCAACTCAAAATTAAGATTACAGTTAAGGTGTTATTGTGGACCCTCACGCCTTTTAAAAAACCTTGTAAAACTTTGTGACATATTTACATTCTATGGAGGTCAGGCGCGAACGGACACCCCATAATTTTATTATACCGTATTTCTTCAAACTGTAACATAATTATCAAAGTATACTTACGCAGATAGATATGGAAAGCCTTTATTAAAGTGTGTGCCTATTTTCATTCTATGGAGGCCAGGCGCGAACGCAGACCCCACAATTTTATCATACCATCCCTATTTCAGTTAAAACATACTTATCAAAGTAGTCTTATGTACATCTATATCAAAAACACTTGTAAACTTTTTTTAATTTTTATATTTCCATACTTTGTGGACAGGCACGAACGCAGACCCCACAATTTTAATGAACCATCGTTCTGCCAGATCAAATATACCCATTCCTGTGTCTCGATACATCTCCTATCATTATATGTAATCAGTTTTTTTTTAAATAGTCAATCATATAGGATCCTATTCGTGACCAGACACACACACATTCAGCTTTATATATATATATATATATATATATATATATATATATATATATATATATGTGTGTGTGTGTGTGTGTTAGTGTGTGTGTGTGTGTGTGTGTGTGTGTATCGTGAAAATACATTGACCTTTATTCTAGTGTGAAGGATCGCATCCGTATGAACGGACGTTTCATTCGTTAAGTCAATTCAGTGGAAGAACAGAATTGTATAAAACCTGTTAAAATCGTAAAATTGAAATGGACTGAACGTGTTAGGATTGCGCGTGGCTTTCAAGTGATTTTCAATGGATTGTCAACTGAAAGACCAAGCTTGTATGAATCTCAAAATAATCTGAAACTCATAAATATTTATTGGAAATCTGATTAACAAATCAGGACAAAGCTTTACTGAATAAAACAATTGAAAACAATTGAAACTACGACAAGGGGGAAATTGTGATTAGAATTCCCGCCTCGACGTTCCCTTCCCTACATCCCGGCAGCTCCATCCCACCTCGAAGGCATTATCCCAGCACCAGTACAGACATCGTCGTCATAAACATGATCATTTGAATGATTCTAAGCATAATTACAAAACCAAATGTTCCTTCTTTTCAAGGGTTAAAGGTTATAAAATTCGGATTTCGTTCGTCATTTTTTTTTATTTTCCATTCAATGCAAGTTTTGTTTTTGAAGGTTAGGGTCGGTTGAATTTTGTCGATTCCAATCTGCCATAAAATAAAACCATATTGTTTGTTAAAGTGAAATCGGAATTTAAAGCCTTCGCTGTTTTGTTTTCTTTCCACACGGTCAGAGAGACGACATTGTTCAACGAGGTTTTACGACACAACAATAAAGCCAGTGATGCAAGTCATGAAATATTAACGTTCAACAGGTGTGAAATTAGACATGGCGATCTGCCAACGAGGCAAACGAGATTTGTTGCTGTGATCTCGTGGGAACAGCATGACAAGAAACCGACACGTTCGATCATATCACAATTCACGCCGTGCAAATCAGTAAATAAGGCAATTTACAAAACGTAATTGACCGTCCATGATAGAAAGACGAGTTGTTATTCTTGATCAATCTACAAAGGTCAACCGCGATGACCCAAAACTTTAGCAATAATTAATTTTTTTTCTTATTCCAAGTGACATGAAATATTAATTTTCTTGTTATTTTTCTAGCCGAATAACAATGCGAAATTAAAAGGAATTTGTTTTGTTCAAAATGGAAAATTAAATCCAAAAAAAATGAAACGAAAATCTTTCCAACGAAAAAGAATAAAATCAAATTTTAAAAAAACATTCAAATAAAGTTTTATTAATGAAATTGAATTAACAAAACAATATTTTTTTTTTATTTAAGGATGAAAATAACATTCGATATTTTAATAAGTAATTTTGAAAAATTGATGTTTTTTATGTTGTTTTTTTCTTAATTTATACTAGTTTATATTGTTCCTTGAGCGGTGTTGGGTATTTCATTTGCCATCTTTACCTAGGTTCTGCCACTTTATAGCTGATAACCAAAAACTATTTGCGAAATTTCTTGGAAAAAATACTACTCATAATTTATATTAGAGAGTAAATAATTCTGATGGATGTATTTACGTATTGTTTGCAATAGCAAAAAACAAACAAAAAAAAAACAAAAAAAAAACAATAAAAAAGTTAGAAATTTAAGCAAAACTGTCGATAATCTTTTATGCCTACTTTATTTTGCTGATAATGGATAAATATCAATTAGTTTTGAAAAAAATACCCAGAAAATATCGCTATGCTTTTACTTTATTAACCTTAAAGAAAGCATATTGACTATTGGGTAGATACAAAACAAGATGTTTGTTCACAGTACATTTAAATTTCAGCATGTTAGAGTAGGAGTTGCAAGAAGCAGGGAGAAAATTTCAAAGGCTAGCGATCCAAGAGAAGAAGCTATTAAAATAGTTTTCTGAGACCGAAATTTACCTGCATCATGAACTTTTGCAGTACTATATTACGATGTGAGGATCGCACGGAGCAGCGTCGTAATACTGTAGAATCAGTAAGAGTACTAATAGTACGCAGCGCGTACGACTATCCATAATGGACACCTCTGCTTATCCTATCCTCGTAAGCTTTTGGTTAATATGTCTTTCTTACACCTAATCCATGTTCCGTGTTCCCCTTCCTTGTTTTCATAACAAACAGAAGTTGATTTCAGTATCTCGGAACAGTGGTAGGTGGGCTTTTGCTGCAAGTCGAGTTTTTCGACAGTATTCACGTTGGAAGGCATACTGACTTTGATTTTCAACTGAATAGCTAATTCAAATTTATTTAAGGAACATAAAACATGTATGGATAACACACGGGTAAGTAAAAAAAAATAAAGAAAAGAAAAATATGGAGTATTTCGTACTGAAAATGGAATTAAATGTTGACCACAAGAACGGTACTTTGGTAACTAAAATATAACGCTGTTTTAATCAGGGCCCAGATTCATAAGAGGCATATTAGGGTGGATACACGGCAAGATGTTTGTTCACAGTACATTCACATTTCAACATGTTAGAATTGGCCTAGAAAGAAGCAGGGGGAAATTTTCAAAGGAAAGCAACCCAAGAGAAGAAGCTATTAAAATCTAAATTTATTTCAATATCTGGGAACAATGAAAGATAGGTGTCTGCTGCTGTTGAGATTGTCGGGAGTATTCACGTTGGAAGGTAAGTAAGTGCGGTACGTTAAGTGGAAGTGTTTGTAATACAAGCATAGCGATGCAACATTAGGGCTGGAACTTGGTAGTCTGTGAGAGACCCATCAGGTTAGAGACTGTTAATTGTACTTTATCAAAGAAGGAGACGCTGCTGGTTTGTGAATCGGTTCAGACGTGACTTTATATAGACATAAGATATTGTCAGATGTGAAAAGTTTTCCAGCACGATAGACGAAGACCACTTTCTTTGCGTCAGATTAAGCAGAATGTGCTACGTATTTTTCCATGTTGCCTGCGAATGCTACGCGGATGATATTGAACTACTGTCATGTTCATTTTAAAAACAAAGGGAGTTTCACATATAAGGGACATTTTTGAGGGCCCTCAAAAATGTCCCATATATGTGAAACTCCCTTGGATTGGCACTAAAAGCCAAGAGTTTTCACATAGAATTAGTACAGCTGTTTCTCGTTGTTATTTTGCAACGTAGGTTCGAACAGTGTTTGGGACTAGAAATGCTTTCCCCTCCTTTCGAAAAGATAGTATTCCCACCGCAGAATATAATATGGTAGTATACAGATTTCATGGTCAGTGTGAGGCTGACTACGTGGGACATACTATTCAGCGTTTGGAGGTGAGAATTTCCCAACATGTCCCCCCTTCGATACGTAGGCACAAACAATGGCCAACATCCGGGCGTTTACATACTCATAGTTCGGCCATTGGTGAACACTTATTAAAGTGTCAAGTCTGCACTGGAGGCTATTCGGATGGAGCATTCTCCATTTTACACAGAGCCTGCTCGAGAATACATTTGAAAATTCTCGAAGCGGTTACAATTATTCTACGGAAGCCAACTCTGTGTAGGCAAAAAGAACACACCCATAATCTTGAACTTATGGGTGTGGTTTGAGAATGCTTCTCTGTTTCTCCAATCCTCATTAATTTCACCCCCTCATTCACTAATTTTAGTCTTTAGACCTCGATATATATATATATATATATATATATATATATATATATTTTTTTTCTCTCAAATTGCCGATGTTACTGTTGAAAAGGATCGGCCGAAAGACGTCTTCCGTTTATTTAATTCTTTTTCGCCCCCCCCTTTTTTTTCATACGTTTTTCCCCCCTTCATTCAGTTCAAATAATTTTGAACTACATGTTTTGGAGATTGATTTTAGACTTTGTAGTGTTTCTTGATTAAACGTCAAAGTCCTCAATTTTAATAATGGCATTTGCCCCAGTGCTATTTAAATCCGATATATATATATATATAT
The DNA here is from genome assembly GCF_053919585.1 of Euprymna scolopes. NCBI lineage: Eukaryota > Metazoa > Mollusca > Cephalopoda > Sepiida > Sepiolidae > Euprymna > Euprymna scolopes. The sequence goes on from NC_136484.1 coordinate 197,462,799, forward strand.
ATATATATATATATATATATATATATATATATATATATAAGTTTGCGATTTGGTTTCGATTCAAGCTGATGAACCCAAGTCATATAAATATATGTTTGACATCGCAATATAATATATGAAAATAGATAGATCATTATATAATAATATATACGAAATATGCAAGAAATAAATTTAAGCGTACTTTACGACCGGACTATTCCGGGTGTCTCTGCTAGCTAAGATTAATACTTTTGCAGTTTTAACAAAAAGGCTACAATGACATCAGAGCATCTCTATTTACACTGAACATGTACAGAATGCCCACATCAATATATAACATATTAATTATTTATTTTTATTTAATAATGAAAACAGTGGGTGGCCTTTTTTTCATTTAAATTTTATTCTTTTTATAATCCTTATATTCTCCAAGTAACCAGGAGGAAATTTGGCGCTGGAGTTTCTACAAATACTAGCGAAAAATATATAGAGCAACAACTGTAATATTCCATCCCCCTCTTCAAAATGGTTGTCCTACAAAAATTGATTCCGAAATTAAAAAAAAACATTGATGTTATTGATTTTTTACTTTCCCTTTGTAGGACTCAGTCGTTTATAGCATTCATATACAATTGTTTATAGCATGCAGATGCAATCGTTTTTGTTCCATGTTTAGAATTTAAAAAAAAATAGAAAGTTACTATCAACCGGTTCATTGTCACCGATTGAATAATTTGTACAACATTTTAAAATCATTTTATGAATTTTTAATTAAAGAGAATTATTTATTTACTTTTAAACGAATAAACATTAAAAGAAGTGTGTGGCTTGGAGATAAAATGAATTATTTCCATTTCAATTTTTATCGTTTTAAAACTTTTTCGAGTAGCCAGCAGGGAATATGGCGCTCTGGTTTCCTCAAACAATAGCGACAAAATCTGTTGAGGAGTCATTAGAATTTACGATCCCCTTTTCAAAATGGCAGCCTTGCGTCATTGATTTTTTACTTTCCTTTTGCAAAATCCAATCAGGATATCCAAAGCTAAAAGCAAAAACAACGATTTTCCTCTACACAATTTAAACGATATGAATAAATATTTAAAGATAAGAACTTGAAGAATAACATCTTCTCGAAAAATGGTCGATATGTCGGAAAACAAAATAAACTATCCAAACCAAATACTGCAACAGAGCGTGTATCAACGCGCGTGAGAAAATCAGCGGCAGTTTTACAATAAATGGCTAGCGAAAGTGTGCGCGCGCTTGCGTCACAAGGAAAAGCTGAAAAATGGACCATGTGGTCGAAGAGGGGAAGCAAAATGCGTGACGGGGAAGATAGACAGGTGACCCCGTTATAGCTGCGAGAAACTCCTAAGCTGGTGACGATACGGCGGGATTTTGTTAATATCATGGCGGATGAAATGAACAGTAAAAACAAAAATAAACGGGCATTGTTTGCAAAGTAATGGTAATCAATGTCTTTTGATAAAACAGAAAAAAAAAGCCGAGTGGGATTTTTTTTTCATTTTTTTTTTGTTTGTTTCTTTGTGATGGTGTCGGACCGCGTGCGGGTCCGAAAGGTTCGAACTGTAACGACACAGTTAAAAAGTAACAGTCACGTTACAACACCATAAATAAACATTTGAACATATAAAGAACTCGAAGCACAAAATCGCTTACCAAAATGATTGTAAAATGAGTTGATATGTTATAAAGCAACCAAATCAAACCTGCAGTTCAACCTTCCCCGTCCTGTTAATAGCAGTGGCAACATCGTAGTGTTAGAGCTATGCCGTCTGAAACCTCGCTTCTTCGCAAAATCAACCATAACGGATAAGTCTATCGTCAAGCGCAATCCAATATACAGAGCTTTGTGAAGAATATGGGAGGAATCGGCATCACTATCTCCCGTCCTCTAGATATCTCTGCACTTGCACGTAGAAATCATAGTTACTTTCGCTTTAATATAAATACCAATTAGCATTTTTTCCACAAAATTCATAATTAATTTTTTCTTTGAATAGCTATAAAATAGTCGAAGCTAGGTAAAGATGGCAACTTTACCAACGTCATTCCAGTAGCAAATATAATCTATTATGAATGAAATTCTAAAGAGGAAAATAAAGTATCACATATTTAAAAAAAAGAAAGAAAGAAATTCTCTATTTTAGATCCGATGTTTTTACTCTTTTTTACTTAAAACTAATTGGAATCATGATTAACAGGGTAATGTAGGGAGTTGAGCAACAAGATGCCTGTTCACATAGCATTTAAACTTCTGCGTGTAAGTACAATGATGGAAGCAGAAAACAGAGAGATAATTCCAAAGTCTCACAGTTTAATGGATGAAACTATCAAAGTAGAAGTTTTCGTGGGATTTTTATACGTAAACAGTGAAAGGGTATGATTTTGCTGCATGTCGGGTTAGTTGAGGCTAAGTATGTTAAGCGTGTACAAGTGTTATGCTTCATCAGAGCCTATTCTATGAAAATACTTGTAAAACAGGCACAGGGATGTTATATTGCGGCGATGGGGCAGGGATTGAGGCTTGATCGATAGTCTGGGACTTATTACATTGGAGACTATTTCAGAAACCGGTTTAAGAGGGAGAAACTAGAAGTAGATGCACCAGCTCAGATGTGCCAAAATATTTTATGCATGGACGAATTGTGATTTTGTACAAATATATGATACAGATGTGATGAATTTTCTAGCACGGTAGATGGAAGCCACTGTCTTTGTAGCAGCCTTGGCAATGTTCTTAGTGTATTTGTTCCAATTCATATTGCCAGTGAAAGTTTAGTCTAAGAGTGTGAAGGATAAGATCTGGGGTATAGCGTTATTTGTCATATCAATTAGTAGTTGAGAAGGTTTTTAACCCCCTCCCCAAAGAAAAACAAAAGCAAAAAAAAAGAAAAAAAAAAAAAAAACGAAAAACCTTTTCGGTTACTTTTCTAATTTCCTTTTAAAAGTGTATTTGAATAACTTATATTTTTATAATTTCATTTTAATCTTTTTTTTTATAAAGTTTTCATTTTTATAATTCACAGTTTCTTTACATTTTGAAAAAAAAATGCGATTTATATTTACTAGCATTTAAGCCCGGTTTGCTCGGGCCCTATGTACTGTTCATAACTATGTGATGTGCATATATATATATATATATATATATATATATATATATATATATATATATATATATATATATATATATATATATATATATATGACAGTATATGTAAGTTAGTTATATTTGTATTATCTCTTCCGAGAAAAAGATGAGATAATTTACAATTAATGTTCGAACTTATCAATTTCATACATAGAAAGAAGAAGAGAGAAAATGCTGATATATACGTCTAAAATACGCTATAATATAAATGAATAATTACTTAATTAACCAGAGGGACTTGTGGCAATTCCACAAGCGACTCATTCATATGTAATATATTGGTTTTGCCATTCTGTAGATGTTCAGCGTAAATGGAGATGCTCTTATATTATTGTAGCTTTTTTGTTAAAACTGCAAAAGTATTTATCTAAGGTAGCAGGGGCGCTTGACATAGCCCGGTTGTAAAGTATGCTTAAATATTATATTGTAATTCTTGCAGATTTCGTATATCTATATAATTATTTAACTCAAATGACCTTGAAACGATGTATGTAACCCACTTTCCAGTTTACGACATCCGATTGCGCATGCGCGCATAACCTGCGCACTGAAATATTGTTCTGGTTGGAGCTTTTTCAGCACTATAACTGGAATGCCGGCAAGCCAGTTACTTTACTGGAATCAAGGTTCTTGATTAGCTTGGCGACCTCACGCACAGATATTTGTATGTTGCATAGAGTGCTGTCTGTTATAGGAGGAAATACAGGGAGTTGATGGTCATTGTCGCATAGGGTAGAATTAGCTGCAAAGTGCTTAGCAAATAGTCTGGCCTTGTCTGATGCTGACGAGATGACTTCAGGTCCATTGATGATAGTTGGGATAGAACGCACGCTTCTGTTCAAGATCCTATTTGCTGTTTGCCAGAACTGGTGGGAACCAAGCTGCTGCTCAGCTACTTTGGATTTAACAGACTGAGCATATAGCTCTCTTGCATGTTTTATTACTCTTTTACAGTGGTTGCTGGCAGTCCTGAAAGCAGCTTTAGTCTCAGTACACCTATTACGTTGGTAGCTATGGAAAAAGTGATTTCTGTGCGCGATGGCAGCAGCACATTCAGGAGAGAATCATGGCTGGCTATAGGTTTTTGTTGGAATTTTTTGGATGGTATGAATCGGTCTATGCCTACAATTAACCATTCGGTCAGGTCTGATACTATAGAGAACACACCCTTTTTAAACATGGAATGCAGAGGTAGGTCAGATATGAATGTACGGAAGCTATCCCAGTCAGCCATAGAGTATCGGTATACAGTACGGTGGAGAGGTATGTCTGAAGACTTATTACATTACATTTTTATCTTAACTGATATAACGGAGTGGTCAGAGACTATTTATTTCTTGTACACATTGTTTTACTTCTATTAGTTTTCTTCCCCTCTCTTTTCTTTTAACATATAACCTATGGACATCTTTTGGAGAAGAGCTCCTTTCATTGTCATCGTTTTTCCTTGTATTCCCGTCCATATCTTTTAGCTCATTGTCTTTCCATTGAATAATACCGCTCCATTTTTTATTTTTTCTAATTTCATAATTCCTAAGTAGGTATATCCTTCTTCTCCAACTTCTTTTATTTCCTCATTCAGAAGTTTTATTCCTTTACTTTCAACGAATATTCTCCTTTTCAATTTCAAGGCACTACACTTATTCATGCCAAATTCTATACCTATGTCATTAGTGAACATTTTAACAGTCCATACAAGCATATTTAGCTGGTTTTTATTCTTCCAATTATTTCATGCTTATTTCCAAGAAACCTCGTACATTCATTGCTATTCCAAATATTTCCATACATTTCTTATTCCAGCTATGTGGAACCAGATCATATGCTTTGCGGTAATTATCCAGGACCTGTATACGTTTGTGGATATTCTCTTATTATTTTGAAGTATTGTTCTATCAACAAGCAATTGATCCTTGGCCCTTCTACTACCTTGTCTACATTCCTTTTGTGCCCCTCGTAAGATCTCTTGCTGTTCCAGATATTTATAAATCTTATGTGCTAAGATGTCTGTGAGCAGTTTCCACATCAGTGGATGCCAGGTGATGGGCCGATAGTTATCAACCGCAATTGACGTATCTTTTTGGCAGAACACCGTTCTTCTACGCGTACGCAATTCAGGAATTACATCTCCTGTCAACATTTTATAAATTTGAGGTGCAATCCTTCATTGCAATGTGGTAAGTTTTTTTTTAAACCAATATCCCTGTACACTTTATCCAAGAGCTTCTCAATTTGGAATTTTCTTACATTGTTTGCTCACTTTAGTATTATTATTATTATTATTATTATTATTATTATTATTATTATTATTATTATTATTATTATTATTATTTACTCGCTAGCAGTAGCCATAAGTTATCATCAAAGATTTCTCTTAAAAAAAAACATTGGTGTAATCTGGAGTCTGAGTGATAACAAGTCTCCTCAGATTTCCAGCACTCTCTAACACTTTCTATAAACTTTTTCAGATAAAATTGCATTATGGCAACATCCTCTTACATTGATTTCCCATTGGCAGTGACCATTGGTTTTCACTCATAAGCTTCCCCAAGGTTCAAGTCCTCTTTGCACTCATCAGCGGAGGTTTGGCTATTGGTTTCTCTCCTCGGTCTTTCCATTCTCATCGACTCATCTCCACTTATTTACTGTGGTGCCAGTTTATATTAACATATACAACAAAAAATGAGGGATGGAAGGCAGGGCCCTAGAGGTGGATCAACTTACAATTATACCGTTTCCGTTTTCATTATTCCTTTGAGTTTTACATCCGTAGCAATTTCTATATATCTATTTTGTGTCTGTAGCTCATGTGTCTTAGTTTCAGCATTCATAGGTTATCATCAATGATTCTGCAGTTTCAATTATTATCATCCGTTCTATCTTCTCAGTCATCCCTCTGACTCTAATCTATCCCGTTCTTTTTTTTTTCAAAGGTTTTCGGAATTGTTCCTAGTGCTCCTCTTATTAATGGCGTTATCTTGACTTTCTTCGTTCTTCTATCTTCCAAGCTCTTTGAGCTCTTTGGCCACTTCGGGACATTTGCTCTGCTTCTCTGTCTCCTTGGTCTGCACAAAATCTACAATCAGGCACGACTTTTCCTTCTTGTTAACTATTATGAAATCTGGTCTTTTCGCTTGTATGGGTTTATCCGTTTGTATATTCATGCCCCATATGATATTGTAACTTTTATTTTCCAGTACGTCTGCCGGATTGTTTGTACCATTTGTCAGGATGTTATATCATACTAATTATAATTATAATTATTATTATTTTATTATAACCATTATTATTATTTTATTATTAAATTTACCATTATTTTATTGCAACTATTATAACTGATATTATTACTACCATCATTAGTTCATCATCACATACGACCATTACTAATATTACCACTATAATTATTATAAATAAACAAATAAAAATATGATATGAATAGACAGAAGACTGTGATATCAGTGAAAATCATTAAATTATTTCAACACTGAAGAAGACCTTACTTTCCACTGCTCTAGAGTTGAAATAAAAGTAAAATTCTCAAGTAAATTCAGTTGAAAATCCATGTGCAAACGCCACGCATTTTGGTTTGGGTTCAAATTTCAACATTCATGAAAACAACGACACTATTACAGGGTAGAACGATAAAACTGAAGAAAACAACATTACAGCGCTATTTTCAAACTTTTATTGAAAAACACAATTCAAATTTTTACTGTATTATATAATAGAGGTACAATCTATTCAATGTAGACCCTTTCAGCCTGAATCATCTCGATACGGGCCCGGAACTGGGAGAATACCTTTTCCACAAGCGCTGGCGGAAGCTCGGCGAATAGACTGGCTTTTATGTTGTGAGAGGTCATGTTGGTGATGTTCTCGACGTATGACCAAACGAAGTTGTCCAGCAGATTCAGGTCGGGGTATAGGGGGTTTAGTGAGAGAAGGGTACGAAGTCCTAGCACTCGTTCTGAAGCTAAACCTGAATATCTTTGGCTTGTGAGCCGGCGCAGGGTCCCGCTGCCATACCCAGGGTCTGTCATCAGCCATCTGATTGCACCAGGCGATCACCACACTCTTCAGCAAATTTAAATACATTTTAGTGTTGACTTTCAGGTCGACTTCGAAGATATGAGGTCACATGATGTGGCTCTTACTTGAAACCACACCAAAGACGATAACTGTGAGTCGTCCGACGCGTTGAACTGTGCCCTCAAGCGATGAACCGTCCGGATTTGCATTTCGATGGTGCTGTCAATGGTCCTGTTGTTATAACTTGTGTCGGTGAGAGCATGAGTTGTAGAGTGGTGCATCTTCGATCTCGCTCGTTCAACATTATGTCACTTTCAGACATTATAGAAGCCTCATAATGCTCTTGGAATTTGTACACAACTAGCCAACTAGTAAATGGTCTGAAAAAAAAAAGAAAAAAAAACGGTAAGGCAACGTAATAAAGTTTTTCTGACTAACTTTATTACGTCGTCTGACGAAGACTTGTTGATCCTGACCGACCACTTGTCTGAAACATTAGCATGTTCAGTCTAGCGACTGTTATATTTGTCTATATATAT